>NW_027441363.1:0-300000 GCF_949628215.1 Phalacrocorax aristotelis
TCCCCGTTCCATGCCAGTACATCCCAGTTTCCTACCAGTTCATCCCCGTACATCCCAATTCCCTCCAGTTCACTACCACTTCTTTCCCAGTGCCTCCCAATACATCCCAGTTCCGTCCCATTACATCCCAGTACGTCCCAGTTCCCTCCCAGTACATCCCAGGTCCCTCCCAGTACTGGGAGGGAACTGGGATGTACTGGGAGGCACTACAATGTGCGGGGATGCCCTGGGATGTACTGTGGAGGAACTAGGATGTACAGGCTTGTACTGGGTTGTACCGGGTGGAACTGGCAGGGATTTGGGATGTACCAGGATCTACTGGGATGTACTGGGAGGTAACTGTTATGTACTGGGAAGGAACAGGGAGGGAACTGGGATGTACTGGGAGGAAACTGGGATGTACTGTGAGGGAACTGGGACGTACTGTGAGGACACTGGGATGTACTGTTATGTACTGGGAGGGAAGTGTTATGTACTGAGGGGAACTGGTACGTACTGGGATGTACTGGGAGGGAACTGTGAAGTACTGGGATGTACTGGGAGTGAACTGGGAGGGAACTGGTATGTAGTAGGATGTACTGGGTGGGAACTGGGATGTACTGGGATGTACTGGGAGGGAACTGGGATGTACTGGGAGGGAACTGGGATTTACTGGGAGGGAACTGGGATGTACTGGGACATACTGGCAGGGAACTGGGATGTACTGTGAGGGGATTGGGACGGACTGGGAGGGAACTGGGATGTACTGGGCTGCACTGGTAGGGAACTGGGATGTACTGGGAGGAAACTGGAATGTCCCAGTTGACACCCACTTCCCTCCCAATGCCTCCCAGTATATCCCAGTTTCCTCCCAGTATATCCCAGTTTCCTCCCAGTACATCCCAGTAAATCCCAGCTCGCTGCCAGTACATGCCAATACATCGCTGTACATTCCAGTTCTGTTCCTGTACATCCCAATACATCCCCGTTCCATGCCAGTACATCCCAGTTCCCTACCAGTTCATCCCCGTACATCCCAATTCCCTCCCGGTTCACTACCACTTCTTTCCCAGTTCCGTCCCATTACATCCCAGTTCCGTCCCATTACATCCCAGTACATCCCAGTTCCCTCCCAGTACATCCCAGGTCCCTCCCAGTACTGGGAGGGACCTGGGATGTACTGGGAGGCACTACAATGTGCGGGGATGCCCTGGGATGTACTGTGGAGGAACTAGGATGTACAGGCTTGTACTGGGTTGTACCGGGTGGAACTGGCAGGGATTTGGGATGTACCAGGATCTACTGGGATGTACTGGGAGGTAACTGTTATGTACTGGGAGTGAACTGGGAGGGAACTGGGATGTACTGGGAGGGAACTGGGACGTACCGTGAGGACACTGGGATGTACTGGTATGTACTGGGAGGGAAGTGTTATGTACTGAGGGGAACTGGGACGTACTGGGATGTACTGGGAGGGAACTGTGAAGTACTGGGATGTACTGGGAGTGAACTGGGAGGGAACTGGTATGTAGTGGGATGTACCAGGATGTACTGGGAGGGAACTGGTATGTACTGGGAGGGAACTGGGATGTACTGGGATGTAGTGGGAGGGAACTGGGAGGGAACTGGGATGTACTGGGAGGGAACTGGGATGTACTGGGACATAGTGGCAGGGAACTGGGATGTACTGGGAGGGGATTGGGACGGACTGGGAGGGAACTGGGATGTACTGGGCTGCACTGGTAGGGAACTGGGATGTACTGGGAGGAAACTGGAATGTCCCAGTTGACACCCACTTCCCTCCCAATGCCTCCCAGTACATCCCAGTTCCCTCCCAGTACTGCGAGGGAGCTGGGATGTTCTGGGAGGCACTACAATGTGCGGGGATGTCCTGGGATGTACCGTGGAGGAACTAGGATGTACAGGCTTGTACTGGGTTGTACCAGGTGGAACTGGCAGGGATTTGGGATGTACCAGGATGTACTGGGAGGTAACTGTTGTGTACTGGGAGTGAACTGGGAGGGACCTGGGATGTACTGGAAGGCACTACAATGTGCGGGGATGCACAGGGATGTACTGTGGAGGAACTAGGATGTACAGGCTTGTACTGGGTTGTACCGGGTGGAACTGGCAGGGATTTGAAATGTCCTAGTATCTACTAGGATGTACTGGGATGTACTGGGAGGTAACTGTTGTGTACTGGGAGTGAACTGGGAGGGAACTGTGAAGTACTGGGATGTACTTAGAGGGAACTGGTATGTACTGGGAGGGAACTGGGATGTACTGGGTGGAAAGTGTTGGGAATTGGGATTTACTGGGAGGGAACTGGGATGGACTGGGAGGGAACTGGGATGTAGTGGGACATACTGGGAGGGAACTGGGATGTACTGTGGTGTACTGGGAGGGAATTGTTATGTACCGAGGGGGAACTGGGATGTAGTGGGAGTGAACTGTGAAGTACTGGGATGTACTTAGAGGGAAGTGGGAGGGAACTTGAATGTAGTGGGAGGGAACTGGGATTTACTTGGAGGAAAGTGGCATGTACTGGGATGTACTGGAATGGAACTGGGAGTGAACTGTGTGTGAACTGTGAGGGAACTGGGATGTACTGTGAGGGAACTGGGATGTACTGGGACGTACTGGGACAGACTGGGAGGGATCTGGGATGTACTGGGAGGGATCTGGGATGTACTGGGAGGCACTACAATGTGCGGGGATGCCCTGGGATGTACTGTGGAGGAACTAGGATGTACAGGCTTGTACTGGGTTGTACCGGGTGGAACTGGCAGGGATTTGGGATGTACCAGGATCTACTGGGATGTACTGGGAGGTAACTGTTATGTACTGGGAAGGAACAGGGAGGGAACTGGGATGTACTGGGAGGAAACTGGGATGTACTGTGAGGGAACTGGGACGTACTGTGAGGACACTGGGATGTACTGTTATGTACTGGGAGGGAAGTGTTATGTACTGAGGGGAACTGGGACGTACTGGGATGTACTGGGAGGGAACTGTGAAGTACTGGGATGTACTGGGAGTGAACTGGGAGGGAACTGGTATGTAGTAGGATGTACTGGGTGGGAACTGGGATGTAGTGGGATGTAGTGGGAGGGAACTGGGAGGGAACTGGGATGTACTGGGAGGGAACTGGGATGTACTGGGAGGGAACTGGGATGTACTGGGACATACTGGCAGGGAACTGGGATGTACTGGGAGGGGATTGGGACGGACTGGGAGGGAACTGGGATGTACTGGGCTGCACTGGTAGGGAACTGGGATGTACTGGGAGGAAACTGGAATGTCCCAGGTGACACCCACTTCCCTCCCAATGCCTCCCAGTATATCCCAGTTTCCTCCCAGTACATCCCAGTAAATCCCAGCTCGCTGCCAGTACATGCCAATACATCGCTGTACATTCCAGTTCTGTTCCTGTACATCCCAATACATCCCCGTTCCATGCCAGTACATCCCAGTTTCCTACCAGTTCATCCCCGTACATCCCAATTCCCTCCCGGTTCACTACCACTTCTTTCCCAGTGCCTCCCAATACATCCCAGTTCCGACCCATTACATCCCAGTACATCCCAGTTCCCTCCCAGTACATCCCAGGTCCCTCCCAGTACTGGGAGGGAACTGGGATGTACTGGGAGGCACTACAATGTGCGGGGATGCCCTGGGATGTACTGTGGAGGAACTAGGATGTACAGGCTTGTACTGGGTTGTACCGGGTGGAACTGGCAGGGATTTGGGATGTACCAGGATCTACTGGGATGTACTGGGAGGTAACTGTTATGTACTGGGAAGGAACAGGGAGGGAACTGGGATGTACTGGTAGGGAACTGGGATGTACTGGGAGGGAACTGGGACTTACTGTGAGGACACTGGGATGTACTGGTATGTACTGGGAGGGAAGTGTTATGTACTGAGGGGAACTGGGACGTACTGGGACGTGCTGGGAGGGAACTATGAAGTATTGGGATGTACTTAGAGGGAACTGGGATGTACTGGGAGGGAACTGGGAGTGAACTGGGAGGGAACTGTGAAGTACTGGGATGTACTGGGAGGGAACTGGGATGTACTGGGAGGGAACTGGGATGTACTGGGTGGAAAGTGTTGGGAATTGGGATTTACTGGCAGGGAACTGGGATGGACTGGGAGGGAACTGGGATGTAGTGGGACATACTGGGAGGGAACTGGGATGTACTGGGGTGTACTGGGAGGGAACTGTTATGTACCGAGGGGGAACTGGGATGTACTGGGAGTGAACTGTGAAGTACTGGGATGTACTAAGAGGGAAGTGGGAAGGAACTTGGATGTAGTGGGAGGGAACTGGGGTTTACTTGGAGGAAAGTGGCATGTACTGGGATGTACTGGAATGGAACTGGGAGTGAACTGTGTGTGAACTGTGAGGGAACTGGGATGTACTGTGAGGGAACTGGGATGTACTGGGATGTACTGGGACGGACTGGGAGGGAACTGGGATGTACTGGGAGGGATCTGGGATGTACTGGGCTGCACTGGTAGGGAACTGGGATGTACTGGGAGGAAACTGGAATGTCCCAGTTGACACCCACTTCCCTCCCAGTGCCTCCCAGTATATCCCAGTTTCCTCCCAGTACATCCCAGTAAATCCCAGTTTGCTCCCAGTACATCGCAGTACATTCCAGTTCCGTTCCTGACATCCCAATACATCCCCGTTCCATGCCAGTACATCCCAGTTCCCTACCAGTTCATCCCCGTACATCCCAATTCCCTCCCGGTTCACTACCACTTCTTTCCCAGTTCCGTCCCATTACATACCAGTTCCGTCCCATTACATCCCAGTACATCCCAGGTCCCTCCCAGTACTGGGAGGGAACTGGGATGTACTGGGAGGCACTACAATGTGCGGGGATGCCCTGGGATGTACTGTGGAGGAACTAGGATGTACAGGCTTGTACTGGGTTGTACCGGGTGGAACTGGCAGGGATTTGGGATGTACCAGGATCTACTGGGATGTACTGGGAGGTAACTGTTATGTACTGGGAAGGAACAGGGAGGGAACTGGGATGTACTGGTAGGGAACTGGGATGTACTGGGAGGGAACTGGGACGTACCGTGAGGACACTGGGATGTACTGGTATGTACTGGGAGGGAAGTGTTATGTACTGAGGGGAACTGGGACGTACTGGGATGTACTGGGAGGGAACTGTGAAGTACTGGGATGTACTGGGAGTGAACTGGGAGGGAACTGGTATGTACTGGGAGGGAACTGGGATGTAGTGGGAGGGAACTGGGAGGGAACTGGGATGTACTGGGAGGGAACTGGGATGTACTGGGAGGGAACTGGGATGTACTGGGACATACTGGCAGGGAACTGGGATGTACTGGGAGGGGATTGGGACGGACTGGGAGGGAACTGGGATGTACTGGGCTGCACTGGTAGGGAACTGGGATGTACTGGGAGGAAACTGGAATGTCCCAGGTGACACCCACTTCCCTCCCAATGCCTCCCAGTATATCCCAGTTTCCTCCCAGTATATCCCAGTTTCCTCCCAGTACATCCCAGTAAATCCCAGCTCGCTCCCAGTACATGCCAATACATCGCTGTACATTCCAGTTCTGTTCCTGTACATCCCAATACATCCCCGTTCCATGCCAGTACATCCCAGTTCCCTACCAGTTCATCCCCGTACATCCCAATTCCCTCCCGGTTCACTACCACTTCTTTCCCAGTTCCGTCCCATTACATACCAGTTCCGTCCCATTACATCCCAGTACATCCCAGTTCCCTCCCAGTTCCCTCCCAGTACATCCCAGTTCCCTCCCAGTACTGGGAGGGACCTGGGATGTACTGGGAGGCACTACAATGTGCGGGGATGCCCTGGGATGTACTGTGGAGGAACTAGGATGTACAGGCTTGTACTGGGTTGTACCGGGTGGAACTGGCATGGATTTGGGATGTACCAGGATCTACTGGGATGTACTGGGAGGTAACTGTTATGTACTGGGAAGGAACAGGGAGGGAACTGGGATGTACTGGGAGGGAACTGGGACGTACTGTGAGGACACTGGGATGTACTGTTATGTACTGGGAGGGAAGTGTTATGTACTGAGGGGAACTGGGACGTACTGGGATGTACTGGGAGGGAACTGTGAAGTACTGGGATGTACTGGGAGTGAACTGGGAGGGAACTGGTATGTAGTAGGATGTACTGGGTGGGAACTGGGATGTACCAGGATGTACTGGGATGTACTGGGAGGGAACTGGGATGTACTGGGAGGGAACTGGGATGTACTGGGATGTAGTGGGAGGGAACTGGGAGGGAACTGGGATGTACTGGGAGGGAACTGGGATGTACTGGGAGGGAACTGGGATGTACTGTGACATACTGGCAGGGAACTGGGATGTACTGGGAGGGGATTGGGACGGACTGGGAGGGAACTGGGATGTACTGGGCTGCACTGGTAGGGAACTGAGATGTACTGGGAGGAAACTGGAATGTCCCAGTTGACACCCACTTCCCTCCCAATGCCTCCCAGTATATCCCAGTTTCCTCCCAGTATATCCCAGTTTCCTCCCAGTACATCCCAGTAAATCCCAGCTCGCTCCCAGTACATCCCAATACATCGCTGTACATTCCAGTTCTGTTCCTGTCCATCCCAATACATCCCCGTTCCATGCCAGTGCATCCCAGTTTCCTACCAGTTCATCCCCGTACATCCCAATTCCCTCCCGGTTCACTACCACTTCTTTCCCAATGCCTCCCAATACATCCCAGTTCCGTCCCATTACATCCCAGTACATCTCAGTTCCCTCCCAGTACGTCCCAGTTCCCTCCCAGTACGTCCCAGGTCCCTCCCAGTACATCCCAGTTCCCTCCCAGTACATCCCAGTTCCGTTCCTGTACATCCCAGGTCCCTCCCAGTACTGGGAGGGAACTGGGATGTACTGGGAGGCACTACAATGTGCGGGGATGCCCTGGGATGTACTGTGGAGGAACTAGGATGTACAGGCTTGTACTGGGTTGTACCGGGTGGAACTGGCAGGGATTTGGGATGTACCAGGATGTACTGGGATGTACTGGGAGGTAACTGTTATGTACTGGGAGTGAACTGGGAGGTAACTGGGACGTACTGGTAGGGAACTGGGATGTACTGTGAGGGAACTGGGACGTACTGTGAGGACACTGGGATGTACTGTTATGTACTGGGAGGGAAGCGTTATGTACTGAGGGGAACTGGTGCGTACTGGGATGTACTGGGATGGAACTGTGAAGTTCGGGGATGTACTGGGAGTGAACTGGGAGGGAACTGGTATGTAGTAGGATGTACTGGGTGGGAACTGGGATGTACCAGGATGTACTGGGATATACTGGGAGGGAACTGGGATGTAGTGGGAGGGAACTGGGAGGGAACTGGGATGTACTGGGAGGGAACTGGGATGTACTGGGACATACTGGCAGGGAACTGGGATGTACTGGGAGGGGATTGGGATGTACTGGGAGGGAACTTGGATGTATTGGGAGGGAAGTGTTATGTACCAAGGGGGAACTGGGACGTACTGGGATGTAGTGGGAGTGAACTGTGAAGTACTGGGATGTACTGTGAGGGAACTGGGATGTACTGGGAGGGAACGTTAAAGTACTGGGATGTACTTAGAGGAAACTGGGAGGCAACTGGCATGTACTGGGATGTACTGGAATGGAACTGGGAGTGAACTGTGTGTGAACTGGGAGGGAACTGGGATGTACTGTGAGGGAACTGGTATGTACTGGGATGTACTGGGAGGGACTGGGAGGGATCTGGGATGTACTGGGCTGCACTGGTAGGGAACTGGGATGTACTGGGAGGAAACTGGAATGTCCCAGTTGACACCCACTTCCCTCCCAGTTTCCTCCCAGTATATCCCAGTTTCCTCCCAGTATATCCCAGTTTCCTCCCAGTACATCCCAGTAAATCCCAGTTCGCTCCCAGTACATCCCAATACATCGCTGTACATTCCAGTTCCGTTCCTGTACATCCCAATACATCCCCGTTCCATGCCAGTACATCCCAGTTTCCTGCCAGTTCATCCCCGTACATCCCAATTCCCTCCCGGTTCACTACCACTTCTTTCCCAGTGCCTCCCAATACATCCCAGTTCCGTCCCATTACATCCCAGTACATCCCAGTTCCCTCCCAGTACGTCCCAGTTCCCTCCCAGTACGTCCCAGGTCCCTCCCAGTACTGGGAGGGAACTGGGATGTACTGGGAGGCACTACAATGTGCGGGGATGTCCTGGGATATACCGTGGAGGAACTAGGATGTACAGGCTTGTACTGGGTTGTACCGGGTGGAACTGGCAGGGATTTGGGATGTACCAGGATCTACTAGGATGTACTGGGATGTACTGGGAGGTAACTGTTGTGTACTGGGAGTGAACTGGGAGGGACCTGGGATGTACTGGGAGGCACTACAATGTGCGGGGATGCCCTGGGATGTACTGTGGAGGAACTAGGATGTACAGGCTTGTACTGGGTTGTACCGGGTGGAACTGGCAGGGATTTGGGATGTACCAGGATCTACTGGGATGTACTGGGAGGTAACTGTTATGTACTGGGAAGGAACTGGTAGGGAACTGGGATGTACTGGGAGGGAACTGGGATGTACTGTGAGGGAACTGGGACGTACTGTGAGGACACTGGGATGTACTGTTATGTACTGGGAAGGAAGTGTTATGTACTGAGGGGAACTGTGAAGTTCGGGGATGTACTGGGAGGGAACTGTGAAGTACTGGGATGTACTGGGAGTGAACTGGGAGGGAACTGGTATGTAGTAGGATGTACTGGGTGGGAACTGGGATGTACTGGGATGGAACTGGGATGTACTGGGAGGGAACTGGTAAGTACTGGGAGAGAACTGGGATGTAGTGGGAGGGAACTGGGAGGGAACTGGGATTTACTGGGAGGGAACTGGGATTTACTGGGAGGGAACTGGGATGTACTGGGACATACTGGCAGGGAACTGGGACGTACTGGGGGGGATTGGGACGGACTGGGAGGGAACTGTTATGTACTGGGAGGGAACTGGGACGTACTGTGACGACACTGGGATGTACTGGTATGTACTGGGAGGGAAGTGTTATGTACTGAGGGGAACTGGGACGTACTGGGGTGTACTGGGAGGGAACTGTGAAGTCCTGGGATGTACTTAGCAGGAACTGGGAGGGAACTGGGATGTAGTGTGATGTACTGGGAGGGAACTGGCATGTACTGGGATGTACTGGAATGGAACTGGGAGTGAACTGTGTGTGAACTGTTAGGGAACTGGGATGTACTGGGAGGGAAATGGGAGAGAACTGAGATGTACTGGAGGGAACTGGGATGTAGTGGGATATACTGGAGGGAACTGGAATGGACTAAGAGGGAACTGGGACGTACTGGGAGGGAACTAGGACGCACTGGTAGGGAACTGGGACGGAACTGGGACGTACTGGGAGGTAACTGTTGTTCCCTGCCAGTTCACTCCCAGTACACTGGTATGTAGTAGGATGTACTGGGAGGGAACTGGGATGTACTGAGACGGACTGGGAGGGAACTGGGACGGACTGGGAGGGAACTGGGACGGACTGGGATGCACTGGTAGGGAACTGGGATGTACTGGGAGGAAACTGGAATGTCCCAGTTGACACCCACTTCCCTCCCAATGCCTCCCAGTATATCCCAGTTTCCTCCCAGTACATCCCAGTAAATCCCAGTTCGCTCCCAGTACATCGCAGTACATTCCAGTTCCGTTCCTGTACATCCCAATACATCCCAGTTCCATGCCAGTACATCCCAGTTTCCTACCAGTTCATCCCCGTACATCCCAATTCCCTCCCGGTTCACTACCACTTCTTTCCCAGTTCCATCCCATTACATCCCAGTACATCCCAGTTCCCTCCCAGTACGTCCCAATTCCCTCCCAGTACGTCCCAGGTCCCTCCCAGTACTGGGAGGGAACTGGGATGTACTGGGAGGCACTACAATGTGCGGGGATGCCCTGGGATGTACTGTGGAGGAACTAGGATGTACAGGCTTGTACTGGGTTGTACCGGGTGGAACTGGCAGGGATTTGAAATGTCCTAGGATCTACTGGGATGTACTGGGATGTACTGGGAGGTAACTGTTATGTACTGGGATGTACTGGGAGGGAACTGGGATGTACTGGGAGGGAACTGGGATGTACTGTGAGGACACTGGGATGTACTGGTATGTACTGGGAGGGAAGTGTTATGTACTGAGGGGAACTGGGACGTACTGGGATGTGCTGGGAGAGAACTATGAAGTACTGGGATGTACTTAGAGGGAACTGGGATGTACTGGTCGGGAACTGGGAGTGAAATGGGAGGGAACTGTGAAGTACTGGGATGTACTGGGAGGGAACTGGGATGTACTGGGAGGGAACTGGGATGTACTGGGTGGAAAGTGTTGGGAATTGGTATGTACTGGGAGGGACCTGGGATGTACTGGGAGGGAACTGGGATGTACTGGGAGGCACTACAATGTGCGGGGATGCCCTGGGATGTACTGTGGAGGAACTAGGATGTACAGGCTTGTACTGGGTTGTACCGGGTGGAACTGGCAGGGATTTGGGATGTACCAGGATCTACTAGGATGTACTGGGAGGTAACTGTTATGTACTGGGAAGGAACAGGGAGGGAACTGGGATGTACTGGTAGGGAACTGGGATGTACTGGGAGGGAACTGGGACGTACTGTGAGGACACTGGGATGTACTGTTATGTACTGGGAGGGAAGTGTTATGTACTGAGGGGAACTGGGACGTACTGGGAGGGAACTGTGAAGTACTGGGATGTACTGGGAGTGAACTGGGTGGGAACTGGGATGTACTGGGATGTAGTGGGAGGGAACTGGGATGTACTGGGAGGGAACTGGGATGTACTGGGAGGGAACTGGGATGTATTGGGATGTAGTGGGAGGGAACTGGGAGGGAACTGGGACGTACTGTGAGGACACTGGGATGTACTGGTATGTACTGGGAGGGAAGTGTTATGTACAGAGGGGAACTGGTGCGTACTGGGATGTACTGGGATGGAACTGTGAAGTACGGGGATGTGCTGGGAGTGAACTGGGAGGGAACTGGTATGTAGTAGGATGTACTGGGTGGGAACTGGGATGTACCAGGATGTACTGGGATGTACTGGGAGGGAACTGGTATGTACTGGGAGGGAACTGGGAGGGAACTGGGATGTACTGGGATGGAACTGGGATGTACTGGGAGGGAACTGGGATGTACTGGGACATACTGGCAGGGAACTGGGATGTACTGGGAGGGGATTGGGACGGACTGGGAGGGAACTGGGATGTACTGGGCTGCACTGGTAGGGAACTGGGATGTACTGGGAGGAAACTGGAATGTCCCAGTTGACACCCACTTCCCTCCCAATGCCTCCCAGTATATCCCAGTTTCCTCCCAGTATATCCCAGTTTCCTCCCAGTACATCCCAGTAAATCCCAGCTCGCTGCCAGTACATCCCAATACATCGCCGTACATTCCAGTTCCGTTCGTGTACATCCCAATACATCCCCGTTCCATGCCAGTACATCCCAGTTTCCTACCAGTTCATCCCCGTACATCCCAATTCCCTCCCGGTTCACTACCACTTCTTTCCCAGTGCCTCCCAATACATCCCAGTTCCGTCCCATTACATCCCAGTACATCCCAGTAACCTCCCAGTACGTCATAGTTCCCTCCCAGTACGTCCCAGGTCCCTCCCAGTACTGGGAGGGAACTGGGACGTACTGGGAGGCACTACAATGTGCGGGGATGCCCTGGGATGTACTGTGGAGGAACTAGGATGTACAGGCTTGTACTGGGTTGTACCGGGTGGAACTGGCAGGGATTTGGGATGTACCAGGATCTACTGGGATGTACTGGGATGTACTGGGAGGTAACTGTTGTGTACTGGGAGTGAACTGGGAGGGAACTGGGATGTACTGGGAGGGAACTGGGATGTACTGGGATGTACTTAGAGGGAACTGGGATGTACTGGGAGGGAACTGGGATGTACTGGGTGGAAAGTGTTGGGAATTGGGATTTACTGGGAGGGAACTGGGATGGACTGGGAGGGAACTGGGATGTAGTGGGACATACTGGGAGGGAACTGGGATGTACTGGGGTGTACTGGGAGGGAACTGTTATGTACCGAAGGGGGAACTGGGATGTACTGGGAGTGAACTGTGAAGTACTGGGATGTACTTATCGGGAAGTGGGAGGGAACTTGGATGTAGTGGGAGAGAACTGGGATTTACTTGGAGGAAAGTGGCATGTACTGGGCTGTACTGGAATGGAACTGGGAGTGAACTGTGTGTGAACTGTGTGTGAACTGGGATGTACTGTGAGGGAACTGGGATGTACTGGGACAGACTGGGAGAGATCTGGGATGTACTGGGAGGGATCTGGGATGTACTGGGCTGCACTGGTAGGGAACTGGGATGTACTGGGAGGGAACTGGGACGTACTGTGAGGACACTGGGATGTACTGGTATGTACTGGGAGGGAAGTGTTATGTACTGAGGGGAACTGGGACGTACTGGGATGTACTGGGAGGGAACTGTGAAGTACTGGGATGTACTGGGAGTGAACTGGGAGGGAACTGGTATGTAGTAGGATGTACTGAGGGGAACTGGGATGTACTGGGAGGGAACTGGTATGTACTGGGAGGGAACTGGGATGTACTGGGATGTAGTGGGAGGGAACTGGGATGTACTGGGAGGGAACTGGGATGTACTGGGAGGGGATTGGGACGGACTGGGAGGGAACTGGGATGTACTGGGCTGCACTGGTAGGGAACTGGGATGTACTGGGAGGAAACTGGAATGTCCCAGTTGACACCCACTTCCCTCCCAATGCCTCCCAGTATATCCCAGTTTCCTCCCAGTATATCCCAGTTTCCTCCCAGTACATCCCAGTAAATCCCAGTTCGCTCCCAGTACATCCCAATACATCGCAGGACATTCCAGTTCCGTTCCTGTACATCCCAATACATCCCCGTTCCATGCCAGTACATCCCAGTTTCCTACCAGTTCATCCCCGTACATCCCAATTCCCTCCCGGTTCACTACCACTTCTTTCCCAGTGCCTCCCAATACATCCCAGTTCCGTCCCATTACATCCCAGTACATCCCAGTTCCCTCCCAGTACGTCCCAGTTCCCTCCCAGTACGTCCCAGGTCCCTCCCAGTACTGGGAGGGAACTGGGATGTTCTGGGAGGCACTACAATGTGCGGGGATGCCCTGGGATGTACTGTGGAGGAACTAGGATGTACAGGCTTGTACTGGGTTGTACCGGGTGGAACTGGCAGGGATTTGGGATGTACCAGGATCTACTGGGATGTACTGGGAGGTAACTGTTATGTACTGGGAAGGAACAGGGAGGGAACTGGGATGTACTGGGAGGGAACTGGGATGTACTGGGAGGGAACTGGGATGTACTGTGAGGACACTGGGATGTACTGTTATGTACTGGGAGGGAAGTGTTATGTACTGAGGGGAACTGGGACGTACTGGGACGTGCTGGGAGGGAACTATGAAGTATTGGGATGTACTTAGAGGGAACTGGGATGTACTGGGAGGGAACTGGGAGTGAACTGGGAGGGAACTGTGAAGTACTGGGATGTACTTAGAGGGAACTGGGATGTACTGGGAGGGAACTGGGATGTACTGGGATGTACTTAGAGGGAACTGGGATGTACTTGGAGGGAACTGGGATGTACTGGGTGGAAAGTGTTGGGAATTGGGATTTAGTGGGAGGGAACTGGGATGGACTGGGAGGGAACTGGGATGTAGTGGGACATACTGGCAGGGAACTGGGATGTACTGGGGGGGAAGTGTTATGTACTGAGGGGAACTGGGACGTACTGGGATGTACTGGGATGGAACTGTGAAGTAATGGGATGTACTGGGAGTGAACTGGGAGGGAACTGGTATGTAGTAGGATGTACTGGGTGGGAACTGGGATGTACCAGGATGTACTGGGATGTACTGGGAGGGAACTGGTATGTACTGGGAGGGAACTGGGATGTAGTGGGAGGGAACTGGGAGGGAACTGGGATTTAGTGGGAGGGAACTGGTATGTACTGGGAGGGAACTGGGATGTACTGGGACATACTGGCAGGGAACTGGGATGTACTGGGAGGGGATTGGGATGTACTGGGAGGGAACTTGGATGTATTGGGAGGGAAGTGTTATGTACCAAGGGGGAACTGGGACGTACTGGGATGTAGTGGGAGTGAACTGTGAAGTACTGGGATGTACTGTGAGGGAACTGGGATATACTGGGAGGTAACTTTAAAGTACTGGGATGTACTTAGAGGAAACTGGGAGGCAACTGGCATGTACTGGGATGTACTGGAATGGAACTGGGAGTGAACTGTGTGTGAACTGTGAGGGAACTGGGATGTACTGGGATGTACTGGGAGGGACT
Organism: Phalacrocorax aristotelis; assembly: GCF_949628215.1. Classification (NCBI taxonomy): domain Eukaryota; kingdom Metazoa; phylum Chordata; class Aves; order Suliformes; family Phalacrocoracidae; genus Phalacrocorax; species Phalacrocorax aristotelis. The sequence goes on from NW_027441363.1 coordinate 14,427, forward strand.
GGGAGGGATCTGGGATGTACTGGGCTGCACTGGTAGGGAACTGGGATGTACTGGGAGGAAACTGGAATGTCCCAGTTGACACCCACTTCCATCCCAGTTTCCTCCCAGTATATCCCAGTTTCCTCCCAGTATATCCCAGTTTCCTCCCAGTACATCCCAGTAAATCCCACTTCGCTCCCAGTACATCCCAATACATCGTCGTACATTCCAGTTCCGTTCCTGTCCATCCCAATACATCCCCGTTCCATGCCAGTACATCCCAGTTTCCTACCAGTTCATCCCCGTACATCCCAATTCCCTCCCGGTTCACTACCACTTCTTTCCCAGTGCCTCCCAATACATCCCAGTTCCGTCCCATTACATCCCAGTACATCCCAGGTCCCTCCCAGTACATCCCAGTTCCCTCCCAGTACATCCCAGGTCCCTCCCAGTACTGGGAGGGACCTGGGATGTACTGGGAGGCACTACAATGTGCGGGGATGCCCTGGGATGTACTGTGGAGGAACTAGGATGTACAGGCTTGTACTGGGTTGTACCGGGTGGAACTGGCAGGGATTTGGGATGTACCAGGATCTACTGGGATGTACTGGCAGGTAACTGTTATGTACTGGGAAGGAACAGGGAGGGAACTGGGATGGACTGGGAGGGAACTGGGATGTAGTGGGACATACTGGGAGGGAACTGGGATGTACTGGGAGGGAAGTGTTATGTACTGAGGGGAACTGGGACGTACTGGGATGTACTGGGAGGGAACTGTGAAGTACTGGGATGTACTGGGAGTGAACTGGGAGGGAACTGGTATGTAGTAGGATGTACTGGGTGGGAACTGGGACGTACTGTGAGGACACTGGGATGTACTGGTATGTACTGGGAGGGAAGTGTTATGTACTGAGGGGAACTGGGACGTACTGGGATGTACTGGGAGGGAACTGTGAAGTACTGGGATGTACTGGGAGTGAACTGGGAGGGAACTGGTATGTAGTAGGATGTACTGGGTGGGAACTGGGATGTACTGGGAGGGAACTGGGATGTAGTGGGAGGGAACTGGTATGTACTGGCAGGGAACTGGGATGTACTGGGATGTAGTGGGAGGGAACTGGGAGGGAACTGGGATGTACTGGGAGGGAACTGGGATGTACTGGGACGGACTGGGAGGGAACTGGGATGTACTGGGAGGGATCTGGGATGTACTGGGCTGCACTGGTAGGGAACTGGGATGTACTGGGAGGAAACTGGAATGTCCCAGTTGACACCAACTTCCCTCCCAGTGCCTCCCAGTATATCCCAGTTTCCTCCCAGTACATCCCAGTAAATCCCAGCTCGCTGCCAGTACATCCCAGTACATCGCAGTACATTCCAGTTCCGTTCCTGTACATCCCAATACATCCCCGTTCCATGCCAGTACATCCCAGTTCCCAACCAGTTCATCCCCGTACATTCCAGTTCCCTCCCGGTTCACTACCACTTCTTTCCCAGTTCCGTCCCATTACATCCCAGTTCCGTCCCATTACATCCCAGTACATCCCAGGTCCCTCCCAGTACATCCCAGTTCCCTCCCAGTACATCCCGGTCCCTCCCAGTACTGGGAGGGAACTGGGATGTACTGGGAGGCACTACAATGTGCGGGGATGCCCTGGGATGTACTGTGGAGGAACTAGGATGTACAGGCTTGTACTGGGTTGTACCGGGTGGAACTGGCAGGGATTTGGGATGTACCAGGATCTACTGGGATGTACTGGTATGTACTGGGAGGGAAGTGTTATGTACTGAGGGGAACTGGGACGTACTGGGATGTACTGGGAGGGAACTGTGAAGTACTGGGATGTACTGGGAGTGAACTGGGAGGGAACTGGTATGTAGTAGGATGTACTGGGTGGGAACTGGGATGTACTGGGAGGGAACTGGTATGTACTGGGAGGGAACTGGGATTTACTGGGAGGGAACTGGGATGTACAGGGACATACTGGCAGGGAACTGGGATGTACTGGGAGGGGATTGGGACGGACTGGGAGGGAACTGGGATGTACTGGGCTGCACTGGTAGGGAACTGGGATGTACTGGGAGGAAACTGGAATGTCCCAGTTGACACCCGCTTTCCTCCCAATGCCTCCCAGTATATCCCAGTTTCCTCCCAGTATATCCCAGTTTCCTCCCAGTACATCCCAGTAAATCCCAGTTCGCTCCCAGTACATCCCAGTACATCGCAGTACATTCCAGTTCCGTTCCTGTACATCCCAATACATCCCCGTTCCATGCCAGTACATCCCAGTTTCCTACCAGTTCATCCCCGTACATCCCAATTCCCTCCCGGTTCACTACCACTTCTTTCCCAGTGCCTCCCAATACATCCCAGTTCCGTCCCATTACATCCCAGTACATCCCAGTTCCCTCCCAGTACGTCCCAGTTCCCTCCCAGTACATCCCAGGTCCCTCCCAGTACTGGGAGGGAACTGGGATGTACTGGGAGGCACTACAATGTGCGGGGATGCCCTGGGATGTACTGTGGAGGAACTAGGATGTACAGGCTTGTACTGGGTTGTACCGGGTGGAACTGGCAGGGATTTGGGATGTACTGGGATGTACTGGGAGGTATCTGTTATGTACTGGGAGTGAACTGGGAGGGAACTGGGACGTACTGGGAGGGAACTGGGATGTACTGTGAGGGAACTGGGACGTACTGTGAGGACACTGGGATGTACTGTTATGTACTGGGAGGGAAGTGTTATGTACTGAGGGGAACTGGTGTGTACTGGGATGTACTGGGATGGAACTGTGAAGTACTGGGATGTACTGGGAGTGAACTGGGAGGGAACTGGTATGTAGTAGGATGTACTGGGTGGGAACTGGGATGTACCAGGATGTACTGGGATGTACTGGGAGGGAACTGGTATGTAATGGGAGGGAACTGGGATGTAGTGGGAGGGAACTGGGAGGGAACTGGGATGTACTGGGAGGGAACTGGTATGTACTGGGAGGGAACTGGGATGTACTGGGACATACTGGCAGGGAACTGGGATGTACTGGGAGGGGATTGGGATGTACTGGGAGGGAACTTGGATGTATTGGGAGGGAAGTGTTATGTACCAAGGGGGAACTGGGACGTACTGGGATGTAGTGGGAGTGAACTGTGAAGTACTGGGATGTACTGTGAGGGAACTGGGATGTACTGGGAGGGAACTTTAAAGTACTGGGATGTACTTAGAGGAAACTGGGAGGCAACTGGCATGTACTGGGATGTACTAGAATGGAACTGGGAGTGAACTGTGTGTGAACTGGGAGGGAACTGGGATGTACTGTGAGGGAACTGGGATGTACTGGGATGTACTGGGAGGGACTGGGAGGGATCTGGGATGTACTGGGCTGCACTGGTAGGGAACTGGGATGTACTGGGAGGAAACTGGAATGTCCCAGGTGACACCCACTTCCCTCCCAGGTTCCTCCCAGTATATCCCAGTTTCTCCCAGTATATCCCAGTTTCCTCCCAGTACATCCCAGTAAATCCCAGTTCGCTCCCAGTACATCCCAGTACATCGCAGTACATTCCAGTTCCGTTCCTGTACATCCCAATACATCCCCATTCCATGCCAGTACATCCCTGTTCCCTACCAGTTCATCCCCGTACATCCCAATTCCCTCCCGGTTCACTACCACTTCTTTCCCAGTTCCGTCCCATTACATCCCAGTTCTGTCCCATTACATCCCAGTACATCCCAGTTCCCTCCCAGTACATCCCAGGTCCCTCCCAGTACATCCCAGTTCCCTCCCAGTACTGGGAGGGAACTGAGATGTACTGGGAGGCACTACAATGTGCGGGGATGCCCTGGGATGTACTGTGGAGGAACTAGGATGTACAGGCTTGTACTGGGTTGTACCGGGTGGAACTGGCAGGGATTTGGGATGTACCAGGATCTACTGGGATGTACTGGGAGGTAACTGTTATGTACTGGGAAGGAACAGGGAGGGAACTGGGATGTACTGGTAGGGAACTGGGATGTACTGGGAGGGAACTGGGATGTACTGTGAGGACACTGGGATGTACTGGTATGTACTGGGAGGGAAGTGTTATGTACTGAGGGGAACTGGTGTGTACTGGGATGTACTGGGATGGAACTGTGAAGTACTGGGATGTACTGGGAGTGAACTGGGAGGGAACTGGTATGTAGTAGGATGTACTGGGTGGGAACTGGGATGTACCGGGAGGGAACTGGGATGTACTGGGAGGGAACTGGTATGTACTGGGAGGGAACTGGGATGTACTGGGATGTAGTGGGAGGGAACTGGGAGGGAACTGGGATGTACTGGGAGGGAACTGGTATGTACTGGGAGGGAACTGGGATGTACTGGGAGGGGATTGGGACGGACTGGGAGGGAACTGGGATGTACTGGGCTGCACTGGTAGGGAACTGGGATGTACTGGGAGGAAACTGGAATGTCCCAGTTGACACCCACTTCCCTCCCAATGCCTCCCAGTATATCCCAGTTTCCTCCCAGTATATCCCAGTTTCCTCCCAGTACATCCCAGTAAATCCCAGCTCGCTCCCAGTACATCCCAGTACATCGCAGTACATTCCTGTTCCGTTCCTGTACATCCCAATACATCCCCGTTCCATGCCAGTACATCCCAGTTTCCTACCAGTTCATCCCCGTACATCCCAGTTCCCTCCCGGTTCACTACCACTTCTTTCCCAGTGCCTCCCAATACATCCCAGTTCCGTCCCATTACATCCCAGTACATCCCAGTTCCCTCCCAGTACGTCCCAGTTCCCTCCCAGTACATCCCAGGTCCCTCCCAGTACTGGGAGGGAACTGGGATGTACTGGGAGGCACTACAATGTGCGGGGATGCCCTGGGATGTACCGTGGAGGAACTAGGATGTACAGGCTTGTACTGGGTTGTACCGGGTGGAACTGGCAGGGATTTGAAATGTCCTAGGATCTACTGTGATGTACTGGGATGTACTGGGAGGTAACTGTTGTGTACTGGGAGTGAACTGGGAGAGAACTGGGATGTACTGGGAGGGAACTGGGATGTACTGTGAGGACACTGGGATGTACTGGTATGTACTGGGAGGGAAGTGTTATGTACTGAGGGGAACTGGGACGTACTGGGACGTGCTGGGAGGGAACTATGAAGTATTGGGATGTACTTAGAGGGAACTGGGATGTACTGGGAGGGAACTGGGAGGGAACTGGGAGGGAACTGTGAAGTACTGGGATGTACTGGGAGGGAACTGGTATGTACTGGGAGGGAACTGGGATGTACTGGGTGGAAAGTGTTGGGAATTGGGATTTAGTGGGAGGGAACTGGTATGTACTGGGAGGGAACTGGGATGTAGTGGGACATACTGGGAGGGAACTGGGATGTACTGGGGTGTACTGGGAGGGAACTGTTATGTACCGAGGGGGAACTGGGATGTACTGGGAGTGAACTGTGAAGTACTGGGATGTACTTAGAGGGAAGTGGGAGGGAACTTGGATGTAGTGGGAGGGAGCTGGGGTTTACTTGGAGGAAAGTGGCATGTACTGGGATGTACTGGAATGGAACTGGGAGTGAACTGTGTGTGAACTGTGAGGGAACTGGGATGTACTGTGAGGGAACTGGGATGTACTGGGATGTACTGGGACGGACTGGGAGGGAACTGGGATGTACTGGGAGGGATCTGGGATGTACTGGGCTGCACTGGTAGGGAACTGGGATGTACTGGGAGGAAACTGGAATGTCCCAGTTGACACCCACTTCCCTCCCAGTGCCTCCCAGTATATCCCAGTTTCCTCCCAGTACATCCCAGTAAATCCCAGCTCGCTGCCAGTACATCCCAGTACATCGCAGTACATTCCAGTTCCGTTCCTGTACATCCCAATACATCCCTGTTCCATGCCAGTACATCCCAGTTCCCTACCAGTTCATCCCCGTACATCCCAATTCCCTCCCGGTTCACTACCACTTCTTTCCCAGTTCCGTCCCATTACATCCCAGTTCCGTCCCATTACATCCCAGTACATCCCAGGTCCCTCCCAGTACATCCCAGGTCCCTCCCAGTACTGGGAGGGAACTGGGATGTACTGGGAGGCACTACAATGTGCGGGGATGCCCTGGGATGTACCGTGGAGGAACTAGGAAGTACAGGCTTGTACTGGGTTGTACCGGGTGGAACTGGCAGGGATTTGGGATGTACCAGGATCTACTGGGATGTACTGGGATGTACAGGGAGGTAACTGTTATGTACTGGGAGTGAACTGGGAGGGAACTGGGACGTACTGGTAGGGAACTGGGATGTACTGTGAGGGAACTGGGACGTACTGTGAGGACACTGGGATGTACTGGTATGTACTGGGAGGGAAGTGTTATGTACAGAGGGGAACTGGTGCGTACTGGGATGTACTGGGATGGAACTGTGAAGTACGGGGATGTGCTGGGAGTGAACTGGGAGGGAACTGGTATGTAGTAGGATGTACTGGGTGGGAACTGGGATGTACCAGGATGTACTGGGATGTACTGGGAGGGAACTGGTATGTACTGGGAGGGAACTGGGAGGGAACTGGGATGTACTGGGATGGAACTGGGATGTACTGGGAGGGAACTGGGATGTACTAGGACATACTGGCAGGGAACTGGGATGTACTGGGAGGGGATTGGGACGGACTGGGAGGGAACTGGGATGTACTGGGCTGCACTGGTAGGGAACTGGGATGTACTGGGAGGAAACTGGAATGTCCCAGTTGACACCCACTTCCCTCCCAGTGCCTCCCAGTATATCCCAGTTTCCTCCCAGTATATCCCAGTTTCCTCCCAGTACATCCCAGTAAATCCCAGCTCGCTCCCAGTACATCCCAATACATCGCCGTACATTCCAGTTCCGTTCGTGTACATCCCAATACATCCCCGTTCCATGCCAGTACATCCCAGTTTCCTACCAGTTCATCCCCGTACATCCCAATTCCCTCCCGGTTCACTACCACTTCTTTCCCAGTGCCTCCCAATACATCCCAGTTCCGTCCCATTACATCCCAGTACATCCCAGTAACCTCCCAGTACGTCACAGTTCCCTCCCAGTACGTCCCAGGTCCCTCCCAGTACTGGGAGGGAACTGGGACGTACTGGGAGGCACTACAATGTGCGGGGATGCCCTGGGATGTACCGTGGAGGAACTAGGATGTACAGGCTTGTACTGGGTTGTACCGGGTGGAACTGGCAGGGATTTGGGATGTACCAGGATCTACTGGGATGTACTGGGATGTACTGGGAGGTAACTGTTGTGTACTGGGAGTGAACTGGGAGGGAACTGGGATGTACTGTGAGGGAACTGGGATGTACTGGGATGTACTTAGAGGGAACTGGGATGTACTGGGAGGGAACTGGGATGTACTGGGTGGAAAGTGTTGGGAATTGGGATTTACTGGGAGGGAACTGGGATGGACTGGGAGGGAACTGGGATGTAGTGGGACATACTGGGAGGGAACTGGGATGTACTGGGGTGTACTGGGAGGGAACTGTTATGTACCGAAGGGGGAACTGGGATGTACTGGGAGTGAACTGTGAAGTACTGGGATGTACTTATCGGGAAGTGGGAGGGAACTTGGATGTAGTGGGAGAGAACTGGGATTTACTTGGAGGAAAGTGGCATGTACTGGGCTGTACTGGAATGGAACTGGGAGTGAACTGTGTGTGAACTGTGTGTGAACTGGGATGTACTGTGAGGGAACTGGGATGTACTGGGACAGACTGGGAGAGATCTGGGATGTACTGGGAGGGATCTGGGATGTACTGGGCTGCACTGGTAGGGAACTGGGATGTACTGTGAGGGAACTGGGACGTACTGTGAGGACACTGGGATGTACTGGTATGTACTGGGAGGGAAGTGTTATGTACTGAGGGGAACTGGGACGTACTGGGATGTACTGGGAGGGAACTGTGAAGTACTGGGATGTACTGGGAGTGAACTGGGAGGGAACTGGTATGTAGTAGGATGTACTGAGGGGAACTGGGATGTACTGGGAGGGAACTGGTATGTACTGGGAGGGAACTGGGATGTACTGGGATGTAGTGGGAGGGAACTGGGATGTACTGGGAGGGAACTGGGATGTACTGGGAGGGGATTGGGACGGACTGGGAGGGAACTGGGATGTACTGGGCTGCACTGGTAGGGAACTGGGATGTACTGGGAGGAAACTGGAATGTCCCAGTTGACACCCACTTCCCTCCCAGGTTCCTCCCAGTATATCCCAGTTTCCTCCCAGTATATCCCAGTTTCCTCCCAGTACATCCCAGTAAATCCCAGTTCGCTCCCAGTACATCCCAATACATCGCAGGACATTCCAGTTCCGTTCCTGTACATCCCAATACATCCCCGTTCCATGCCAGTACATCCCAGTTTCCTACCAGTTCATCCCCGTACATCCCAATTCCCTCCCGGTTCACTACCACTTCTTTCCCAGTGCCTCCCAATACATCCCAGTTCCGTCCCATTACATCCCAGTACATCCCAGTTCCCTCCCAGTACGTCCCAGTTCCCTCCCAGTACGTCCCAGGTCCCTCCCAGTACATCCCAGGTCTCTCCCAGTACTGGGAGGGAACTGGGATGTTCTGGGAGGCACTACAATGTGCGGGGATGCCCTGGGATGTACTGTGGAGGAACTAGGATGTACAGGCTTGTACTGGGTTGTACCGGGTGGAACTGGCAGGGATTTGGGATGTACCAGGATCTACTGGGATGTACTGGGATGTACTGGGAGGTAACTGTTGTGTACTGGGAGTGAACTGGGAGGGAACTGGGATGTACTGGGAGGGAACTGGGATGTACTGTGAGGACACTGGGATGTACTGGTATGTACTGGGAGGGAAGTGTTATGTACTGAGGGGAACTGGGACGTACTGGGACGTGCTGGGAGGGAACTATGAAGTATTGGGATGTACTTAGAGGGAACTGGGATGTACTGGGAGGGAACTGGGAGTGAACTGGGAGGGAACTGTGAAGTACTGGGATGTACTTAGAGGGAACTGGGATGTACTGGGAGGGAACTGGGATGTACTGGGATGTACTTAGAGGGAACTGGGATGTACTTGGAGGGAACTGGGATGTACTGGGTGGAAAGTGTTGGGAATTGGGATTTAGTGGGAGGGAACTGGGATGGACTGGGAGGGAACTGGGATGTAGTGGGACATACTGGGAGGGAACTGGGATGTACTGGGAGGGAAGTGTTATGTACTGAGGGGAACTGGGACGTACTGGGATGTACTGGGATGGAACTGTGAAGTAATGGGATGTACTGGGAGTGAACTGGGAGGGAACTGGTATGTAGTAGGATGTACTGGGTGGGAACTGGGATGTACCAGGATGTACTGGGATGTACTGGGAGGGAACTGGGATGTAGTGGGAGGGAACTGGTATGTACTGGGAGGGAACTGGGATGTACTGGGACATACTGGCAGGGAACTGGGATGTACTGGGAGGGGATTGGGATGTACTGGGAGGGAACTTGGATGTATTGGGAGGGAAGTGTTATGTACCAAGGGGGAACTGGGACGTACTGGGATGTAGTGGGAGTGAACTGTGAAGTACTGGGATGTACTGTGAGGGAACTGGGATGTACTGGGAGGGAACTTTAAAGTACTGGGATGTACTTAGAGGAAACTGGGAGGCAACTGGCATGTACTGGGATGTACTGGAATGGAACTGGGAGTGAACTGTGTGTGAACTGTGAGGGAACTGGGATGTACTGGGATGTACTGGGAGGGACTGGGAGGGATCTGGGATGTACTGGGCTGCACTGGTAGGGAACTGGGATGTACTGGGAGGAAACTGGAATGTCCCAGTTGACACCCACTTCCATCCCAGTTTCCTCCCAGTATATCCCAGTTTCCTCCCAGTATATCCCAGTTTCCTCCCAGTACATCCCAGTAAATCCCACTTCGCTCCCAGTACATCCCAATACATCGTCGTACATTCCAGTTCCGTTCCTGTCCATCCCAATACATCCCCGTTCCATGCCAGTACATCCCAGTTTCCTAACAGTTCATCCCCGTACATCCCAATTCCCTCCCGGTTCACTACCACTTCTTTCCGAGTGCCTCCCAATACATCCCAGTTCCGTCCCATTACATCCCAGTACATCCCAGTTCCCTCCCAGTACGTCCCAGTTCCCTCCCAGTACTGTGAGGGAACTGGGACGTACTGTGAGGACACTGGGATGTACTGTTATGTACTGGGAGGGAAGTGTTATGTACTGAGGGGAACTGGGACGTACTGGGATGTACTGGGAGGGAACTGTGCAGTACTGGGATGTACTGGGAGTGAACTGGGAGGGAACTGGTATGTAGTAGGATGTACTGGGTGGGAACTGGGATGTACCAGGATGTAGTGGGAGGGAACTGGGATTTACTGGGAGGGAACTGGGATGTACTGGGACATACTGGCAGGGAACTGGGATGTACTGGGAGGGGATTGGGACGGACTGGGAGGGAACTGGGATGTACTGGGAGGGATCTGGGATGTACTGGGCTGCACTGGTAGGGAACTGGGATGTACTGGGAGGAAACTGGAATGTCCCAGTTGACACCCACTTCCCTCCCAATGCCTCCCAGTATATCCCAGTTTCCTCCCAGTATATCCCAGTAAATCCCAGTTTGCTCCCAGTACATCCCAGTACATCGCAGTACATTCCAGTTCCGTTCCTGTACATCCCAATACATCCCCATTCCATGCCAGTACATCACAGTTCCCTACCAGTTCATCCCCGTACATCCCAATTCCCTCCCGGTTCACTACCACTTCTTTCCCAGTTCCTTCCCATTACATCCCAGTTCCGTCCCATTACATCCCAGTACATCCCAGTTCCCTCCCAGTACATCCCAGGTTCCTCCCAGTACATCCCAGCTCCCTCCCAGTACTGGGATGTACTGGGAGGCACTACAATGTGCGGGGATGCCCTGGGATGTACCGTGGAGGAACTAGGATGTACAGGCTTGTACTGGGTTGTACCGGGTGGAACTGGCAGGGATTTGGGATGTACCAGGATCAACTGGGATGTACTGGGAGGTAACTGTTATGTACTGGGAGTGAACTGGGAGGGAACTGGGATGTACTGGGAGGGAACTGGGATGTACTGGGAGGGAACTGGGACGTACTGTGAGGACACTGGGATGTACTGGTATGTACTGGGAGGGAAGTGTTATGTACTGAGAGGAACTGGGACGTACTGGGATGTACTGGGAGGGAACTGTGAAGTACTGGGATGTACTGGGAGTGAACTGGGAGGGAACTGGTATGTAGTAGGATGTACTGGGTGGGAACTGGGATGTACCGGGAGGGAACTGGTATGTACTGGGAGGGAACTGGGATGTACTGGGAGGCACTACAATGTGCGGGGATGTCCTGGGATGTACCGTGGAGGAACTAGGATGTACAGGCTTGTACTGGGTTGTACCGGGTGGAACTGGCAGGGATTTGGGATGTACCAGGATCTACTGGGATGTACTGGCAGGTAACTGTTATGTACTGGGAAGGAACAGGGAGGGAACTGGGATGGACTGGGAGGGAACTGGGATGTAGTGGGACATACTGGGAGGGAACTGGGATGTACTGGGAGGGAAGTGTTATGTACTGAGGGGAACTGGGACGTACTGGGATGTACTGGGAGGGAACTGTGAAGTACTGGGATGTACTGGGAGTGAACTGGGAGGGAACTGGTATGTAGTAGGATGTACTGGGTGGGAACTGGGACGTACTGTGAGGACACTGGGATGTACTGGTATGTACTGGGAGGGAAGTGTTATGTACTGGGAGGGAAGTGTTATGTACTGAGGGGAACTGGGACGTACTGGGATGTACTGGGAGGGAACTGTGAAGTACTGGGATGTACTGGGAGTGAACTGGGAGGGAACTGGTATGTAGTAGGATGTACTGGGTGGGAACTGGGATGTACTGGGAGGGAACTGGGATGTACTGGGAGGGAACTGGGATGTACTGGGATGTAGTGGGAGGGAACTGGGAGGGAACTGGGATGTACTGGGAGGGAACTGGTATGTACTGGGAGGGAACTGGGATGTACTGGGACATACTGGCAGGGAACTGGGATGTACTGGGAGGGGATTGGGACGGACTGGGAGGGAACTGGGATGTACTGGGCTGCACTGGTAGGGAACTGGGATGTACTGGGAGGAAACTGGAATGTCCCAGTTGACACCCACTTCCCTCCCAATGCCTCCCAGTATATCCCAGTTTCCTCCCAGTATATCCCAGTTTCCTCCCAGTACATCCCAGTAAATCCCAGCTCGCTCCCAGTACATGCCAATACATCGCTGTACATTCCAGTTCTGTTCCTGTACATCCCAATACATCCCCGTTCCATGCCAGTACATCCCAGTTTCCTACCAGTTCATCCCCGTACATCCCAATTCCCTCCCGGTTCACTACCACTTCTTTCCCAGTTCCGTCCCATTACATCCCAGTTCCGTCCCATTACATCCCAGTACATCCCAGTTCCCTCCCAGTACGTCCCAGTTCCCTCCCAGTACATCCCAGGTCCCTCCCAGTACTGGGATGGAACTGGGATGTACTGGGAGGCACTACAATGTGCGGGGATGCCCTGGGATGTACTGTGGAGGAACTAGGATGTACAGGCTTGTACTGGGTTGTACCGGGTGGAACTGGCAGGGATTTGGGATGTACCAGGATCTACTGGGATGTACTGGGATGTACTGGGAGGTAACTGTTGTGTACTGGGAGTGAACTGGGAGAGAACTGGGATGTACTGGGAGGGAACTGGGATGTACTGTGAGGACACTGGGATGTACTGTTATGTACTGGGAGGGAAGTGTTATGTACTGAGGGGAACTGGGACGTACTGGGACGTGCTGGGAGGGAACTATGAAGTATTGGGATGTACTTAGAGGGAACTGGGATGTACTGGGAGGGAACTGGGAGTGAACTGGGAGGGAACTGTGAAGTACTGGGATGTACTTAGAGGGAACTGGGATGTACTGGGAGGGAACTGGGATGTACTGGGTGGAAGGTGTTGGGAATTGGGATTTACTGGGAGGGAACTGGGATGGACTGGGAGGGAACTGGGATGTAGTGGGACATACTGGGAGGGAACTGGGATGTACTGGGGTGTACTGGGAGGGAACTGTTATGTACCGAGGGGGAACTGGGAGTGAACTGGGAGTGAACTGTGAAGTACTGGGATGTACTTATCGGGAAGTGGGAGGGAACTTGGATGTAGTGGGAGGGAACTGGGATTTACTTGGAGGAAAGTGGCATGTACTGGGCTGTACTGGAATGGAACTGGGAGTGAACTGTGTGTGAACTGTGAGGGAACTGGGATGTACTGTGAGGGAACTGGGATGTACTGGGATGTACTGGGACGGACTGGGAGGGAACTGGGATGTACTGGGAGGGATCTGGGATGTACTGGGCTGCACTGGTAGGGAACTGGGATGTACTGGGAGGAAACTGGAATGTCCCAGTTGACTCCCACTTCCCTCCCAGTGCCTCCCAGTATATCCCAGTTTCCTCCCAGTACATCCCAGTAAATCCCAGCTCGCTGCCAGTACATCCCAGTACATCGCAGTACATTCCAGTTCCGTTCCTGTACATCCCAATACATCCCCGTTCCATGCCAGTACATCCCAGTTCCCAACCAGTTCATCCCCGTACATTCCAGTTCCCTCCCGGTTCACTACCACTTCTTTCCCAGTTCCGTCCCATTACATCCCAGTTCCGTCCCATTACATCCCAGTACATCCCAGGTCCCTCCCAGTACATCCCAGTTCCCTCCCAGTACATCCCGGTCCCTCCCAGTACTGGGAGGGAACTGGGATGTACTGGGAGGCACTACAATGTGCGGGGATGCCCTGGGATGTACTGTGGAGGAACTAGGATGTACAGGCTTGTACTGGGTTGTACCGGGTGGAACTGGCAGGGATTTGGGATGTACCAGGATCTACTGGGATGTACTGGGAGGTAACTGTTATGTACTGGGAAGGAACAGGGAGGGAACTGGGATGTACTGGTAGGGAACTGGGATGTACTGTGAGGGAACTGGGACGTACTGTGAGGACACTGGGATGTACTGTTATGTACTGGGAGGGAAGTGTTATGTACTGAGGGGAACTGGGACGTACTGGGATGTACTGGGAGGGAACTGTGAAGTACTGGGATGTACTGGGAGTGAACTGGGAGGGAACTGGTATGTAGTAGGATGTACTGGGTGGGAACTGGGATGTACCAGGATGTACTGGGATGTACTGGGAGGGAACTGGTATGTACTGGGAGGGAACTGGGATGTACTGGGACATACTGGCAGGGAACTGGGATGTACTGGGAGGGGATTGGGACGGACTGGGAGGGAACTGGGATGTACTGGGCTGCACTGGTAGGGAACTGGGATGTACTGGGAGGAAACTGGAATGTCCCAGTTGACACCCACTTCCCTCCCAATGCCTCCCAGTATATCCCAGTTTCCTCCCAGTATATCCCAGTTTCCTCCCAGTACATCCCAGTACATTCCAGCTCGCTGCCAGTACATGCCAATACATCGCTGTACATTCCAGTTCTGTTCCTGTACATCCCAATACATCCCCGTTCCATGCCAGTACATCCCAGTTCCCTACCAGTTCATCCCCGTACATCCCAATTCCCTCCCGGTTCACTACCACTTCTTTCCCAGTTCCGTCCCATTACATCCCAGTTCCGTCCCATTACATCCCAGTACATCCCAATTCCCTCCCAGTACATCCCAGGTCCCTCCCAGTACATCCCAGGTCCCTCCCAGTACTGGGAGGGAACTGGGATGTACTGGGAGGCACTACAATGTGCGGGGATGCCCTGGGATGTACTGTGGAGGAACTAGGATGTACAGGCTTGTACTGGGTTGTACCGGGTGGAACTGGCAGGGATTTGGGATGTACCAGGATCTACTGGGATGTACTGGTATGTACTGGGAGGGAAGTGTTATGTACTGAGGGGAACTGGGACGTACTGGGATGTACTGGGAGGGAACTGTGAAGTACTGGGATGTACTGGGAGTGAACTGGGAGGGAACTGGTATGTAGTAGGATGTACTGGGTGGGAACTGGGATGTACTGGGATGTACTGGGAGGGAACTGGTATGTACTGGGAGGGAACTGGGATGTACTGGGACATACTGGCAGGGAACTGGGATGTACAGGGACATACTGGCAGGGAACTGGGATGTACTGGGAGGGGATTGGGACGGACTGGGAGGGAACTGGGATGTACTGGGCTGCACTGGTAGGGAACTGGGATGTACTGGGAGGAAACTGGAATGTCCCAGTTGACACCCGCTTCCCTCCCAATGCCTCCCAGTATATCCCAGTTTCCTCCCAGTATATCCCAGTTTCCTCCCAGTACATCCCAGTAAATCCCAGTTCGCTCCCAGTACTTCCCAGTACATCGCAGTACATTCCAGTTCCGTTCCTGTACATCCCAATACATCCCCGTTCCATGCCAGTACATCCCAGTTTCCTACCAGTTCATCCCCGTACATCCCAATTCCCTCCCGGTTCACTACCACTTCTTTCCCAGTGCCTCCCAATACATCCCAGTTCCGTCCCATTACATCCCAGTACATCCCAGTTCCCTCCCAGTACGTCCCAGTTCCCTCCCAGTACATCCCAGGTCCCTCCCAGTACTGGGAGGGAACTGGGATGTACTGGGAGGCACTACAATGTGCGGGGATGCCCTGGGATGTACTGTGGAGGAACTAGGATGTACAGGCTTGTACTGGGTTGTACCGGGTGGAACTGGCAGGGATTTGGGATGTACTGGGATGTACTGGGAGGTATCTGTTATGTACTGGGAGTGAACTGGGAGGGAACTGGGACGTACTGGGAGGGAACTGGGATGTACTGTGAGGGAACTGGGACGTACTGTGAGGACACTGGGATGTACTGGTATGTACTGGGAGGGAAGTGTTATGTACTGAGGGGAACTGGTGTGTACTGGGATGTACTGGGAGGGAACTGTGAAGTACTGGGATGTACTGGGAGTGAACTGGGAGGGAACTGGTATGTAGTAGGATGTACTGGGTGGGAACTGGTATGTACCAGGATGTACTGGGATGTACTGGGAGGGAACTGGTATGTAATGGGAGGGAACTGGGATGTAGTGGGAGGGAACTGGGAGGGAACTGGGATGTACTGGGAGGGAACTGGTATGTACTGGGAGGGAACTGGGATGTACTGGGACATACTGGCAGGGAACTGGGATGTACTGGGAGGGGATTGGGATGTACTGGGAGGGAACTTGGATGTATTGGGAGGGAAGTGTTATGTACCAAGGGGGAACTGGGACATACTGGGATGTAGTGGGAGTGAACTGTGAAGTACTGGGATGTACTGTGAGGGAACTGGGATGTACTGGGAGGGAACTTTAAAGTACTGGGATGTACTTAGAGGAAACTGGGAGGCAACTGGCATGTACTGGGATGTACTAGAATGGAACTGGGAGTGAACTGTGTGTGAACTGGGAGGGAACTGGGATGTACTGTGAGGGAACTGGGATGTACTGGGATGTACTGGGAGGGACTGGGAGGGATCTGGGATGTACTGGGCTGCACTGGTAGGGAACTGGGATGTACTGGGAGGAAACTGGAATGTCCAAGTTGACACCCACTTCCCTCCCAATGCCTCCCAGTATATCCCAGTTTCCTCCCAGTATATCCCAGTTTCCTCCCAGTACATCCCAGTAAATCCCAGCTCGCTGCCAGTACATGCCAATACATCGCAGTACATTCCAGTTCCGTTCCTGTACATCCCAATACATCCCCATTCCATGCCAGTACATCCCAGTTCCCTACCAGTTCATCCCCGTACATCCCAATTCCCTCCCGGTTCACTACCACTTCTTTCCCAGTTCCGTCCCATTACATCCCAGTTCCGTCCCATTACATCCCAGTACATCCCAGTTCCCTCCCAGTACGTCCCAGGTCCCTCCCAGTACATCCCAGTTCCCTCCCAGTACTGGGAGGGAACTGAGATGCACTGGGAGGCACTACAATGTGCGGGGATGCCCTGGGATGTACTGTGGAGGAACTAGGATGTACAGGCTTGTACTGGGTTGTACCGGGTGGAACTGGCAGGGATTTGGGATGTACCAGGATCTACTGGGATGTACTTGGAGGTAACTGTTATGTACTGGGAAGGAACAGGGAGGGAACTGGGATGTACTGGTAGGGAACTGGGATGTACTGGGAGGGAACTGGGAC
The DNA here is from genome assembly GCF_949628215.1 of Phalacrocorax aristotelis. NCBI lineage: Eukaryota > Metazoa > Chordata > Aves > Suliformes > Phalacrocoracidae > Phalacrocorax > Phalacrocorax aristotelis. The sequence goes on from NW_027441363.1 coordinate 31,652, forward strand.
TTACTGTGAGGACACTGGGATGTACTGGTATGTACTGGGAGGGAAGTGTTATGTACTGAGGGGAACTGGGACGTACTGGGATGTACTGGGAGTGAACTGGGAGGGAACTGGTATGTAGTAGGATGTACTGGGTGGGAACTGGGATGTACTGGGAGGGAACTGGGATGTACTGGGAGGGAACTGGTATGTACTGGGAGGGAACTGGGATGTACTGGGATGTAGTGGGAGGGAACTGGGAGGGAACTGGTATGTACTGGGAGGGAACTGGTATGTACTGGGAGGGAACTGGGATGTAATGGGACATACTGGCAGGGAACTGGGATGTACTGGGAGGGGATTGGGACGGACTGGGAGGGAACTGGGATGTACTGGGCTGCACTGGTAGGGAACTGGGATGTACTGGGAGGAAACTGGAATGTCCCAGTTGACACCCACTTCCCTCCCAATGCCTCCCAGTATATCCCAGTTTCCTCCCAGTACATCCCAGTAAATCCCAGCTCGCTGCCAGTACATGCCAATACATCGCTGTACATTCCAGTTCTGTTCCTGTACATCCCAATACATCCCCGTTCCATGCCAGTACATCCCAGTTTCCTACCAGTTCATCCCCGTACATCCCAATTCCCTCCCGGTTCACTACCACTTCTTTCCCAGTGCCTCCCAATACATCCCAGTTCCGTCCCATTACATCCCAGTACATCCCAGTTCCCTCCCAGTACATCCCAGGTCCCTCCCAGTACATCCCAGCTCCCTCCCAGTACTGGGAGGGAGCTGGGATGTACTGGGAGGCACTACAATGTGCGGGGATGCCCTGGGATGTACCGTGGAGGAACTAGGATGTACAGGCTTGTACTGGGTTGTACCGGGTGGAACTGGCAGGGATTTGGGATGTACCAGGATCTACTGGGATGTACTGGGAGGTAACTGTTATGTACTGGGAAGGAACAGGGAGGGAACTGGGAGTGAACTGGGAGAGAACTGGGATGTACTGGGAGGGAACTGGGATGTACTGTGAGGACACTGGGATGTACTGGTATGTACTGGGAGGGAAGTGTTATGTACTGAGGGGAACTGGGACTTATTGGGATGTGCTGGGAGGGAACTATGAAGTATTGGGATGTACTTAGAGGGAACTGGGATGTACTGGGAGGGAACTGGTATGTACTGGGAGGGAACTGGGATGTACTGGGTGGAAAGTGTTGGGAATTGGGATTTACTGGGAGGGAACTGGGATGGACTGGGAGGGAACTGGGATGTAGTGGGACATACTGGGAGGGAACTGGGATGTACTGGGGTGTACTGGGAGGGAACTGTTATGTACCGAGGGGGAACTGGGATGTACTGGGAGTGAACTGTGAAGTACTGGGATGTACTTAGAGGGAAGTGGGAGGGAACTTGGATGTAGTGGGAGGGAGCTGGGGTTTACTTGGAGGAAAGTGGCATGTACTGGGCTGTACTGGAATGGAACTGGGAGTGAACTGTGTGTGAACTGTGTGTGAACTGGGATGTACTGTGAGGGAACTGGGATGTACTGGGATGTACTGGGACGGACTGGGAGGGAACTGGGATGTACTGGGCTGCACTGGTAGGCAACTGGGATGTACTGGGAGGAAACTGGAATGTCCCAGTTGACACCCACTTCCCTCCCAATGCCTCCCAGTATATCCCAGTTTCCTCCCAGTACATCCCAGTAAATCCCAGTTTGCTCCCAGTACATCCCAGTACATCGCAGTACATTCCAGTTCTGTTCCTGTACATCCCAATACATCCCCGTTCCATGCCAGTACATCCCAGTGCCCTACCAGTACATCCCCGTACATCCCAATTCCCTCCCGGTTCACTACCACTTCTTTCCCAGTTCCGTCCCATTACATCCCAGTTCCGTCCCATTGCATCCCAGTACATCCCAGGTCCCTCCCAGTACATCCCAGGTCCCTCCCAGTACTGGGAGGGAACTGGGATGTACTGTGAGGGAACTGGGACTTACTGTGAGGACACTGGGATGTACTGTTATGTACTGGGAGGGAAGTGTTATGTACTGAGGGGAACTGGTGCGTACTGGGATGTACTGGGAGGGAACTGTGAAGTACTGGGATGTACTGGGAGTGAACTGGGAGGGAACTGGTATGTAGTAGGATGTACTGGGTGGGAACTAGGACGTACTGTGAGGACACTGGGATGTACTGGTATGTACTGGGAGGGAAGTGTTATGTACTGAGGGGAACTGGGACGTACTGGGATGTACTGGGAGGGAACTGTGAAGTACTGGGATGTACTGGGAGTGAACTGGGAGGGAACTGGTATGTAGTAGGATGTACTGGGTGGGAACTGGGATGTACTGGGAGGGAACTGGGATGTAGTGGGAGGGAACTGGGATGTAGTGGGAGGGAACTGGGATGTACTGGGATGTAGTGGGAGGGAACTGGGAGGGAACTGGGATGTACTGGGAGGGAACTGGTATGTACTGGGAGGGAACTGGGATGTACTGGGACATACTGGCAGGGAACTGGGATGTACTGGGAGGGGATTGGGACGGACTGGGAGGGAACTGGGATGTACTGGGCTGCACTGGTAGGGAACTGGGATGTACTGGGAGGAAACTGGAATGTCCCAGTTGACACCCACTTCCCTCCCAATGCCTCCCAGTATATCCCAGTTTCCTCCCAGTATATCCCAGTTTCCTCCCAGTACATCCCAGTAAATCCCAGCTCGCTGCCAGTACATGCCAATACATCGCTGTACATTCCAGTTCTGTTCCTGTACATCCCAATACATCCCCGTTCCATGCCAGTACATCCCAGTTTCCTACCAGTTCATCCCCGTACATCCCAATTCCCTCCCGGTTCACTACCACTTCTTTCCCAGTGCCTCCCAATACATCCCAGTTCCGTCCCATTACATCCCAGTACATCCCAGTTCCCTCCCAGTACGTCCCAGGTCCCTCCCAGTACATCCCAGGTCCCTCCCAGTACTGGGAGGGAACTGGGATGTACTGGGAGGCACTACAATGTGCGGGGATGCCCTGGGATGTACTGTGGAGGAACTAGGATGTACAGGCTTGTACTGGGTTGTACCGGGTGGAACTGGCAGGGATTTGGGATGTACCAGGATCTACTGGGATGTACTGGGATGTACTGGGAGGTAACTGTTGTGTACTGGGAGTGAACTGGGAGGGAACTGGGATGTACTGTGAGGGAACTGGGACTTACCGTGAGGACACTGGGATGTACTGTTATGTACTGGGAGGGAAGTGTTATGTACTGAGGGGAACTGGGACGTACTGGGACGTGCTGGGAGGGAACTATGAAGTATTGGGATGTACTTAGAGGGAACTGGGATGTACTGGGAGGGAACTGGGAGTGAACTGGGAGGGAACTGTGAAGTACTGGGATGTACTTAGAGGGAACTGGGATGTACTGGGAGGGAACTGGGATGTAACGGGTGGAAAGTTTTGGGAATTGGGATTTACTGGGAGGGAACTGGGATGGACTGGGAGGGAACTGGGATGTAGTGGGACATACTGGGAGGGAACTGGGATGTACTGGGGTGTACTGGGAGGGAACTGTTATGTACCGAGGGGGAACTGGGATGTACTGGGAGTGAACTGTGAAGTACTGGGATGTACTTAGAGGGAAGTGGGAGGGAACTTGGATGTAGTGGGAGGGAACTGGGATTTACTTGAAGGAAAGTGGCATGTACTGGGATGTACTGGAATGGAACTGGGAGTGAACTGTGTGTGAACTGTGAGGGAACTGGGATGTACTGTGAGGGAACTGGGATGTACTGGGATGTACTGGGACGGACTGGGAGGGAACTGGGATGTACTGGGAGGGATCTGGGATGTACTGGGATGCACTGGTAGGGAACTGGGATGTACTGGGAGGAAACTGGAATGTCCCAGTTGACACCCACTTCCCTCCCAGTGCCTCCCAGTATATCCCAGTTTCCTCCCAGTACATCCCAGTAAATCCCAGCTCGCTGCCAGTACATCCCAGTACATCGCAGTACATTCCAGTTCCGTTCCTGTACATCCCAATACATCCCCGTTCCATGCCAGTACATCCCAGTTCCCAACCAGTTCATCCCCGTACATTCCAGTTCCCTCCCGGTTCACTACCACTTCTTTCCCAGTTCCGTCCCATTACATCCCAGTTCCGTCCCATTACATCCCAGTACATCCCAGGTCCCTCCCAGTACATCCCAGTTCCCTCCCTGTACATCCCAGGTCCCTCCCAGTACTGGGAGGGAGCTGGGATGTACTGGGAGGCACTACAATGTGCGGGGATGCCCTGGGATGTACTGTGGAGGAACTAGGATGTACAGGCTTGTACTGGGTTGTACCGGGTGGAACTGGCAGGGATTTGGGATGTACCAGGATCTACTGGGATGTACTGGGAGGTAACTGTTATGTACTGGGAAGGAACAGGGAGGGAACTGGGATGTACTGGTAGGGATCTGGGATGTACTGGGAGGGAACTGGGACGTACTGTGAGGACACTGGGATGTACTGGTATGTACTGGGAGGGAAGTGTTATGTACTGAGGGGAACTGGGACGTACTGGGATGTACTGGGAGGGAACTGTGAAGTACTGGGATGTACTGGGAGTGAACTGGGAGGGAACTGGTATGTAGTAGGATGCACTGGGTGGGAACTGGGATGTACCAGGATGTACTGGGATGTACTGGGAGGGAACTGGTATGTACTGGGAGGGAACTGGGATGTACTGGGACATACTGGCAGGGAACTGGGATGTACTGGGAGGGGATTGGGACGGACTGGGAGGGAACTGGGATGTACTGGGCTGCACTGGTAGGGAACTGGGATGTACTGGGAGGAAACTGGAATGTCCCAGTTGACACCCACTTCCCTCCCAATGCCTCCCAGTATATCCCAGTTTCCTCCCAGTATATCCCAGTTTCCTCCCAGTACATCCCAGTAAATCCCAGTTCGCTCCCAGTACATCCCAGTACATCGCAGTACATTCCAGTTCCGTTCCTGTACATCCCAATACATCCCCGTTCCATGCCAGTACATCCCAGTTTCCTACCAGTTCATCCCCGTACATCCCAATTCCCTCCCGGTTCACTACCACTTCTTTCCCAGTGCCTCCCAATACATCCCAGTTCCGTCCCATTACATCCCAGTACATCCCAGTTCCCTCCCAGTACATCCCAGGTCCCTCCCAGTACTGGGAGGGAACTGGGATGTACTGGGAGGCACTACAATGTGCGGGGATGTCCTGGGATGTACCGTGGAGGAACTAGGATGTACAGGCTTGTACTGGGTTGTACCGGGTGGAACTGGCAGGGATTTGGGATGTACCAGGATCTACTGGGATGTACTGGGATGTACTGGGAGGTAACTGTTATGTACTGGGAAGGAACAGGGAGGGAACTGGGATGTACTGGGAGGAAACTGGGATGTACTGTGAGGGAACTGGGACGTACTGTGAGGACACTGGGATGTACTGTTATGTACTGGGAGGGAAGTGTTATGTACTGAGGGGAACTGGGACGTACTGGGATGTACTGGGAGGGAACTGTGAAGTACTGGGATGTACTGGGAGTGAACTGGGAGGGAACTGGTATGTAGTAGGATGTACTGGGTGGGAACTGGGATGTACCGGGAGGGAACTGGGATGTACTGGGAGGGAACTGGTATGTACTGGGAGGGAACTGGGATGTACTGGGATGTAGTGGGAGGGAACTGGGATGTACTGGGAGGGGATTGGGACGGACTGGGAGGGAACTGGGATGTACTGGGCTGCACTGGTAGGGAACTGGGATGTACTGGGAGGAAACTGGAATGTCCCAGTTGACACCCACTTCCCTCCCAATGCCTCCCAGTATATCCCAGTTTCCTCTCAGTATATCCCAGTTTCCTCCCAGTACATCCCAGTAAATCCCAGTTCGCTCCCAGTACATCCCAATACATCGCCGTACATTCCAGTTCCGTTCCTGTACATCCCAATACATCCCCGTTCCATGCCAGTACATCCCAGTTTCCTACCAGTTCATCCCCGTACATCCCAATTCCCTCCCGGTTCACTACCACTTCTTTCCCAGTGCCTCCCAATACATCCCAGTTCCGTCCCATTACATCCCAGTACATCCCAGTTCCCTCCCAGTACGTCCCAGTTCCCTCCCAGTACATCCCAGGTCCCTCCCAGTACTGGGAGGGAACTGGGATGTACTGGGAGGCACTACAATGTGCGGGGATGCCCTGGGATGTACCGTGGAGGAACTAGGATGTACAGGCTTGTACTGGGTTGTACCGGGTGGAACTGGCAGGGATTTGGGATGTACCAGGATCTACTGGGATGTACTGGGATGTACTGGGAGGTAACTGTTATGTACTGGGAGTGAACTGGGAGGGAACTGGGATGTACTGGTAGGAAACTGGGATGTACTGGGAGGGAACTGGGACGTACCGTGAGGACACTGGGATGTACTGTTATGTACTGGGAGGGAAGTGTTATGTACTGAGGGGAACTGGGACGTACTGGGATGTACTGGGAGGGAACTGTGAAGTACTGGGATGTACTGGGAGTGAACTGGGAGGGAACTGGTATGTAGTAGGATGTACTGGGTGGGAACTGGGATGTACCAGGATGTACTGGGATGTACTGGGAGGGAACTGGTATGTACTGGGAGGGAACTGGGATGTAGTGGGAGGGAACTGGGAGGGAACTGGTATGTACTGGGAGGGAACTGGTATGTACTGGGAGGGAACTGTGATGTACTGGGACATACTGGCAGGGAACTGGGATGTACTGGGAGGGGATTGAGATGTACTGGGAGGGAACTTGGATGTATTGGGAGGGAAGTGTTATGTACCAAGGGGGAACTGGGACGTACTGGGATGTAGTGGGAGTGAACTGTGAAGTACTGGGATGTACTGTGAGGGAACTGGGATGTACTGGGAGGGAACTTTAAAGTACTGGGATGTACTTAGAGGAAACTGGGAGGCAACTGGCATGTACTGGGATGTACTGGAATGGAACTGGGAGTGAACTGTGTGTGAACTGTGAGGGAACTGGGATGTACTGTGAGGGAACTGGGATGTACTGGGATGTACTGGGAGGGACTGGGAGGGATCTGGGATGTACTGGGCTGCACTGGTAGGGAACTGGGATGTACTGGGAGGAAACTGGAATGTCCCAGTTGACACCCACTTCCCTCCCAGGTTCCTCCCAGTATATCCCAGTTTCCTCCCAGTATATCCCAGTTTCCTCCCAGTACATCCCAGTAAATCCCAGTTCGCTCCCAGTACATCCCAATACATCGCCGTACATTCCAGTTCCGTTCCTGTCCATCCCAATACATCCCCGTTCCATGCCAGTACATCCCAGTTTCCTACCAGTTCATCCCCGTACATCCCAATTCCCTCCCGGTTCACTACCACTTCTTTCCCAGTGCCTCCCAATACATCCCAGTTCCGTCCCATTACATCCCAGTACATCCCAGTTCCCTCCCAGTACATCCCAGGTCCCTCCCAGTACTGGGAGGGAACTGGGATGTACTGGGAGGCACTACAATGTGCGGGGATGTCCTGGGATGTACCGTGGAGGAACTAGGATGTACAGGCTTGTACTGGGTTGTACCGGGTGGAACTGGCAGGGATTTGGGATGTACCAGGATCTACTGGGATGTACTGGGATGTACTGGGAGGTAACTGTTATGTACTGGGAAGGAACAGGGAGGGAACTGGGATGTACTGGGAGGAAACTGGGATGTACTGTGAGGGAACTGGGACGTACTGTGAGGACACTGGGATGTACTGTTATGTACTGGGAGGGAAGTGTTATGTACTGAGGGGAACTGGGACGTACTGGGATGTACTGGGAGGGAACTGTGAAGTACTGGGATGTACTGGGAGTGAACTGGGAGGGAACTGGTATGTAGTAGGATGTACTGGGTGGGAACTGGGATGTACCGGGAGGGAACTGGGATGTACTGGGAGGGAACTGGTATGTACTGGGAGGGAACTGGGATGTACTGGGATGTAGTGGGAGGGAACTGGGATGTACTGGGAGGGGATTGGGACGGACTGGGAGGGAACTGGGATGTACTGGGCTGCACTGGTAGGGAACTGGGATGTACTGGGAGGAAACTGGAATGTCCCAGTTGACACCCACTTCCCTCCCAATGCCTCCCAGTATATCCCAGTTTCCTCTCAGTATATCCCAGTTTCCTCCCAGTACATCCCAGTAAATCCCAGTTCGCTCCCAGTACATCCCAATACATCGCCGTACATTCCAGTTCCGTTCCTGTACATCCCAATACATCCCCGTTCCATGCCAGTACATCCCAGTTTCCTACCAGTTCATCCCCGTACATCCCAATTCCCTCCCGGTTCACTACCACTTCTTTCCCAGTGCCTCCCAATACATCCCAGTTCCGTCCCATTACATCCCAGTACATCCCAGTTCCCTCCCAGTACGTCCCAGTTCCCTCCCAGTACATCCCAGGTCCCTCCCAGTACTGGGAGGGAACTGGGATGTACTGGGAGGCACTACAATGTGCGGGGATGCCCTGGGATGTACCGTGGAGGAACTAGGATGTACAGGCTTGTACTGGGTTGTACCGGGTGGAACTGGCAGGGATTTGGGATGTACCAGGATCTACTGGGATGTACTGGGATGTACTGGGAGGTAACTGTTATGTACTGGGAGTGAACTGGGAGGGAACTGGGATGTACTGGTAGGAAACTGGGATGTACTGGGAGGGAACTGGGACGTACCGTGAGGACACTGGGATGTACTGTTATGTACTGGGAGGGAAGTGTTATGTACTGAGGGGAACTGGTGCGTACTGGGATGTACTGGGATGGAACTGTGAAGTACTGGGATGTACTGGGAGTGAACTGGGAGGGAACTGGTATGTAGTAGGATGTACTGGGAGGGAACTGGGATGTACCAGGATGTACTGGGATGTACTGGGAGGGAACTGGTATGTACTGGGAGGGAACTGGGATGTAGTGGGAGGGAACTGGGAGGGAACTGGTATGTACTGGGAGCGAACTGGTATGTACTGGGAGGGAACTGGGATGTACTGGGACATACTGGCAGGGAACTGGGATGTACTGGGAGGGGATTGGGACGGACTGGGAGGGAACTGGGATGTACTGGGATGCACTGGTAGGGAACTGGGGTGTACTGGGAGGAAACTGGAATGTCCCAGTTGACACCCACTTCCCTCCCAGTGCCTCCCAGTATATCCCAGTTTCCTCCCAGTATATCCCAGTTTCCTCCCAGTACATCCCAGTAAATCCCAGCTCGCTGCCAGTACATGCCAATACATCGCTGTACATTCCAGTTCTGTTCCTGTCCATCCCAATACATCCCCGTTCCATGCCAGTACATCCCAGTTTCCTACCAGTTCATCCCCGTACATCCCAATTCCCTCCCGGTTCACTACCACTTCTTTCCCAGTTCCGTCCCATTACATCCCAGTTCCGTCCCATTACATCCCAGTACATCCCAGTTCCCTCCCAGTACGTCCCAGGTCCCTCCCAGTACATCCCAGGTCCCTCCCAGTACTGGGAGGGAACTGGGATGTACTGGGAGGCACTACAATGTGCGGGGATGCCCTGGGATGTACTGTGGAGGATCTAGGATGTACAGGCTTGTACTGGGTTGTACCGGGTGGAACTGGCAGGGATTTGGGATGTACCAGGATCTACTGGGATGTACTGGGAGGTAACTGTTATGTACTGGGAAGGAACAGGGAGGTAACTGGGATGTACTGGTAGGGAACTGGGATGTACTGTGAGGGAACTGGGACGTACTGTGAGGACACTGGGATGTACTGTTATGTACTGGGAGGGAAGTGTTATGTACTGAGGGGAACTGGGACGTACTGGGATGTACTGGGAGGGAACTGTGAAGTACTGGGATGTACTGGGAGTGAACTGGGAGGGAACTGGTATGTAGTAGGATGTACTGGGTGGGAACTGGGATGTACCGGGAGGGAACTGGGATGTACTGGGAGGGAACTGGTATGTACTGGGAGGGAACTGGGATGTACTGGGATGTAGTGGGAGGGAACTGGGAGGGAACTGGGATGTACTGGGAGGGAACTGGTATGTACTGGGAGGGAACTGGGATGTACTGGGACATACTGGCAGGGAACTGGGATGTACTGGGAGGGGATTGGGACGGACTGGGAGGGAACTGGGATGTTCTGGGCTGCACTGGTAGGCAACTGGGATGTACTGGGAGGAAACTGGAATGTCCCAGTTGACACCCACTTCCCTCCCAATGCCTCCCAGTATATCCCAGTTTCCTCCCAGTATATCCCAGTTTCCTCCCAGTACATCCCAGTAAATCCCAGCTCGCTGCCAGTACATCCCAATACATCGCAGTACATTCCAGTTCCGTTCCTGTACATCCCAATACATCCCCGTTCCATGCCAGTACATCCCAGTTTCCTACCAGTTCATCCCCGTACATCCCAATTCCCTCCCGGTTCACTACCACTTCTTTCCCAGTGCCTCCCAATACATCCCAGTTCCGTCCCATTACATCCCAGTACATCCCAGTTCCCTCCCAGTACGTCCCAGTTCCCTCCCAGTACTGGGAGGGAGCTGGGATGTACTGGGAGGCACTACAATGTGCGGGGATGTCCTGGGATGTACCGTGGAGGAACTAGGATGTACAGGCTTGTACTGGGTTGTACCGGGTGGAACTGGCAGGGATTTGGGATGTACCAGGATCTACTGGGATGTACTGGGAGGTAACTGTTGTGTACTGGGAGTGAACTGGGAGGGACCTGGGATGTACTGGAAGGCACTACAATGTGCGGGGATGCACAGGGATGTACTGTGGAGGAACTAGGATGTACAGGCTTGTACTCGGTTGTACCGGCTGGAACTGGCAGGGATTTGAAATGTCCTAGGATCTACTAGGATGTACTGGGATGTACTGGGAGGTAACTGTTGTGTACTGGGAGTGAACTGGGAGGGAACTGTGAAGTACTGGGATGTACTTAGAGGGAACTGGTATGTACTGGGAGGGAACTGGGATGTACTGGGTGGAAAGTGTTGGGAATTGGGATTTACTGGGAGGGAACTGGGATGGACTGGGAGGGAACTGGGATGTAGTGGGACATACTGGGAGGGAACTGGGATGTACTGGGGTGTACTGGGAGGGAATTGTTATGTACCGAGGGGGAACTGGGATGTACTGGGAGTGAACTGTGAAGTACTGGGATGTACTTAGAGGGAAGTGGGAGGGAACTTGAATGTAGTGGGAGGGTACTGGGATTTACTTGGAGGAAAGTGGCATGTACTGGGATGTACTGGAATGGAACTGGGAGTGAACTGTGTGTGAACTGTGAGGGAACTGGGATGTACTGTGAGGGAACTGGGATGTACTGGGACGTACTGGGACAGACTGGGATGGATCTGGGATGTACTGGGAGGGATCTGGGATGTACTGGGAGGCACTACAATGTGCGGGGATGCCCTGGGATGTACTGTGGAGGAACTAGGATGTACAGGCTTGTACTGGGTTGTACCGGGTGGAACTGGCAGGGATTTGGGATGTACCAGGATCTACTGGGATGTACTGGGATGTACTGGGAGGTAACTGTTATGTACTGGGAGTGAACTGGGAGGAAACTGGGATGTACTGTGAGGGAACTGGGACGTACTGTGAGGACACTGGGATGTACTGTTATGTACTGGGAGGGAAGTGTTATGTACTGAGGGGAACTGGGATGTACTGGGATGTACTGGGAGGGAACTGTGAAGTACTGGGATGTACTGGGAGTGAACTGGGAGGGAACTGGTATGTAGTAGGATGTACTGGGTGGGAACTGGGATGTACCAGGATGTACTGGGAGGGAACTGGTATGTACTGGGAGGGAACTGGTATGTACTGGGAGGGAACTGGGATGTACTGGGACATACTGGCAGGGAACTGGGATGTACTGGGAGGGGATTGGGACGGACTGGGAGGGAACTGGGATGTACTGGGCTGCACTGGTAGGGAACTGGGGTGTACTGGGAGGAAACTGGAATGTCCCAGTTGACACCCACTTCCCTCCCAGTGCCTCCCAGTATATCCCAGTTTCCTCCCAGTATATCCCAGTTTCCTCCCAGTACATCCCAGTAAATCCCAGTTTGCTCCCAGTACATCGCAGTACATTCCAGTTCTGTTCCTGTACATCCCAATACATCCCCGTTCCATGCCAGTACATCCCAGTTTCCTACCAGTTCATCCCCGTACATCCCAATTCCCTCCCAGTTCACTACCACTTCTTTCCCAGTGCCTCCCAATACATCCCAGTTCCGTCCCATTACATCCCAGTACATGCCAGTTCCCTCCCAGTACGTCCCAGTTCCCTCCCAGTACATCCCAGGTCCCTCCCAGTACTGGGAGGGAACTGGGATGTACTGGGAGGCACTACAATGTGCGGGGATGTCTTGGGATGTACCGTGGAGGCACTAGGATGTACAGGCTTGTACTGGGTTGTACCGGGTGGAACTGGCAGGGATTTGGGATGTCCCAGGATCTACTAGGATGTACTGGGATGTACTGGGAGGTAACTGTTGTGTACTGGGAGTGAACTGGGAGGGACCTGGGATGTACTGGGAGGCACTACAATGTGCGGGGATGCCCTGGGATGTACTGTGGAGGCACTAGGATGTACAGGCTTGTACTGGGTTGTACCGGGTGGAACTGGCAGGGATTTGGGATGTACCAGGATCTACTGGGATGTACTGGGATGTACTGGGAGGTAACTGTTATGTACTGGGAGTGAACTGGGAGGGAACTGGGACGTACTGGTAGGGAACTGGGATGTACTGGGAGGGAACTGGGACGTACTGTGAGGACACTGGGATGTACTGTTATGTACTGGGAGGGAAGTGTTATGTACTGAGGGGAACTGGGACGTACTGGGATGTACTGGGAGGGAACTGTGAAGTACTGGGATGTACTGGGAGTGAACTGGGAGGGAACTGGTATGTAGTAGGATGTACTGGGTGGGAACTGGGATGTACTGGGATGGAACTGGGATGTACTGGGAGGGAACTGGTATATACTGGGATGTACTGGGATGTAGTGGGAGGGAACTGGGAGGGAACTGGGATTTACTGGGAGGGAACTGGGATGTGCTGGGAGGGAACTGGGATGTACTGGGACATACTGGCAGGGAACTGGGACGTACTGGGAGGGGATTGGGACGGACTGGGAGGGAAATGTTATGTACTGGGAGGGAACTGGGACGTACTGTGAGGACACTGGGATGTACTGGTATGTACTGGGAGGGAAGTGTTATGTACTGAGGGGAACTGGGACGTACTGGGATGTGCTGGGAGGGAACTGTGAAGTCCTGGGATGTACTTAGCAGCAACTGGGAGGGAACTGGGATGTAGTGTGATGTACTGGGAGGGAACTGGCATGTACTGGGATGTACTGGAATGGAACTGGGAGTGAACTGTGAGTGAACTGGGAGTGAACTGTGTGTGAACTGTGAGCGAACTGGGATGTACTGGGAGGGAAATGGGAGAGAACTGAGATGTACTGGAGGGAACTGGGATGTACTGGGATATACTGGAGGGAACTTGAATGGACTAAGAGGGAACTGGGACGTACTGGGAGGGAACTAGGACGCACTGGTAGGGAACTGGGACGGAACTGGGATGTACTGGGACGTACTGGGAGGGAACTGGGACGTACTGGGATGTAACTGTTGTGTACTGGGAGTGAACTGGGAGGGAACTGGTAGGTAGTAGGATGTACTGGGAGGGAACTGGGATGTACTGGGAGGCACTACAATGTGCGGGGATGCCCTGGGATGTACTGTGGAGGAACTAGGATGTACAGGCTTGTACTGGGTTGTACCGGGTGGAACTGGCAGGGATTTGGTATGTACCAGGATCTACTGGGATGTACTGGGATGTACTGGGAGGTAACTGTTATGTACTGGGAAGGAAATGGGAGGGAACTGGGATGTACTGGTAGGGAACTGGGATGTACTGGGAGGGAACTGGGACGTACTGGGAGGGAACTGGGACGTACTGTGAGGACACTGGGATGTACTGGTATGTACTGGGAGGGAAGTGTTATGTACTGAGGGGAACTGGGACGTACTGGGATGTGGTGGGAGGGAACTGTGAAGTACTGGGATGTACTGGGATGGAACTGGGTTGTACTGGGATGGAACTGGGATGTACTGGGAGGTAACTTGTGTACTGGGAAGGAAGTGGGAGGTAACTGGGAGGTACTGGGAGTGAACTGGCAGGGAACTGGTATGTACTAGTATGTACTGGGAGGGAACTGTTATGTACTGGGATGTACTGGAGGGAACTCGGACGGACTGGGAGGGAACTGGGACGTACTGGGAGGGAACTGGGATGTACTGGGATGGAACTCGGATGTACTGGGATGGAACTGGGATGTACTGGGAGGTAACTGTTGTGTACTGGGAAGGAATTGGGAGGGAACTGGTATGTAGTAGGATGTACTGGGAGGGAACTGGTATGTACTGGGATGTACTGGAGGGAACTCGGACGGACTGGGAGGGAACTGGGACGTACTGGGAGGGAACTGGGATGTACTGGGATGTACTGGGATGGAACTCGGATGTACTGGGATGGAACTGGGATGTACTGGGAGGTAACTGTTGTGTACTGGGAAGGAATTGGGAGGGAACTGGGAGGTACTGGGAGGGAACTGGGAGGGAACTGGGAGGGAACTGGTATGTAGTAGGATGTACTGAGAGGGAACTGGGATGTACTGGGATGTACTGGAGAGAACTGGGACGGACTGGTAGGGAACTGGGATGTACTGGGAGGGAACTGGGATGTACTGGGAGGCACTACAATGTGCGGGGATGTCCTGGGATGTACCGTGGAGGAACTAGGATGTACAGGCTTGTACTGGGTTGTACCGGGTGGAACTGGCAGGGATTTGGGATGTACCAGGATGTACTGGGATGTACTGGGATGTACTGGGAGGTAACTGTTATGTACTGGGAAGGAACTGGTAGGGAACTGGGATGTACTGGGAGGGAACTGGGATGTACTGGGAGGGAACTGGGACGTACTATGAGGACACTTGGATGTACCGGTATGTACTGGGAGGGAAGTGTTATGTACTGAGGGGAACTGGGACGTACTGGGATGTGCTGGGAGGGAACTGTGAAGTACTGGGATGTACTGGGATGTACCAGGATGTACTGGGAGGGAACTGGGAGGGAACTGGTATGTAGTAGAATGTACTGGGATGTACTGGGAGGGAACTGGGATGTACTGGGAGGGAACTGGGATGTACTGGGACATACTGGCAGGGAACTGGTATGTACTGGGAGGGGACTGGGATGTACTGGGACATACTGGCAGGGAACTGGGATGTACTGGGAGGGAATTGTAATGGGAGGGAACTGGGATGTATTGGGAGGGAAGTGTTATGTACCAAGTGGGAACTGGGACGTACTGGGATGTAGTGGGAGTGAACTGTGAAGTACTGGGATGTACTGTGAGGGAACTGGGATGTACTGGGAGGGAACTTTGAAGTACTGGGATGTACCTAGAGGAAACTGGGAGGCAACTGGCATGTAGTGGGATGTACTGGAATGGAACTGGGAGTGAACTGTGTGTGAACTGTGAGGTAACTGGGATGTACTGGGATGTACTGGGACGGACTGGGAGGGAACTGGGACGGACTGGGAGGGATCTGGGATGTACTGGGCTGCACTGGTAGGGAACTGGGATATACTGGGAGGAAACTGGAATGTCCCAGTTGACACCCAGTTCCCTCCCAGTGCCTCCCAGTATATCCCAGTTTCCTCCCAGTATATCCCAGTTTCCTCCCAGTACATCCCAGTAAATCCCAGTTCGCTCCCACTACATCCCAATACATCGCCGTTCCATGCCAGTACATCCCAGTTCCCTACCAGTTCATCCCCGTACATCCCAATTCCCTCCCGGTTCACTACCACTTCTTTCCCAGTGCCTCCCAATACATCCCAGTTCCGTCCCATTACATCCCAGTACATCCCAGTTCCCTCCCAGTACGTCCCAGTTCCCTCCCAGTACTGGGAGGGTACTGGGATGTACTGGGAGGCACTACAATGTGCGGGGATGCCCTGGGATGTACTGTGGAGGAACTAGGATGTACAGGCTTGTACTGGGTTGTACCGGATGGAACTGGCAGGGATTTGGGATGTACCAGGATCTACTGGGATGTACTGGGATGTACTGGGAGGTAACTGTTATGTACTGGGAAGGAACTGGTAGGGAACTGGGATGTACTGGTAGGGAACTGGGAGGTACTGGGAGGGAACTGGGACGTACTATGAGGACACTGGGATGTACTGTTATGTACTGGGAGGGAAGTGTTATGTACTGAGGGGAACTGGGACGTACTGGGATGTGCTGGGAGGGAACTGTGAAGTACTGGGATGTACTTAGAGGGAACTGGGATGTACTGGGAGGGAACTGTGAAGTACTGGGATATACTGGGATGGAACTGGGATTTACTGGGATGGAACTGGGAGGGAACTGGTATGTAGTAGGATGTACTGGGAGGAAACTGGGATGTACCAGGATGTACTGGGATGTACTGGGAGGGAACTGGGATGTACTGGGAGGGAACTGGGATGTACTGGGACATACTGGGAGGGGATTGGGATGTACTGGGAGGGAACTTGGATGTATTGGGAGGGAAGTGTTATGTACCAAGGGGGAACTGGGACGTACTGGGATGTAGTGGGAGTGAACTGTGAAGTACTGGGATGTACTTAGAGGAAACTGGGAGGCAACTGGCATGTACTGGGATGTACTGGAATGGAACTGGGAGTGAACTGTGTGTGAACTGGGAGGGAACTGGGATGTACTGTGAGGGAACTGGGATGTACTGGGACGGACTGGGACGGACTGGGAGGGAACTGGGAGGGACTGGGAGGGATCTGGGATGTACTGGGCTGCACTGGTAGGGAACTGGGATGTACTGGGAGGAAACTGGAATGTCCCAGTTGACACCCACTTCCCTCCCAGGGCCTCCCAGTATATTCCAGTTTCCACCCAGTATATCCCAGTTTCCTCCCAGTACATCCCAGTAAATCCCAGTTTGCTCCCAGTACATCCCAGTACATCGCAGTACATTCCAGTTCCGTTCCTGTACATCCCAATACATCCCCGTTCCATGCCAGTACATCCCAGTTTCCTACCAGTTCATCCCCGTACATCCCAATTCCCTCCCGGTTCACTACCACTTCTTTCCCAGTGCCTCCCAATACATCCCAGTTCCGTCCCATTACATCCCAGTACATCCCAGTTCCCTCCCAGTACATCCCAGTTCCATCCCAGTACTGGGAGGGAACTGGGATGTACTGGGAGGGAACTGGGACGTACTGTGAGGACACTGGGATGTACTGGTATGTACTGGGAGGGAAGTGTTACGTACTGAGGGCAACTGGGACGTACTGGGATGTGCCGGGAGGGAACTGTGAAGTAGTGGGATGTACTTAGAGGGAACTGGGATGTACTGGGAGGGAACTGTGAAGTACTGGGATGTACTTAGAGGGAACTGGGATGTACTGGGAGGGAACTGGGAGGGAACTGGAATGTACTGGGAGGGACCTGGGATGTACTGGGAGGCACTACAATGTGCGGAGATGCCCTGGGATGTACTGTGGAGCAACTAGGGTGTACAGGCTTGTACTGGGTTGTACCGGGTGGAACTGGCAGGGATTTGGGATGTACCAGGATCTACTGGGATGTACTGGGATGTACTAGTAGGTAACTGTTATGTACTGGGAGGGAACTGGGACGTAGTGTGAGGACACTGGGATGTACTGTTATGTACTGGGAGGGAAGTGTTATGTACTGAGGGGAACTGGGACGTACTGGGATGTGCTGGGAGGGAACTGTGAAGTACTGGGATGTACTTAGAGGGAACTGGGATGTACTGGGAGGGAACTGTGAAGTACTGGGATGTACTGGGATGGAACTGGGATGGAAGTGGGATGGAACTGGGAGGGAACTGGTATGTAGTAGGATGTACTGGGTGGGAACTGGGATGTACCAGGATGTACTGGGATGTACTGGGAGGGAACTGGTATGTAGTGGGAGGGAACTGGGATGTACTGTGAGGGAACTGGGATGTACTGGGACATACTGGCAGGGAACTGGGATGTACTGAGAGGGAATTGGGATGTAATGGGAGGGAACTGGGATGTATTGGGAGGGAAGTGTTATGTACCAAGGGGTAACTGGGACGTACTGGGATGTAGTGGGAGTGAACTGTGAAGTACTGGGATGTACTTAGAGGGAACTGGGATGTACTGGGAGGGAACTTTGAAGTACTGGGATGTACTTAGAGGAAACTGGGAGGCAACAGGCATGTACTGGGATGTACTGGAATGGAACTGGGAGTGAACTGTGTGTGAACTGTGAGGGAACTGGGATGTACTGTGAGGGAACTGGGATGTACTGGGACGGACTGGGACGGACTGGGAGGGTACTGGGACGGACTGGGAGGGATCTGGGATGTACTGGGCTGCACTGGTAGGGAACTGGGATGTACTGGGAGGGAACTGGGATGTACTGGGCGTCGCTGGGAGGGAGCTGGGATGTACTGGGATCCATACTGTGTGGCATGTTGGTCATTACTGGGACGCACTGGTCTATACGCGCGGGCTGATATCTGACCCCTCTGGCCCCACCCACCTTTGCGACAGGCCCCGCCCCCTGGCGAGGGCCTGGTGGGGTGGGGCCGTGCTCGTGTGCTCCCCAGCATCCCCAGTTAGCAACAGGTCCCACCCCCTGGTGACAGCCTGGGGGTGTTGCTGGTGCTGCCTGGCCCCACCCTCCATAGCAACAGGCCCTGCCCTTGGTGATGGCTCCAGGGGCATTGCCAGCGTCCCTTTGGACACACCCCCTTAGTGACAGGCCCCACCCCCCGGCAACGGCCCGGGGGGCGGTGCCGGCTCTCTCCCCTTAGCGACAGGCCCCACCCCCCGGCAACGGCCCGGGGGGCGGTGCCGGCTCTCTCCCCTTAGCGACAGGCCCCGCCCCCCGGCAACAGCCCGAGCCTGTGTTTGCTCCGCTCGGGGGGCTCGGTTTGGGTGTTTTCTCTCCCCCCTCCCTCCCGTGCCGGGAACTCCAGGCGGCTCTCGTACGGCTCCCGGGGCCTTCACCCCCCGGGGGGCTCGGCCCGCCCCTTTCGCGGGGCGCTGTGGGAAGGGCGGGGGCGGGGCCCGGGGGTGGAAGAGCCCCGGCTCTGGCCCTGGCCTTCTCTGGCGTCGGTGCTCCCGTGTTCCCTCGGGCGGTCGCAGCTTTGGGGCTGTCTCAGCCCCCCGGGCAGGCGTGCTCTGGCGTTTAGAGAAGCGGAGGCGTTGCCTGAGGTAAGGATTCCAGAGCTTGGCACTCTTTGGCGGCATCTGTACTAGAAAGGTCCCTTGTGGCCTGCTTTGCTTTTTTTCTCCCAGGATGCTGTTTTGGGCGCTGAGGGGGCGGTGAGACGGGTTAGTGGTATGGTGTTCTGTTTGGGGTTTGGTTTTTGCTTTGCTGTTTTTTTTCCCCTCGTGAGATCATTTTATTGTGCTGCTGCAATTCCTGTCTTTACTGAACCCGGAACCTTGGGGGTTTTCACTAGTTGTGCCGTTCACTGTTTCAGGTGTTGCCTTGGCCTCTCAACAGCCGTGGCACAACCTGCAGCGATGCTGCCTCTCCAGGCCCCCGCAGGCCCCGCTTTCTTGTCCAGCCAGGCGGGAAAGCGTGGTTGTTGCAGAAACAGCTACGCCCTGCGACTCCTCCTCAGGTTGTTGGCTCGGCCCCAACAGCGTACAGGCTGCTGAGGTCACCGCCTCCGCGCGGGACGCAGGCGGCCCGGAGAGCTTTACCCCGCGCCATTTCCGTCCCCTCTGGGCAGCAGCGGAGCTGCCGCCGCTTCAGGCGGCCGCTTTCTCGAGGGCGAGGAGCTGGGATGACAACGGGCCGCTGCAGACTCTGGTCAGGGTAAGAGGCTGTTCCCTGGGGAGCCGGCGCAGGGGGAGCGGAGGTACGCACGGGCACTTGTCGGTGCCCCTGGCCGGTAAAGGGAAGGTTAAATTGTTAGAGTGCAAATAAATACATATTATTTAGGGAGGAGTCGTGACTAAATTTAATCACACCTATTACTGAACAAACCAGGCAGTCATTATTCCTAATCTGTAGTTAAAAAAAATAAAGGCAGTCCTTTTTTATGCCATAAATAGAGTTGCGAGTCATTAATAGCTCAATCTAAATACAGCCGTTACTAAATCAACTGCAGGCATTAATGACTCCTGATCAGAAACAAAATAAGGAAATTTTCGAATCTAGAATGAAAATCGACCCGGAAAGCTAAATTGGGAGCGGGTAGTACTGAAATTGTAACAGGGCTGTTAGAAAGTTCAGAGGCAGCGACAGCTCCTGCTTCCAACCCAAGCAGTAAACGAAGCTTTAGGTTCTTAAATGAAGAGAAATAAAGGTGAGCTGTTAAACAGTGGCTGGGGTCAAGCATAGCTATTAAGAAAATTTGCAGGTACGGGTGATTCCTGAGCAGAACTAACAATTCCAGAAGATTTAGATTTAAAAACTACAGAGCTAATGGAGTGCCACAACCGCCCGGATGTAACTGCAGCCGCTTTGGGGGAATGCCCCAGCCCCCCCAGCCACCGCTATTAATTACTGCCAAGGAGAGCGAAAGTGAAAGTAGAAGCAGTGCAGGTGAAGTGTGAGCAGTACGCTTTTTCCTAAGTCATCTCTTCGTGTCAGGAGAGGAAAGAAAATGGAAAGAAGATGTTTGCAGGGGGTCTGTGCTGGGTTACCTGCGCGTCTCTTCCGTGCGTCCTTGAGGAGACATTTAGCGCGTGTTGGGCGCTCGCAGGTGGAGACAGGGCGAGCTGGAGGCAGGATCGGTGCCGGCACTGATAAAGGGATGGGCAACGAGCGGAGAGAAGAGGGGGCAAGGGCTGAAAAAGGGTCACCGGTTCTGCAGGGAAGGCAGCGGGATGTGACTCGGCAACCGCTCTGACGAGCGCAGGGTCATTCGCTGCGATGAAGTCAGGGTCTGCGGCTGGCCCGGAGAGGCAGCAGAAATCCCAAACTCTTTGCAGGGGTACCGGCCAGATTAGGGCAACACCTGAACAGTAAAACCATTTAGGGGAAGCAGAGCTGGGCTGCACCGCGTGGCCAACCTCCCTCTTCTCTGTGAGTCCCAAAGGGGCAGCTCCAAGAATGTGCTGAGAATTCATCCCTTGCGCTAAAAATGAGACGCAAGTAGCACCCACCCGTGAATTTTATTTTCTCTCTCGCTCTGCGGCTCCTGCCTGCTTGTCTCTCCTCAGTGCTCACCTGCACCCGTGCTCGGATGGGGCAGCTGAGGGAAGGTGCTGCCATCTCCCCAGCCCCGGCGGACCACCCCTCAGCTGTGTCCTCTGTCAGGGAGCGTCGTCATCTCTCCTGCCTCCCAGAGCGTGTCCTGTAGTGGCAGACGCGCGGGCTTTTCCCTGCACGCGCATACGGGAAGGGAAGGGAAGGGAAGGGAAGGGAAGCACAGTGAGAGCTGGGCTTGTCAAAGAGTAATGGGGGTGGTGGGAAGCGTAGCTAGAACCGGAGAGCTACAGCGCAAAAGCGAAGCGGACGGGACACAAAAGTAAAATGGTGCACAGGAATGCTGAGGAGAGAACTCCCGCAGCACACAGGAAATCAGTGTCAGAATCTATTGTCTTCTGACTGCCAAATTAAAAATAATGGCACGCTTTGCAACGCTAAGCTCGCTCTAATCGTCTGAACTGTTTCTTTCCAACCCCCACCGCCCCCAGCACACCGCTCAGCCTCCTCAGCCTGAAATGCCTTGTTTTCCTTCTTTTTTTTTTTTTTAATGACAGGGCAACTTCTGTTCCCGAGGTGGTGCCTACGGTACAGCTATCTCTTCGAAGACAGTTTGGTTTAGGTCAGAGAATGTTGAGCCTGGACTGAATCAGCCTCTGTTTCTATTTCTGGAAATCGTCGGTCCTGTGCATCAAGCCCGGAAAAAAGGAAATATGAACCAAAGGACGTGGGGCCTGCAGGGCTAGGAAATTATTTGAGAAGAGGTTCAGTGGGGAAATGACTCTTTGTCTGTGGGGCGTCCAGGCAAGCAACCCAGCTGCTAGAAAGCGGCGCTGTCCCCAGGATGGCCTCGGCGGTCCCGTTGGAGTCGGGGCAACAAGGACAAGGCAGGGTGAAGCATCTGGCCTGCCGTGTGGAACGTGACTGTACAAAGCACGTGTGATGCACTGCAAGTTTACTTGTTTAAACTGTGAGTTAAAGAAGGTGTGCGGTTGCTTTGTAAACAGCCGACGCTCTAAAGCTACACCCATCTAATTGCTAGCTGTATTAAATCTATCGTATTGCTGTTTCTGCATTAAAAAATAAAAAAGAAAAAAAACAACACACCTATGTAAGCACTTCTAAGTACAACGGAAAACCACTGTTTAACGCGTGGCATGTGTGGGTTGTTTTTTTGGGGTGGGAGGGTGGGGTGTATGACAAAAACCTGCGAGAGACACACGCACATACGCACATGTCATGTTTAGCGCTCACCTAAACCCAAAAAAGAAAATCCACTCTTTATTTTGCAGCATTAGCATTAGCTTCCAGCGCACAGCCTGAGCGCGTACCTCTGCTCTCACCGTCTGCTCCCTCTTCAACCGTGTGTGGCTGTCATCAGCTTGCACAGGCTTTGCTCGTGCAAGTTTCCGCGACAGCTTACGAGAAGGCAGGGAAACCAACCCAGCAAGACGCGTAGTGCCTTCCTCTATGGGCTCCGTCCAGCCTTTGTTAAAATGAGCAGAAAAGAAATCTGCTGCTGCCTTTACCCTGACTGACTCTCACAGAGAGCATCTGACTTGACCCGCAGCAAAGCGATGCCCCAGGCAGCAGCACGTATTGGCGCGGACCGCGGTTTCACCCACCTGTTTTACTGCGCCGGTCCTTTCCCACGGCCGATGCCGCAGATGTGGCGCGCCCCACCCCCAAACCTCTTTACGAGGGTTCCCTGGGCTCTGCAAGTCGCCTGCTGGACGTGTTGCTGATTCAGGCACGGGCAAAGTCAGCTTCTTCGCTGGCCTCGGGCCAGGGCAGCCACGTACTCGAGGGAAACTCAGAATATCTCCAGCGAGATCTCACCGGGAGGCTGGGACCTCGTCAGTAGGGGAGAAAGCCAAGCGACTGACACTGAAAGGGAGCTCTTTGCTAGGCTGTAGATCGTAAAGTTAACAAAGAAAACAAACCTGCCTTTTTAAAAATGCCCTCTTTTGAGTCTGCCACATTTGATACGGATTTTTTAAATTGCAGGGTATATCTCCTACAGGCCTCATGCAAAGGGAAGTGAGTACCTCTGGCTCTCAGGACAAGGGGGTCCCTCAGGAGCCCAGGTGCTCACGCCAGCCGGCATCTGGCACAGCACAGGGCAGGAGCTTTGGCAGTAGTACGTGAGCTGAGAATGAGAGTTAGGCAGCACTGCGCGCTTCTCCTGTGAGCCGCCGAGGCTCGCGCGCTGTACCTTCCACAAATAAAAGGCCAGAAGAGTCAGCATTTCTGCTAGTTCCAGCCTCATCCGTACCCTCGTCGGTGTAGCTGTAAGCAAGCGTCCCGTAGCGACTGGGAGCGTGGCAGCTGGGCTTCCTGCGCTGCCTTAGGTTGTGCCCTTGGAGAAACCCTTCTCCGAGCCCCGTGAGCCCCGGGGTGGGTGGGCTGCGGTGCCGTTCAACGCTGAATAGGCACGAAGGCCTGTAAACAAAATGTATTTATATCGCACCCATACCCGGCAGCCAACCGCCGCTTTATTTACGTATTCTGCACCTCCTGCCGACGCTTTTAAACTTAGCCGATATTGCCGCAGTTTTCACTGACGGGGCAGGGGGCTGCCACGCTGCAGGGGGAGTGTCTGGGTGTCTCCCACGGACACAGACGTCCTCAGCTGGGTAGGGACAGGGTGAGAGCTGGAACAACTCTGCTGACATGTAAGGGCCGTCACAGGGCAAGGCTCCTGGGTCTGGGGGCTGAAAGGCGAGCCGCGCTGGGTGGTTGGTGTGGGAGTTGTGGAGCAAGTAGGGGGAAAAAAAACCAACAAGAAAAAACCATCCAAATGTTTCACAGCAGGTAGAAAGCTAGGCAGAAAGCAAACTGAATGCTGTAAAGACAAAAGCCGAAAGCCGGCTATGGACTGTCCAAAAAGAGTCAGTGCCACGGAAGGAGGTTATTTCTTCAACTGACCATAGGAGGCTTTTTGTGAGAAAACACAACACCTTTCTGCTACGGCGCGGTACCGCAGCAGTAATGGGCCAGAGCGTGCGAGCGCCTTTGGCAGGATCGGTAACGGCCGGGGCACGGCCGAACGGCCAGCCCACCTTCCGCACAAGGAAAACACCATTCCCCTGGAACGCCACGCAGACCCAGGACAGGTAAGGCGGAGGCCGAGCCCAGGCGCCCCCATTGCCAAGGACCACCTTGGCCTTGCAGCGTCTCACGCTTCGGGGTGTTTTGCAGGCCGTGGCTAAGCTCAGGCCCCCTGCTCGTGGCTGCCCCCGGTCCCCCGGCGCCGGTCGGGCCCCAGCCCCCAGCGCGGTGCGGCGCAGGGCAGTGACCCAGCAGGGCGGCCCCCCGGGCCCCAGCCCCTCCCCCCCGCCTGGGGCCAGGCCCCGCGGCCGCCGGCCCCTTCCTCCTCTGCCCGCTCCCGTCGCAGACGGCTCGGTATGTGTCACGAGCGGCAGCCCCGTTCAGCAGCTCTCGGAGGGCGCGCGGCTCTGGCCGGCCGTGACCGGGGCCCGCAGGGGTTTCCCGCTCGCCCCGAGAAGGCGCTGGCCCCGAGCCGGCGCGTCCCGCCCCGCCCGGCCCTCGGCGCCCTCGCGAGCTGAGCGCGGCCCGGCCAGCAGGGGGCGCTGGCGCTCACCGGCTGGGCGCGGGGGCGGTCCGGCGCGGTGGCGGGGCCGGTGGGGGCCGCTCCTTCCGGCCGCCCTTTAAGGGCCGCCCCGCGGGGCTCGGGCTTCCGGTGGCGCGTGCGCGGCGCGGCGGAGCGGGGGCGGGAGCGGTGCGTGTGGCGGCCGGGTCGCGAGGCGTCCCTGTGCGGTGCCGGGGCCCCTCTGCGGCCCGGCGTGGGAAGCCCGCGGCCGGCGGAGCCTGCTGGGAGCTGGGCGGGGAGCGCCGCGGCGGTCCGGCCGCCGGCAGCCATCCCCTGCGGTGGCCGGCAGCCCCTCGGGACGCCTGGAGGCCTGGCGGTGCCCGAGCCTCGCCTGCGGCAGCCGCCTGAGAGAGCAGCGCGGCCGTGTCCGGGGGCCGGAGAGCGCTGGTGGGTGAGTTTGGGCAGCGGGGGGCGGGTGTGTGTCTCCGGGCGGGGCCGGGGGGCTCCGTGCCCCGCAGAGGAGCCCCGGTCGGGCATCGTTCGCTTTTCCACAATGCAGGTCTGTCCCTGGTTATTTTCTGTGTACAGTGTTTCGGGCCACCTGAAAGCCTTTGGCCGGGTAGGTTTGGTGCGGGGCGATGGCAGGTGTGGACCCTGAAAGATCTCGGGTGGGGGGCGTGGGAGGTATTTCTTGCCTTAAAACTCTGAGCCCACCTCGCGTGTCATGTCGTGTTATCATGTCGTGAGTCTCGTGACTGTGGCAAATGGCTGAGTCGGGCGTTTTCTGATAACTAACTTCTGAACGTGTGCGTGTGTAGGCACGGGGAGATTTGTGCAGTGTGACGGAGCCCCTTGTGCTTCTGTGCTAATGTCTACCTGTTCTAGACCTCCAGTGTTGGAAAGCCTTTGTTTAGTGCCTAGTTGTGGCTGCGTAACTGCTGTTGCGCCTGCAGCTGTGCTCGCAGGGATGCTGGGTGGCTCCGCATCAAACCGGCCGCCGGGCGGCCGGGTTGTGCCGCAGAGCATGCCGGGAGCTGTAGTCCTTGCGGCTGCCGGGCGGCCGGGTTGTGCCGCAGAGCATGCCGGGAGCTGTATTCCTGGCGCAGTGGCTGCCGGCCCTGTCACGTGGTTCGCCGGGCGTGGCGGGAGGCGCGGTCTTCCGGCGCTCGGGTGCCGGGCGGCCGTGGCGCGTACGGTACGCGAGGTGTATTTTTGGGGTTGGCTTCGTGTTGATTACTGGGGGCTTGCGGGTGCGGCCGCTTCCCGAGAAGCGGTGAGTTCCCCGGGAGCTGACAGAAGGCAAGAGGGAAAGGAGGAGGACGATGACCTTTTCCCCGTGCCCAGGGCGCAGATGATGGCCGCCTCCCCGGCCCACCGGAGGTCCCGCTCAGCCTCCCCTGGCCCCCCTTGCCCCGTGCGCCTGCCCCCAGCTCCGGCACCTCCCCATAAGCGTGCTGCATAGCCTTAGGCCGCCCCCAGGCCCTGTCGTGAAGGCAGCAAGCCGTCCCTCAAGCGCACTGGATTCCCCCTTGGCGCAGGGGCCCTTAGCAGTAGCGTGGGGAGGGAGCGGTGTGTCCAGAAGCCCCTGCGGAAGGAGAGGCTTTGGCCAGGGTCGATCGACGGTAATGACGGTCACTGTTTCTTCTTTCCCTCTCCCAGAGACCGTGCTGAGGACGTGGTTGTCTGTCCTTCCCCCGGGGATGCCGTTGCCTGCGGCCGTCTCAGGCTCGCGTGGCTTCTCTCTGCCCGTCCTCGCAGCGCAGGGCCGAAAAGGGATAGACAAAGCCCTTCCCGGCTGCGGACAGGAGCTGCCTCGGCTGAAGCTGGAGACGCCAACGAAAGGTAAAGAAGAAGAAACTGAAGGTGCTCTGGCTGCCAGCTGCCTTCCTGCCGCAGGCAAGAGAGAGCCTGTCCATGCAGGTGGGGGAGGAAGGATCCCCCTTCATAGCCCGCAGCGGGCCAGGCCACCAACGTGCACCGTAGGGTCTGTACGCGTAACCCGGAGTTGGGTACGGGCGTGTAGTGCACGAGCGAGCTAGGCTACGTGCCTAGGAAGCCTCATCTGGTAAGAGCTGTAAGACACCCACGTATTCTCTTCAGGTGGAGGACGGCCTAGAGTCTGGAGCTGCAGAAGAGGCAGGGAGGAGAGGAGGGGAAAGAAGCATCTGAACGGCTAAATTGTGCCAGCAGCGCTGAGAGCGAGAGTCGCGGTGAGTCCTGGGCCACTGGGGCCCCGTTGCCTCTCTTGTGCGTCCTGGGCCCTCCCTGTCTCTCCCCCGGCCCCCTCTCTTTCCTTACCTGCTGCAAAATTTACTTTTTTTTTTTGCGCCCCCACCCCGCACCTTCTTTCTCCATCTCGCTCTGAGTGTCTCCCTGCCTCCCCGTCTTTTCAGTCCTCCCTCTCTCTGTCCTGTAGCCTGTGGCTCCTTTTTCTTTCTCCGCCTCTCTCTGCCTGGCTCTGGCTCCGTTTTTTTTTTTTTTTTATTCCTCCTGCTCTGTCCTGTAGCCTGTCGGTGTTTTGTTGTTCTCTGGCTCTCTTGATCTGACTCCCTGTGTTACCGAAAAACGCGTTAAAATCGGAAACGACTCCTCAACACCAATTTAGTATTAAAGAGCAGGCATTCTTTATTCGCGGCGCCGGATGCACGGGGGATCGCTCCTCCTGGCGTGCGTACCTCACGCACCTTTCCCGTACAATTTGTAGATCAATGTTTTACGTATTCATACATAGTCATTATTGTCCTGTCTGCTGATTGGTACAAACTTGCTCGTTCCGTATGTAAATCGCTGCGCAGGCTCGGTTGTCCTCTTCTGTTGTTCTCTTCTGTTACTTGGGTCAGTGGTGGTCTGTGAGTCGGTGGTCGCGATCTCCCCCTGCCGGAATTACCTTTTAGCTTCTCGGCTCTTACTCTTGGCAGTCTTGGCTAGTTTTCTCAGTCCGCTAAGCGAAACCGCGTTTTTTCATCCTTTTCTGACAGAAGCACGTTGTCTGTTGTTCTGTTCGCATTAACGATCGCCTAGGGACTAAAATGCAGATCGACAGGTGCGCTGATTGGTACGCTCCATGTTCCCGTAATGGAACACCGTCTCTGGTTGATTTCATCACTTTGGTTACATTTCCCCTGTTTGGAAGTTCTGAAATAATAATTTTCTCAATACTTCCATCCTAGATCAATAATATTCCACTATGTCAGTTTAGTGTTTGCTTCATGTTCTGAAATTTTTCACTTGATTGTGGTCTCCAGGGTGTATGCAGGTCCCATTTTCTACCCAAAATTTTATTAATTTGTTGAAGTACCTCTGCAAAAAAATGTGGTGCTCTATCAGAGGGCATTCCCGTTGGCACTCTAAATCTTGGTATTATTTCCTTCAGCAACGTTTTAACTACTACTCTAGCTTTGTCGGTGCAGCACGAGAAAGCTTCTGGCCATCTAGAAAATTTGTCAATCAGCACTGACAAATACTGCTCTATCTATTTTGTCTGGGTAACTCAGAACTTAATTTGCTAATAATTTCCGGGAGAATTTTTTGTTTTGTTACTCCTAAAGGTTGTTTCCTTTGGTTCAGGGGATTATTTCTAGGACAGATTGGACACTTAGCTACTATGGGTTTAACTATTCTTGTCGTGCCTACACACGCTACAGATGTTTTTAAACTCAAAACCGTAGCGCCTACAGCCTAATGTGTTTGCTCATGGTTTTCTTTTGCAAGTTGTGTCATAACTTGTGGGGTGGTTGTTGTTATTACTTGTTTTTCTGGTGTTACCTACCATCTCTCTGTGTTTTGTGATGCTTCCAATTGTTCTGCTAATTGCTCATCCAATTTATTATATCTCGGTTTCAACTTTGGAATTCTGATCTGTTTTACTGGTACTAGTGCAAGGATACCTTGCTCTGCAGTCCTCTTTGCAGCTTTATCGGTCAGTCGTTTGCTTATGTTTACAGCCGTCTGGCCAAATTGATGAGCTTTGCAACGCTTTACCGCCACTTCTTTTGGTTTCTGCACGTCTTCCGGAAGTTGGAGAATTTCTTCTTTATGCTGTATTGATGATTCTTGGGCTGATGGCAGTCCTTTCTCCTTCCCAATAGCTCCATGATCGTGGATCACACCAAATGCACGTTTGGAATCAGTCTAGATATTTATCCTTTGTCCTTCTGCCATTCGCAGAGCTCGCTTCAATGCTACCAATACTGCTTTCTGTGCTGAGGTGTTTGCAGGCAGCACCCCTGACTCCGTTCCCTCGGCGGCGATAACGACAGCATATCCGGCCATTCGCTTCTCTTCTCGCCCAGAGCTTCTTCCATCTGTAAACAACTCCAGATCAGGATTTTCCCAGAGGTTTGTGTCTCAGGTCTGGTCTGCTGGAATAGACTTGTTCAATAGTTAGCAAGCGATCGTGTTCTAAATTGTCCGTAAGGTTTTCTGTTGTTAAAAACATAGCAGGATTCAGTATAGCAGTAGTCTTCGATTCCACATCGTCTTGTTCTAACAGAACAACTTGATATTTCAACATTCTGCTAAGGGATAGCCAACGACCCCCCTTTTGTTCTAAAACAGTCACCGCTATGTGCGGGACATATACTGTCATCTTCTGTCCCATTGTTAACTTTGGGGCTTCCCGGATCGGCAGCGCTGTTGTTGCTACTGCCCGTAAACACCTAGGCCATCTTTTACTCGCGTGGTCAGGTTGTTTGGAGAAGTAGCCCACAGGTCTCTTCCAGGTTCCCAGTCGCTGTGTCAGCACTCCAAGGGCTAAATGTTGTCTTTCGTGGACAAACAACTGAAAAGGTTTAGCGAAATCAGGTAGGCCTAATGCAGGGGCCATCATCGAGGCTCTTTTCGGTTCTTTGAATGCCGTTTGGCATCCGGGCGTCCAGGTTAAATATTTATCCTTTTGAGTCTTTCAATGCCTCAAATAATGGTTTTACATAGAGTCTATAGTTCAGAATCCAGAGCTGATGCTATTTCATTGTTTTCAGAAAAGCTCTCAGTTCCTTCGGGCTGCTAGGTTCGGGAATTTGACAAATAGTTTCTTTCTTTTCACTTTCTAATTGTCTTTGTCTTTGAGATATTTCAAATCCTAAATAAATGGCTGCTTCTTTTCCTATTTGGGTTTTGTTTCTGGAAACTCCGCATCTTCCTTGGCCCAGAAAATTTAAAAATTTCAAAACATTTTTCTTTACTTTGTGCCGCTATCAGAATGTCATCCGCATTCTGTAACAAGATGCCTCTCCCTGGGTTCTGTTTTTTCTATATCTCTAATTTTTTTTTGCCAGCTGAGTCTCAAGTATCGTAGGACTATTTTTAAATCCTTGTGGAAGTACGGTCCATGGTAGCTGTGTCTTTCATTCTGTGGTGGGGCTTTCCCATTCCAAAGCAAATAGGCTTTGACTTTTTATGCCTGGAGGTATGCAAAAGAAGGCGTCCTTCAAATCTAGTACAGTAAACCGTTTATGCTCCTCCTTTAAAAGAGGTCAGTAAAGCGTATGGATTAGCTACTACCGGATGTATATCTTGGACCACCTGATTTATAGCCCTTAAATCGTGAACTAGCTAATACTCTTTGCCTCTAGATTTCTTTACTGGCGACACAGGAGTACTATATTCTGATTCACATTCCACTAAAAGCTCATATTCTGAAAAATTTTATAATTAACTTCTGTAATCCTTTTCGAGCCTCTCGCTTAATAGGGTATTGTTTTTGTCTTACGGGCTTGGCTCCAGGCTTTAAGGTTACTTTTACCGGCTCTGCCCACTTAGATCGCTCCGGAGCTCCGCTCGCTCAAACCAAAGGAATTACTACGTTTTCCACTTCCTCGGGAACCTGTTCCTCCCTGGAGGAATCCTGTAACATAAACGCTCTCGCCTCTGTGGCTTTTGATTCTGGTATTAGTGATTTAATCTCTCCATCTTTAAAAGTTACTTGAGCATCTAATTGACTTAATAGATCTCGTCATAACAGAGGCAGTGGACATTCAGGCATATGCAGAAACTGGTGAGTTGCCCATTGTTTCTCCAATTTAAACTTTAATGGCTCTGAGAGGGGCTAATTTTTCTTTGCCCTGTTGCTCTAGCAACATCTACTGATTTATGATCAAATTTCTCTTCACGTGTATTCAATACCAAATAAGTGGCTCCCGTATCTACCAAAAATTCTATTTCTTCATTCCGTAGCTTCAGTGTAACCAGGTGTTCAGCTAGGGTTGATTCCCCTGGTCTCCTTCATGCCAAGCTACTTCAAGCATTTAACCCAGATCTCTGGATTCAGGTTGTTCTAGTTTCTGAAGGTTGTTTTCTCTCCCCCCGCCCCCATCTGGGGCTGATTGTCTTATGAATATAGAGACCAGCTGAATTGCTTTTTCTGTTTTTTCTGGGTTCAAATGAGTATATTTTCTGGTGGTCACCTTCAGTCTTTCCATAAAGGCTGAAGGGGACTCACTTAATTCTTGTCTCACTTCATAAATTTTGACCAATTTATTGCTTTTGGCATTGCTTGTCTTACTCCAAATAAAATCTCTCTCTGACATCTAGTCAACATTCCCCTGGGTCCTGGCTGATTAGGGTCCCACTCGGGATTTGTAGATGGAAAATTCTTATTCATTGTTCTCTGTAAATTCCTGTTAGCATGTGCTCCCTGCACCTGCCTTCTGGCTGTATTCCATACTATTTTCTTGTCAGTTTCATCAAGCGAAGTATCCAGTATCACAAGTAGAGCAACACTCTTTCAAGTTCTCACCACGTTTTCCTCTTTTCAGAAACATTGCCGTAGAATCTTGTGGACATACCTCACGCTGTTTCTGCTGCTCGGGATGATTCCACGGTGTAAAGAACAAATCAACATATGCCACTTCTTCCCGTTTGCCTTCCCTTTTTACAAAACAACATTAATTGCAAGATGGTACGATATTGCAATGTCTCGTGTTCTGGCCATTTGTGCCCACCTTCCAATTGATACGTTGGCCACCAATGATTGCAATATTCAATTAATGGTTTCCGAGTTAGTGGGTCACCGCCCCCGACGTCTTTCCAGTGCTTCAAAATACATCCCAAAGGTGTTCTCTGTGGGATAGGTTTCCTACTCAGTAATGCTCCCGTCTCCCAGTCGACTAGTAGTTGTGATAGTGCACTATCACAAATACTAGTCAGAGGGACTCCAACCCCCGTTGGAGGTCTCACTGGAAA
Organism: Phalacrocorax aristotelis; assembly: GCF_949628215.1. Lineage (NCBI taxonomy): Eukaryota > Metazoa > Chordata > Aves > Suliformes > Phalacrocoracidae > Phalacrocorax > Phalacrocorax aristotelis. The sequence goes on from NW_027441363.1 coordinate 63,697, forward strand.
TCTGCCACTGGGATCTGTAGCCCCCTGCTAGATATCCCTGGAGACTTCAACCCCCTGTTGAAGACTCCCCTACCCTCGGGTCCCGCTCCACAGGCTTTCGCCTAGCAGAGACTTACCAACCGAGGCACCTCTTGGCCCCGACCCTGCGTGGCTTTCGCCGCGCCTTACGGGCAGGCCTGTGGGACTCAAACCCGCTATCCTATCCTATGTGGGAAACTAACCCCACATATTATTCTACCTAAGTTTCTTCTTCAAAGAATGCCTTGTTTACCTCAATCCAGGGGATCTTGCTCAGAATTCTCTGGCCCGGGGATCGGAAGCTCTCCCGGAGAATTCCTCGGGGCCGGCTGCAGGTCCCACGATCCCACGGATCCGTCGAGATTCAAAAGCAGGTTCCCACCTGGGGTGCCAAAACTGTTACCGAAAAACGCGTTAAAATCGGAAACGACTCCTCAACACCAATTTAGTATTAAAGAGCAGGCATTCTATATTCACGGCGCCGGATGCACGGGGGATCGCTCCTCCTGGCGTGCGTACCTCACGCACCTTTCCTGTACAATTTGTAGATGAAAATTTTACATACTCATACATAGTCGTTATTGTCTTGTCTAGCGATGGGTACAAACTTGCTCGTTCCGTATGTCAATCACTGCGCAGGCTCGGTTGTCCTCTTCCGTTGTTCTCTTCTGAGTAGGTGGTGTTACTTGGGTCGGTGGTGGTCTGTGAGTCGGTGGTCGCGATCTCCCCCTGCCGGAATTACCTTTTAGCTTCTCGGCTCTTACTCTTGGCAGTCTTGGCTAGTTTTCTCAGTCCGCTAAGCGAAACCGCGTTTTGTCATCCTTTTCTGACAGAAGCACGTTGTCTGTTGTTCTGCTGACATTAACGATCGCCTAGGCACTAAAATGCAGATCGACAGGTGCGCTGATTGGTACGCTCCATGTTCCCGTAATGGAACACCGTCTCTGGTTGGTTGATTTCATCGCTTTGGTTACACCTGTTCCTGTTGTTCAGTTTCTTCTTTTTTGGCTTTGTGTGATTCTCTCTGTGATTCTGTTTTTCTCTGCCTCGCTTTTCCCAGCTCCCCGTCCCTCACTTTTAATGCCCGTTATCCTTCACCAGCACACTCTCCCTTGGTTCCCATCCTCGTTTCTGAATTCCTCCTGCTTTGCCACGTAGCCCGTGACTTTTTTCTTAATCTCTCTCTGTCTGCCTCAACGCTCCCCCCGTGCTTTTTAATTCGTCTTCTCTGCTCTGTACCCTGCTACTGTTCTTGCCTTTCTGAGTTCTTCTCTGTCCAGCTCCCTTGCCCTATTCATGAATTCCTGTTCTTCCTGCAGCCACCGCTGTTCCCTGTGACCTCCATCTCTCTCTGTCCAGCTCCCTGTCCCTAGGTTTTAATTCCTGCCTCTGCCCGCTGTAGCCTGTCTAGATGTTTCTCTCGGCCTCTCTCTCTGTCCGGCTCCCTCTCTCTGTGTTCTAATTCCACGTTCTCTGTCACGTGGACCCGTGCTATTTGTTTGTCCTCATCTCTCTCTGTCCAGCTCCTTGCTGCGATGTTTTATTTCCTCATTTCCTCCCTCTCTGTCTTTGTAGCCCATTGCTGTTGGTTTGTTTTTTTCTTTTTTTTCACTTGTTTCTTCATGTGTCTCTGTCTGCCTCCCAGTCCCTGATCTTTAATTCCTCCTTCCCTGTAGGCCGCTGTTCCTTTTTTCCATTCTACATTGTGTTCTCTTTGGTCTCGTGTTCTTATTCATTGATTCCCTCCTCGCTGCCCTGTGGCTTGTCCCCATTTTATTGTTGCTTCTCTCTCCCTCTCTCTGGCTTCTTGCCCCTGTTTTTAAAATTCCTCCCTCTCTTCTCTCTTCCCTGTAGGCCGTGTGATCTTTAGCCTTTCTCCATGTCTTTCTGCCCATCTCTCTGTGTCTATTCATTAATTCTTCCCTCTCTGCCCTGTAGCCTGTAGCTTCTGTCCTTTCTCCATCTTGCTGTCCCTGGCTCCCGCGTGACCCTATGCTAGAATTGTTTCTCTCTTCTCTCCGTACGCATTGCGATTCCTTTTGCTCTCTGTCTCCCTTTGGTGTTTTTCTTTTTTTTTTCTGGCTCCCTGTCCCTAATTCTTAATTCTCTGCCTTCTCGTGCCCCATGGTTTGTTCTGTGGGGTTCTCTCGCGGTTCCCTCGCAGTTCCCTCCAGTCCATACTGGGCTATATTGGTCTAGTCCATACTGGGCTATATTGGTCTGTCCAGGCTTCCTCCCACTTCTTTCCCAGTGCCTCACAGTAGGTCCCGGTTCCGTCCATGGGATGAACTGTGAGGGAACTGTGAGGGAACTGTGAGGGAACTGTGAGGGAACTGTGAGGGAACTGTGAGGGAACTGTGAGGGAACTGTGAGGGAACTGTGAGGGAACTGTGAGGGAACTGTGAGGGAACTGTGAGGGAACTGTGAGGGAACTGTGAGGGAACTGTGAGGGAACTGTGAGGGAACTGTGAGGGAACTGTGAGGGAACTGTGAGGGAACTGTGAGGGAACTGTGAGGGAACTGTGAGGGAACTGTGAGGGAACTGTGAGGGAACTGTGAGGGAACTGTGAGGGAACTGTGAGGGAACTGTGAGGGAACTGTGAGGGAACTGTGAGGGAACTGTGAGGGAACTGTGAGGGAACTGTGAGGGAACTGTGAGGGAACTGTGAGGGAACTGTGAGGGAACTGTGAGGGAACTGTGAGGGAACTGTGAGGGAACTGTGAGGGAACTGTGAGGGAACTGTGAGTAGGGGGGCGGCCCCCCGGGCCCCAGCCCCTCCCCCCCGCCTGGGGCCAGGCCCCGTGGCCGCCGGCCCCTTCCTCCTCTGCCCGCTCCCGTCGCAGACGGCTCGGTATGTGTCACGAGCGGCAGCCGCGTTCAGCAGCTCTCGGAGGGCGCGCGGCTGTGCCCGGCCGTGACCGGGGCCCGCAGGGGTTTCCCGCTCGCCCCGAGAAGGCGCTGGCCCCGAGCCGGCGCGTCCCGCCCCGCCCGGCCCTCGGCGCCCTCGCGAGCTGAGCGCGGCCCGGCCAGCAGGGGGCGCTGGCGCTCACCGGCTGGGCGCGGTGGCGGGGCCGGTGGGGGCCGTTCCTTCCGGCCGCCCTTTAAGGGCCGCCCCGCGGGGCTCGGACTTCCGGTGGCGCGTGCGCGGCGCGTCGGAGCGGGGGCGGGAGCGGTGCGTGTGGCGGCCGAAGGGCCGGTGCGTGTGGCGGCCGGGTCGCGAGGCGTCCCTGTGCGGTGCCGGGGCCCCTCTGCGGCCCGGCGTGGGAAGCCCGCGGCCGGCGGAGCCTGCTCGGAGCTGGGCGGGGAGCGCCGCGGCGGTCCGGCCGCCGGCAGCCATCCCCTGCGGTGGCCGGCAGCCCCTCGGGACGCCTGGAGGCCTGGCGGTGCCCGAGCCTCGCCTGCGGCAGCCGCCTGAGAGAGCAGCGCGGCCGTGTCCGGGGGCCGGAGAGCGCTGGTGGGTGAGTTCGGGCCGCGGGGGGCGGGTGTGTGTCTCCGGGCGGGGCCGGGGGGCTCCGTGCCCCGCAGAGGAGCCCCGGTCGGGCATCGTTCGCTTCCGAACAATGCAGGTCTGTCCCTGGTTATTTTCTGTGTACAGTGTTTCGGGCCACCTGAAAGCCTTTGGCCGGGTAGGTTTGGTGCGGGGCGATGGCAGGTGTGGACCCTGAAAGATCTCGGGTGGGGGGCGTGGGAGGTATTTCTTGCCTTAAAACTCTGAGCCCACCTCGTGTGTCATGTCGTGTTATCATGTCGTGAGTCTCGTGACTGTGGCAAATGGCTGAGTCGGGCGTTTTCTGATAACTAACTTCTGAACGTGTGCGTATGTAGGCACGGGGAGATTTGTGCAGGGTGACGGAGCCCCTTGTGCTTCTGTGCTAATGTCTACCTGTTCTAGACCTCCAGTGTTGGAAAGCCTTTGTTTAGTGCCTAGTTGTGGCTGCGTAACTGCTGTTGCGCCTGCAGCTGTGCTCGCAGGGATGCTGGGTGGCTCCGCATCAAACCGGCCGCCGGGCGGCCGGGTTGTGCCGCAGAGCATGCCGGGAGCTGTAGTCCTTGCGGCTGCCGGGCGGCCGGGTTGTGCCGCAGAGCATGCCGGGAGCTGTATTCCTGGCGCAGTGGCTGCCGGCCCTGTCACGTGGTTCGCCGGGCATGGCGGGAGGCGCGGTCTTCCGGCGCTCGGGTGCCGGGCGGCCGTGGCGCGTACGGTACGCGAGGTGTATTTTTGGGGTTGGCTTCGTGTTGATTACTGGGGGCTTGCGGGTGCGGCCGCTTCCCGAGAAGCGGTGAGTTCCCCGGGAGCTGACAGAAGGGAAGAGGGAAAGGAGGAGGACGATGACCTTTTCCCCGTGCCCAGGGCGCAGATGATGGCCGCCTCCCCGGCCCACCGGAGGTCCCGCTCAGCCTCCCCGGGCCCCCCTTGCCCCGTGCGCCTGCCCCCAGCTCCGGCACCTCCCCATAAGCGTGCTGCATAGCCTTAGGCCGCCCCCAGGCCCTGTCGTGAAGGCAGCAAGCCGTCCCTCAAGCGCACTGGATTCCCCCTTGGTGCAGGGGCCCTTAGCAGTAGCGTGGGGAGGGAGCGGTGTGTCCAGAAGCCCCTGCGGAAGGAGAGGCTTTGGCCAGGGTCGATCGACGGTAATGACGGTCACTGTTTCTTCTTTCCCTCTCCCAGAAACCGTGCTGAGGACGTGGTTGTCTGTCCTTCCCCCGGGGATGCCGTTGCCTGTGGCCGTCTCAGGCTCGCGTGGCTTCTCTCTGCCCGTCCTCGCCGTCCTCGCAGCGCAGGGCCGAAAAGGGATAGACAAAGCCCTTCCCGGCTGCGGACAGGAGCTGCCTCAGCTGAAGCTGGAGACGCCAACGAAAGGTAAAGAAGAAGAAACTGAAGGTGCTCTGGCTGCCAGCTGCCTTCCTGCCGCAGGCAAGAGAGAGCCTGTCCATGCAGGTGGGGGAGGAAGGATCCCCCTTCATAGCCCGCAGCGGGCCAGGCCACCAACGTGCACCGTAGGGTCTGTACGCGTAACCCGGAGTTGGGTACGGGCGTGTAGTGCACGAGCGAGCTAGGCTACGTGCCTAGGAAGCCTCATCTGGTAAGAGCTGTAAGACACCCACGTATCCTCTTCAGGTGGAGGACGGCCTAGAGTCTGGAGCTGCAGAAGAGGCAGGGAGGAGAGGAGGGGAAAGAAGCATCTGAACGGCTAAATTGTGCCAGCAGCGCTGAGAGCGAGAGTCGCGGTGAGTCCTGGGCCACTGGGGCCCCGTTGCCTCTCTTGTGCGTCCTGGGCCCTCCCTGTCTCTCCCCCGGCCCCCTCTCTTTCCTTACCTGCTGCAAAATTTACTTTTTTTTTTTGCGCCCCCCCCCGCACCTTCTTTCTCCATCTCGCTCTGAGTGGCTCCCTGCCTCCCCGTCTTTTCAGTCCTCCCTCTCTCTGTCCTGTAGCCTGTGGCTCCTTTTTCTTTCTCCGCCTCTCTCTGCCTGGCTCTGGCTCCGTTTTTTTTTTTTTTTTATTCCTCCTGCTCTGTCCTGTAGCCTGTCGGTGTTTTGTTGTTCTCTGGCTCTCTTGATCTGACTCCCTGTGTTACCGAAAAACGCGTTAAAATCGGAAACGACTCCTCAACACCAATTTAGTATTAAAGAGCAGGCATTCTTTATTCGCGGCGCCGGATGCACGGGGGATCGCTCCTCCTGGCGTGCGTACCTCACGCACCTTTCCCGTACAATTTGTAGATCAATGTTTTACGTATTCATACATATTCATTATTGTCCTGTCTGCTGATTGGTACAAACTTGCTCGTTCCGTATGTAAATCGCTGCGCAGGCTCGGTTGTCCTCTTCCGTTGTTCTCTTCTGTTACTTGGGTCGGTGGTGGTCTGTGAGTCGGTGGTCGCGATCTCCCCCTGCCGGAATTACCTTTTAGCTTCTCGGCTCTTACTCTTGGCAGTCTTGGCTAGTTTTCTCAGTCCGCTAAGCGAAACCGCGTTTTTTCATCCTTTTCTGACAGAAGCACGTTGTCTGTTGTTCTGTTCGCATTAATGATCGCCTACGGACTAAAATGCAGATCGACAGGTGCGCTGATTGGTACGCTCCATGTTCCCGTAATGGAACACTGTCTCTGGTTGATTTCATCACTTTGGTTACATTTCCCCTGTTTGGAAGTTCTGAAATAATAATTTTCTCAATACTTCCATCCTAGATCAATAACATTCCACTATGTCAGTTTAGTGTTTGCTTCATGTTCTGAAATTTTTCACTTGATTGTGGTTTCCAGGGTGTATGCAGGTCCCATTTTCTACCCAAAATTTTATTAATTTGTTGAAGTACCTCTGCAAAAAAATGTGGTGCTCTATCAGAGGACGTTCCCGTTGGCACTCTAAATCTTGGTATTATTTCTTTCAGCAACGTTTTAACTACTACTCTAGCTTTGTCGGTGCAGCACGAGAAAGCTTCTGGCCATCTAGAAAATTTGTCAATCAGCACTGACAAATACTGCTATATCTATTTTGTCTGGGTAACTCAGAGAACTTAATTTGCTAATAATTTCCGGGAGAATTTTTTGTTTTGTTACTCCTAAAGGTTGTTTCCTTTGGTTCAGGGGATTATTTCTAGGACAGATTGGACACTTAGCTACTATGGGTTTAACTATTCTTGTTGTGCCTACACACGCTACAGATGTTTTTAAACTCAAAACCGTAGCGCCTACAGCCTAATGTGTTTGCTCATGGTTTTCTTTTGCAAGTTCTGTCATAACTTGTGGGGTGGTTGTTGTTATTACTTGTTTTTCTGGTGTTACCTACCATCTCTCTGTGTTTTGTGATGCTTCCAATTGTTCTGCTAATTGCTCATCCAATTTATTATATCTCTGTTTCAACTTTGGAATTCTGATCTGTTTTACTGGTACTAGTGCAAGGATACCTTGCTCTGCAGTCCTCTTTGCAGCTTTATCGGTCAGTCGTTTGCTTATGTTTACAGCCGTCTGGCCAAATTGATGAGCTTTGCAACGCTTTACCGCCACTTCTTTTGGTTTCTGCACGTCTTCCGGAAGTTGGAGAATTTCTTCTTTATGCTGTATTGATGATTCTTGGGCTGATGGCAGTCCTTTCTCCTTCCCAATAGCTCCATGATCGTGGATCACACCAAATGCACGTTTGGAATCAGTCTAGATATTTATCCTTTGTCCTTCTGCCATTCGCAGAGCTCGCTTCAATGCTACCAATACTGCTTTCTGTGCTGAGGTGTTTGCAGGCAGCACCCCTGACTCCATTCCCTCGGCGGCGATAACGACAGCATATCCAGCCATTCGCTTCTCTTCTCGCCCAGAGCTTCTTCCATCTGTAAACAACTCCAGATCAGGATTTTCCCAGAGGTTTGTGTCTCAGGTCTGGTCTGCTGGAATAGACTTGTTCAATAGTTAGCAAGCGATCGTGTTCTAAATTGTCCGTAAGGTTTTCTGTTGTTAAAAACATAGCAGGATTCAGTATAGCAGTAGTCTTCGATTCCACATCGTCTTGTTCTAACAGAACAACTTGATATTTCAACATTCTGCTAAGGGATAGCCAACGACCCCCCTTTTGTTCTAAAACAGTCACCGCTATGTGCGGGACATATACTGTCATCTTCTGTCCCATTGTTAACTTTGGGGCTTCCCGGATCGGCAGCGCTGTTGTTGCTGCTGCCCGTAAACACCTAGGCCATCTTTTACTCGCGTGGTCGAGTTGTTTGGAGAAGTAGCCCACAGGTCTCTTCCAGGTTCCCAGTCGCTGTGTCAGCACTCCAAGGGCTAAATGTTGTCTTTCGTGGACAAACAACTGAAAAGGTTTAGCGAAATCAGGTAGGCCTAATGCAGGGGCCATCATCGAGGCTCTTTTCAGTTCTTTGAATGCCGTTTGGCATCCGGGCGTCCAGGTTAAATATTTATCCTTTTGAGTCTTTCAATGCCTCAAATAATGGTTTTACATACAGTCTATAGTTCAGAATCCAGAGCTGATGCTATTTCATTGTTTTCAGAAAAGCTCTCAGTTCCTTCGGGCTGCTAGGTTCGGGAATTTGACAAATAGTTTCTTTCTTTTCACTTTCTAATTGTCTTTGTCTTTGAGATATTTCAAATCCTAAATAAATGGCTGCTTCTTTTCCTATTTGGGTTTTGTTTCTGGAAACTCCGCATCTTCCTTGGCCGAGAAAATTTAAAAATTTCAAAACATTTTTCTTTACTTTGTGCCGCTATCAGAATGTCATCCGCATTCTGTAACAAGATGCCTCTCCCTGGGTTCTGTTTTTTCTATATCTCTAATTTTTTTTGCCAGCTGAGTCTCAAGTATCGTAGGACTATTTTTAAATCCTTGTGGAAGTACGGTCCATGGTAGCTGTGTCTTTCATTCTGTGGTGGGGCTTTCCCATTCCAAAGCAAATAGGCTTTGACTTTTTATGCCTGGAGGTATGCAAAAGAAGGCGTCCTTCAAATCTAGTACAGTAAACCGTTTATGCTCCTCCTTTAAAAGAGGTCAGTAAAGCGTATGGATTAGCTACTACCGGATGTATATCTTGGACCACCTGATTTATAGCCCTTAAATCGTGAACTAGCTAATACTCTTTGCCTCTAGATTTCTTTACTGGCGACACAGGAGTACTATATTCTGATTCACATTCCACTAAAAGCTCATATTCTGAAAAATTTTATAATTAACTTCTGTAATCCTTTTCGAGCCTCTGGCTTAATAGGGTATTGTTTTTGTCTTACGGGCTTGGCTCCAGGCTTTAAGGTTACTTTTACCGGCTCTGCCCACTTAGATTGCTCCGGAGCTCCGCTCGCTCAAACCAAAGGAATTACTACGTTTTCCACTTCCTCGGGAACCCGTTCCTCCCTGGAGGAATCCTGTAACATAAACGCTCTCGCCTCTGTGGCTTTTGATTCTGGTATTAGTGATTTAATCTCTCCATCTTTAAAAGTTACTTGAGCATCTAATTGACCTAATAGATCTCGTCATAACAGAGGCAGTGGACATTCAGGCATATGCAGAAACTGGTGAGTTGCCCATTGCTTCTCCAATTTAAACTTTAATGGCTCTGAGAGGGGCTAATTTTTCTTTGCCCTGTTGCGCTAGCAACATCTACTGATTTATGATCAAATTTCTCTTCACGTGTATTCAATACCAAATAAGTGGCTCCCGTATCTACCAAAAATTCTATTTCTTCATTCCGTAGCTTCAGTGTAACCAGGTGTTCAGCTAGGGTTGATTCCCCTGGTCTCCTTCATGCCAAGCTACTTCAAGCATTTAACCCAGATCTCTGGATTCAGGTTGTTCTAGTTTCTGAAGGTTGTTTTCTCTCCCCCCGCCCCCATCTGGGGCTGATTGTCTTATGAATATAGAGACCAGCTGAATTGCTTTTTCTGGTTTTTCTGGGTTCAAATGAGTATATTTTCTGGTGGTCACCTTCAGTCTTTCCATAAAGGCTGAAGGGGACTCACTTAATTCTTGTCTCACTTCATAAATTTTGACCAATTTATTGCTTTTGGCATTGCTTGTCTTACTCCAAATAAAATCTCTCTCTGACATCTAGTCAACATTCCCCTGGGTCCTGGCTGATTAGGGTCCCACTCGGGATTTGTAGATGGAAAATTCTTATTCATTGTTCTCTGTAAATTCCTGTTAGCATGTGCTCCCTGCACCTGCCTTCTGGCTGTATTCCATACTATTTTCTTGTCAGTTTCATCAAGCGAAGTATCCAGTATCACAAGTAGAGCAACACTCTTTCAAGTTCTCACCACGTTTTCCTCTTTTCAGAAACATTGCCGTAGAATCTTGTGGACATACCTCACGCTGTTTCTGCTGCTCGGGATGATTCCACGGTGTAAAGAACAAATCAACATATGCCACTTCTTCCCGTTTGCCTTCCCTTTTTACAAAACAACATTAATTGCAAGATGGTACGATATTGCAATGTCTCGTGTTCTGGCCATTTGTGCCCACCTTCCAATTGATACGTTGGCCACCAATGATTGCAATATTCAATTAATGGTTTCCGAGTTAGTGGGTCACCGCCCCCGACGTCTTTCCAGTGCTTCAAAATACATCGCAAAGGTGTTCTCTGTGGGATAGGTTTCCTACTCAGTAATGCTCCCGTCTCCCAGTCGACTAGTAGTTGTGATAGTGCACTATCACAAATACTAGTCAGAGGGACTCCAACCCCCGTTAGAGGTCTCACTGGAAATCTGCCACTGGGATCTGTAGCCCCCTGCTAGATATCCCTGGAGACTTCAACCCCCTGTTGAAGACTCCCCTACCCTCGGGTCCCGCTCCACAGGCTTTCGCCTAGCAGAGACTTACCAACCGAGGCACCTCTTGGCCCCGACCCTGCGTGGCTTTCGCCGCGCCTTACGGGCAGGCCTGTGGGACTCAAACCCGCTATCCTATCCTATGTGGGAAACTAACCCCACGTATTATTCTACCTAAGTTTCTTCTTCAAAGAATGCCTTGTTTACCTCAATCCAGGGGATCTTGCTCAGAATTCTCTGGCCCGGGGATCGGAAGCTCTCCCGGAGAATTCCTCGGGGCCGGCTGCAGGTCCCACGATCCCACGGATCCGTCGAGATTCAAAAGCAGGTTCCCACCTGGGGTGCCAAAACTGTTACCGAAAAACGCGTTAAAATCGGAAACGACTCCTCAACACCAATTTAGTATTAAAGAGCAGGCATTCTATATTCACGGCGCCGGATGCACGGGGGATCGCTCCTCCTGGCGTGCGTACCTCACGCACCTTTCCTGTACAATTTGTAGATGAAAATTTTACATACTCATACATAGTCATTATTGTCTTGTCTAGCGATGGGTACAAACTTGCTCGTTCCGTATGTCAATCACTGCGCAGGCTCGGTTGTCCTCTTCCGTTGTTCTCTTCTGAGTAGGTGGTGTTACTTGGGTCGGTGGTGGTCTGTGAGTCGGTGGTCGCGATCTCCCCCTGCCGGAATTACCTTTTAGCTTCTCGGCTCTTACTCTTGGCAGTCTTGGCTAGTTTTCTCAGTCCGCTAAGCGAAACCGCGTTTTGTCATCCTTTTCTGACAGAAGCACGTTGTCTGTTGTTCTGCTGACATTAACGATCGCCTAGGGACTAAAATGCAGATCGACAGGTGCGCTGATTGGTACGCTCCATGTTCCCGTAATGGAACACCGTCTCTGGTTGGTTGATTTCATCGCTTTGGTTACACCTGTTCCTGTTGTTCAGTTTCTTCTTTTTTGGCTTTGTGTGATTCTCTCTGTGATTCTGTTTTTCTCTGCCTCGCTTTTCCCAGCTCCCCGTCCCTCACTTTTAATGCCCGTTATCCTTCACCAGCACACTCTCCCTTGGTTCCCATCCTCGTTTCTGAATTCCTCCTGCTTTGCCACGTAGCCCGTGACTTTTTTCTTAATCTCTCTCTGTCTGCCTCAACGCTCCCCCCGTGCTTTTTAATTCGTCTTCTCTGCTCTGTACCCTGCTACTGTTCTTGCCTTTCTGAGTTCTTCTCTGTCCAGCTCCCTTTCCCTATTCATGAATTCCTGTTCTTCCTGCAGCCACCGCTGTTCCCTGTGACCTCCATCTCTCTCTGTCCAGCTCCCTGTCCCTAGGTTTTAATTCCTGCCTCTGCCCGCTGTAGCCTGTCTAGATGTTTCTCTCGGCCTCTCTCTCTGTCCGGCTCCCTCTCTCTGTGTTCTAATTCCACGTTCTCTGTCACGTGGACCCGTGCTATTTGTTTGTCCTCATCTCTCTCTGTCCAGCTCCTTGCTGCGATGTTTTATTTCCTCATTTCCTCCCTCTCTGTCTTTGTAGCCCATTGCTGTTGGTTTGTTTTTTTCTTTTTTTTCACTTGTTTCTTCATGTGTCTCTGTCTGCCTCCCAGTCCCTGATCTTTAATTCCTCCTTCCCTGTAGGCCGCTGTTCCTTTTTTCCATTCTACATTGTGTTCTCTTTGGTCTCGTGTTCTTATTCATTGATTCCCTCCTCGCTGCCCTGTGGCTTGTCCCCATTTTATTGTTGCTTCTCTCTCCCTCTCTCTGGCTTCTTGCCCCTGTTTTTAAAATTCCTCCCTCTCTTCTCTCTTCCCTGTAGGCCGTGTGATCTTTAGCCTTTCTCCATGTCTTTCTGCCCAGCTCTCTGTGTCTATTCATTAATTCTTCCCTCTCTGCCCTGTAGCCTGTAGCTTCTGTCCTTTCTCCATCTTGCTGTCCCTGGCTCCCGCGTGACCCTATGCTAGAATTGTTTCTCTCTTCTCTCCGTACGCATTGCGATTCCTTTTGCTCTCTGTCTCCCTTTGGTTTTTTTCTTTTTTTTTTTCTGGCTCCCTGTCCCTAATTCTTAATTCTCTGCCTTCTCGTGCCCCATGGTTTGTTCTGTGGGGTTCTCTAGCGGTTCCCTCGCAGTTCCCTCCAGTCCATACTGGGCTATATTGGTCTAGTCCATACTGGGCTATATTGGTCTAGTCCATACTGGGCTATATTGGTCTGTCCCGGCTTCCTCCCACTTCTTTCCCAGTGCCTCACAGTAGGTCCCGGTTCCGTCCATGGGGGGAACTGTGGGGGAACTGTGGGGGAACTGTGGGGGAACTGTGGGGGAACTGTGGGGGAACTGTGGGGGAACTGTGGGGGAACTGTGGGGGAACTGTGGGGGAACTGTGGGGGAACTGTGGGGGAACTGTGGGGGAACTGTGGGGGAACTGTGGGGGAACTGTGAGGGAACTGTGAGGAGGGGGGCGGCCCCCCGGGCCCCAGCCCCTCCCCCCCGCCTGGGGCCAGGGCCCCGCGGCCGCCGGCCCCTTCCTCCTCTGCCCGCTCCCGTCGCGGACGGCTCGGTATGTGTCACGAGCGGCAGCCGCGTTCAGCAGCTCTCGGAGGGCGCGCGGCTGTGCCCGGCCGTGACCGGGGCCCGCAGGGGTTTCCCGCTCGCCCCGAGAAGGCGCTGGCCCCGAGCCGGCGCGTCCCGCCCCGCCCGGCCCTCGGCGCCCTCGCGAGCTGAGCGCGGCCCGGCCAGCAGGGGGCGCTGGCGCTCACCGGCTGGGCGCGGTGGCGGGGCCGGTGGGGGCCGTTCCTTCCGGCCGCCCTTTAAGGGCCGCCCCGCGGGGCTCGGGCTTCCGGTGGCGCGTGCGCGGCGCGTCGGAGCGGAGGCGGGAGCGGTGCGTGTGGAGGCCGAAGGGCCGGTGCGTGTGGCGGCCGGGTCGCGAGGCGTCCCTGTGCGGTGCCGGGGCCCCTCTGCGGCCCGGCGTGGGAAGCCCGCGGCCGGCGGAGCCTGCTTGGAGCTGGGCGGGGAGCGCCGCGGCGGTCCGGCCGCCGGCAGCCATCCCCTGCGGTGGCCGGCAGCCCCTCGGGACGCCTGGAGGCCTGGCGGTGCCCGAGCCTCGCTGCCAGTACATGCCAATACATCGCTGTACATTCCAGTTCCGTTCCTGTACATCCCAATACATCCCCGTTCCATGCCAGTACATCCCAGTTTCCTACCAGTTCATCCCCGTACATCCCAATTCCCTCCCGGTTCACTACCACTTCTTTCCCAGTGCCTCCCAATACATCCCAGTTCCGTCCCATTACATCCCAGTACATCCCAGTTCCCTCCCAGTACGTCCCAGTTCCCTCCCAGTACTGGGAGGGACCTGGGACGTACTGGGAGGCACTAAAATGTGCGGGGATGCCCTGGGATGTACCGTGGAGGAACTAGGATGTACAGGCTTGTACTGGGTTGTACCGGGTGGAACTGGCAGGGATTTGAAATGTCCTAGGATCTACTAGGATGTACTGGGATGTACTGGGAGGGAACTGTTGTGTACTGGGAGTGAACTGGGAGGGAACTGGGATGTACTGGGAGGGAACTGGGATGTACTGGGAGGGAACTGGGATGTACTGGGAGGGAACTGGGATGTACTGGGAGGGAACTGGGATGTACTGGGAGGGAACTGGGATGTACTGGGAGGGAACTGGGATGTACTGTGAGGACACTGGGATGTACTGGTATGTACTGGGAGGGAAGTGTTATGTACTGAGGGGAACCGGGACGTACTGGGACGTGCTGGGAGGGAACTATGAAGTATTGGGATGTACTTAGAGGGAACTGGGATGTACTGGGAGGGAACTGGGAGTGAACTGGGAGGGAACTGGGAGTGAACTGGGAGGGAACTGTGAAGTACTGGGATGTACTTAGAGGGAACTGGGATGTACTGGGAGGGAACTGGGATGTACTGGGATGTACTTAGAGGGAACTGGGAGGTACTGGGAGGGAACTGGGATGTAGTAGGATGTACTGGGTGGGAACTGGGATGTACCGGGGTGTACTGGGAGGGAATTGTTATGTACCGAGGGGGAACTGGGATGTACTGGGAGTGAACTGTGAAGTACTGGGATGTACTTATCGGGAAGTGGGAGGGAACTTGGATGTAGTGGGAGAGAACTGGGATTTACTTGGAGGAAAGTGGCATGTACTGGGCTGTACTGGAATGGAACTGGGAGTGAACTGTGTGTGAACTGTGTGTGAACTGGGATGTACTGTGAGGGAACTGGGATGTACTGGGACAGACTGGGAGGGATCTGGGATGTACTGGGAGGGATCTGGGATGTACTGGGATGCACTGGTAGGGAACTGGGATGTACTGGGAGGAAACTGGAATGTCCCAGTTGACACCCACTTCCCTCCCAGTGCCTCCCAGTATATCCCAGTTTCCTCCCAGTACATCCCAGTAAATCCCAGCTCGCTGCCAGTACATGCCAATACATCGCTGTACATTCCAGTTCCGTTCCTGTACATCCCAATACATCCCCGTTCCATGCCAGTACATCCCAGTTTCCTACCAGTTCATCCCCGTACATCCCAATTCCCTCCCGGTTCACTACCACTTCTTTCCCAGTGCCTCCCAATACATCCCAGTTCCGTCCCATTACATCCCAGTACATCCCAGTTCCCTCCCAGTACGTCCCAGTTCCCTCCCAGTACGTCCCAGTTCCCTCCCAGTACGTCCCAGTTCCCTCCCAGTACTGGGAGGGACCTGGGACGTACTGGGAGGCACTAAAATGTGCGGGGATGCCCTGGGATGTACCGTGGAGGAACTAGGATGTACAGGCTTGTACTGGGTTGTACCGGGTGGAACTGGCAGGGATTTGAAATGTCCTAGGATCTACTAGGATGTACTGGGATGTACTGGGAGGTAACTGTTGTGTACTGGGAGTGAACTGGGAGGGAACTGGGATGTACTGGGAGGGAACTGGGATGTACTGTGAGGACACTGGGATGTACTGTTATGTACTGGGAGGGAAGTGTTATGTACTGAGGGGAACTGGGACGTACTGGGACGTGCTGGGAGGGAACTATGAAGTATTGGGATGTACTTAGAGGGAACTGGGATGTACTGGGAGGGAACTGGGAGTGAACTGGGAGGGAACTGTGAAGTACTGGGATGTACTTAGAGGGAACTGGGATGTACTGGGAGGGAACTGGGATGTACTGGGATGTACTGGGAGGGAACTGGTATGTACTGGGAGGGAACTGGGATGTAGTAGGATGTACTGGGTGGGAACTGGGATGTACCGGGGTGTACTGGGAGGGAATTGTTATGTACCGAGGGGGAACTGGGATGTACTGGGAGTGAACTGTGAAGTACTGGGATGTACTTATCGGGAAGTGGGAGGGAACTTGGATGTAGTGGGAGAGAACTGGGATTTACTTGGAGGAAAGTGGCATGTACTGGGCTGTACTGGAATGGAACTGGGAGTGAACTGTGTGTGAACTGTGTGTGAACTGGGATGTACTGTGAGGGAACTGGGATGTACTGGGACAGACTGGGAGGGATCTGGGATGTACTGGGAGGGATCTGGGATGTACTGGGCTGCACTGGTAGGGAACTGGGATGTACTGGGAGGAAACTGGAATGTCCCAGTTGACACCCACTTCCCTCCCAGTGCCTCCCAGTATATCCCAGTTTCCTCCCAGTACATCCCAGTAAATCCCAGTTTGCTCCCAGTACATCCCAGTACATCGCAGTACCTTCCAGTTCCGTGCCTGTACATCCCAATACATCCCCGTTCCATGCCAGTACATCCCAGTTCCCTACCAGTTCATCCCCGTACATCCCAATTCCCTCCCGGTTCACTACCACTTCTTTCCCAGTGCCTCCCAATACATCCCAGTTCCGTCCCATTACATCCCAGTACATCCCAGTTCCCTCCCAGTACATCCCAGGTCCCTCCCAGTACATCCCAGTTCCCTCCCAGTACTGGGAGGGAACTGGGATGTACTGGGAGGCACTACAATGTGCGGGGATGCCCTGGGATGTACTGTGGAGGAACTAGGATGTACAGGCTTGTACTCGGTTGTACCGGGTGGAACTAGCAGGGATTTGGGATGTACCAGGATCTACTGGGATGTACTGGGAGGTAACTGTTATGTACTGGGAAGGAACAGGGAGGGAACTGGGATGTACTGGGAGGGAACTGGGATGTACTGGGAGGGAACTGGGACGTAGTGTGAGGACACTGGGATGTACTGGTATGTACTGGGAGGGAAGTGTTATGTACTGAGGGGAACTGGGATGTACTGAGGGGAACTGGGATGTACTGGGAGGGAACTGTGAAGTACTGGGATGTACTTATCGGGAAGTGGGAGGGAACTTGGATGTAGTGGGAGGGAACTGGGGTTTACTTGGAGGAAAGTGGCATGTACTGGGATGTACTGGAATGGAACTGGGAGTGAACTGTGTGTGAACTGTGAGGGAACTGGGATGTACTGTGAGGGAACTGGGATGTACTGGGATGTACTGGGACGGACTGGGAGGGAACTGGGATGTACTGGGAGGGAACTGGGAGGGAACTGGGAGGGAACTGTGAAGTACTGGGATGTACTTAGAGGGAACTGGGATGTACTGGGAGGGAACTGGGATGTACTGGGATGTACTTAGAGGGAACTGGGATGTACTGGGACAGACTGGGAGGGATCTGGGATGTACTGGGAGGGATCTGGGATGTACTGGGCTGCACTGGTAGGGAACTGGGATGTACTGGGAGGAAACTGGAATGTCCCAGTTGACACCCACTTCCCTCCCAGTGCCTCCCAGTATATCCCAGTTTCCTCCCAGTACATCCCAGTAAATCCCAGTTTGCTCCCAGAACATCCCAGTACATCGCAGTACATTGCAGTTCCGTGCCTGTACATCCCAATACATCCCCGTTCCATGCCAGTACATCCCAGTTCCCTACCAGTTCATCCCCGTACATCCCAATTCCCTCCCGGTTCACTACCACTTCTTTCCCAGTGCCTCCCAATACATCCCAGTTCCGTCCCATTACATCCCAGTACATCCCAGTTCCCTCCCAGTACATCCCAGGTCCCTCCCAGTACATCCCAGTTCCCTCCCAGTACTGGGAGGGAACTGGGATGTACTGGGAGGCACTACAATGTGCGGGGATGCCCTGGGATGTACTGTGGAGGAACTAGGATGTACAGGCTTGTACTGGGTTGTACCGGGTGGAACTGGCAGGGATTTGGGATGTACCAGGATGTACTGGGAGGTAACTGTTATGTACTGGGAAGGAACAGGGAGGGAACTGGGATGTACTGGGAGGGAACGGGGATGTACTGTGAGGGAACTGGGACGTACCGTGAGGACACTGGGATGTACTGGTATGTACTGGGAGGGAAGTGTTATGTACTGAGGGGAACTGGGACGTACTGGGATGTACTGGGATGGAACTGTGAAGTACTGGGATGTACTGGGAGTGAACTAGGAGGGAACTGGTATGTAGTAGGATGTACTGGGTGGGAACTGGGAAGTACTGGGAGGGAACTGGTATGTACTGGGAGGGAACTGGGATGTACTGGGATGTAGTGGGAGGGAACTGGGATGTACTGGGAGGGAACTGGGATGTACTGGGAGGGGATTGGGACGGACTGGGAGGGAACTGGGATGTACTGGGCTGCACTGGTAGGGAACTGGGATGTACTGGGAGGACACTGGAATGTCCCAGTTGACACCCACTTCCCTCCCAATGCCTCCCAGTATATCCCAGTTTCCTCCTAGTATATCCCAGTTTCCTCCCAGTAAATCCCAGTTCGCTCCCAGTACATCCCAATACATCGCCGTACATTCCAGTTCCGTTCCTGTACATCCCAATACATCCCCGTTCCATGCCAGTACATCCCAGTTTCCTACCAGTTCATCCCCGTACATCCCAATTCCCTCCCGGTTCACTACCACTTCTTTCCCAGTGCCTCCCAATACATCCCAGTTCCGTCCCATTACATCCCAGTACATCCCAGTTCCCTCCCAGTACGTCCCAGGTCCCTCCCAGTACTGGGAGGGAACTGGGATGTTCTGGGAGGCACTACAATGTGCGGGGATGCCCTGGGATGTACTGTGGAGGAACTAGGATGTACAGGCTTGTACTGGGTTGTACCGGGTGGAACTGGCAGGGATTTGAAATGTCCTAGGATCTACTAGGATGTACTGGGATGTACTGGGAGGTAACTGTTGTGTACTGGGAGTGAACTGGGAGGGAACTGGGATGTACTGTGAGGACACTGGGATGTACTGGTATGTACTGGGAGGGAAGTGTTATGTACTGAGGGGAACTGGGACGTACTGGGACGTGCTGGGAGGGAACTATGAAGTATTGGGATGTACTTAGAGGGAACTGGGATGTACTGGGAGGGAACTGGGAGTGAACTGGGAGGGAACTGTGAAGTACTGGGATGTACTTAGAGGGAACTGGGATGTACTGGGAGGGAACTGGGATGTACTGGGTGGAAAGTGTTGGGAATTGGGATTTAGTGGGAGGGAACTGGGATGGACTGGGAGGGAACTGGGATGTAGTGGGACATACTGGGAGGGAACTGGGATGTACTGGGAGGCACTACAATGTGCGGGGATGCCCTGGGATGTACTGTGGAGGAACTAGGATGTACAGGCTTGTACTGGGTTGTACCGGGTGGAACTGGCAGGGATTTGGGATGTACCAGGATCTACTGGGATGTACTGGGAGGTAACTGTTATGTACTGGGAAGGAACAGGGAGGTAACTGGGATGTACTGGTAGGGAACTGGGATGTACTGGGAGGGAACTGGGACGTACCGTGAGGACACTGGGATGTACTGGTATGTACTGGGAGGGAAGTGTTATGTACTGAGGGGAACTGGGACGTACTGGGATGTACTGGGAGGGAACTGTGAAGTACTGGGATGTACTGGGAGTGAACTGGGAGGGAACTGGTATGTAGTAGGATGTACTGGGTGGGAACTGGGATGTACCAGGATGTACTGGGATGTACTGGGAGGGAACTGGTATGTACTGGGAGGGAACTGGGATGTACTGGGACATACTGGCAGGGAACTGGGATGTACTGGGAGGGGATTGGGACGGACTGGGAGGGAACTGGAATGTCCCAGTTGACACCCACTTCCCTCCCAATGCCTCCCAGTATATCCCAGTTTCCTCCCAGTATATCCCAGTTTCCTCCCAGTACATCCCAGTAAATCCCAGTTCGCTCCCAGTACATCCCAGTACATCGCAGTACATTCCAGTTCCGTTCCTGTCCATCCCAATACATCCCCGTTCCATGCCAGTACATCCCAGTTTCCTACCAGTTCATCCCCGTACATCCCAATTCCCTCCCGGTTCACTACCACTTCTTTCCCAGTGCCTCCCAATACATCCCAGTTCCGTCCCATTACATCCCAGTACATCCCAGTTCCCTCCCAGTACGTCCCAGTTCCCTCCCAGTACATCCCAGGTCCCTCCCAGTACTGGGAGGGAACTGGGATGTACTGGGAGGCACTACAATGTGCGGGGATGCCCTGGGATGTACTGTGGAGGAACTAGGATGTACAGGCTTGTACTGGGTTGTACCGGGTGGAACTAGCAGGGATTTGGGATGTACCAGGATCTACTGGGATGTACTGGGAGGTAACTGTTATGTACTGGGAGTGAACTGGGAGGGAACTGGGACGTACTGGTAGGGAACTGGGATGTACTGTGAGGGAACTGGGACGTACCGTGAGGACACTGGGATGTACTGTTATGTACTGGGAGGGAAGTGTTATGTACTGAGGGGAACTGGTGCGTACTGGGATGTACTGGGATGGAACTGTGAAGTACTGGGATGTACTGGGAGTGAACTGGGAGGGAACTGGTATGTAGTAGGATGTACTGGGTGGGAACTGGGATGTACCAGGATGTACTGGGATGTACTGGGAGGGAACTGGTACGTACTGGGAGGGAACTGGGATGTAGTGGGAGGGAACTGGGAGGGAACTGGGATGTACTGGGAGGGAACTGGTATGTACTGGGAGGGAACTGGGATGTACTGGGACATACTGGCAGGGAACTGGGATGTACTGGGAGGGGATTGGGATGTACTGGGAGGGAACTTGGATGTATTGGGAGGGAAGTGTTATGTACCAAGGGGGAACTGGGACGTACTGGGATGTAGTGGGAGTGAACTGTGAAGTACTGGGATGTACTGTGAGGGAACTGGGATGTACTGGGAGGGAACTTTAAAGTACTGGGATGTACTTAGAGGAAACTGGGAGGCAACTGGCATGTACTGGGATGTACTGGAATGGAACTGGGAGTGAACTGTGTGTGAACTGGGAGGGAACTGGGATGTACTGTGAGGGAACTGGTATGTACTGGGATGTACTGGGAGGGACTGGGAGGGATCTGGGATGTACTGGGCTGCACTGGTAGGGAACTGGGATGTACTGGGAGGAAACTGGAATGTCCCAGTTGACACCCACTTCCCTCCCAGTTTCCTCCCAGTATATCCCAGTTTCCTCCCAGTATATCCCAGTTTCCTCCCAGTACATCCCAATAAATCCCAGTTCGCTCCCAGTACATCCCAATACATCGCCGTACATTCCAGTTCCGTTCCTGTCCATCCCAATACATCCCCGTTCCATGCCAGTACATCCCAGTTTCCTACCAGTTCATCCCCGTACATCCCGATTCCCTCCCGGTTCACTACCACTTCTTTCCCAGTGCCTCCCAATACATCCCAGTTCCGTCCCATTACATCCCAGTACATCCCAGTTCCCTCCCAGTACATCCCAGTTCCCTCCCAGTACTGGGAGGGAACTGGGACGTACTGTGAGGACACTGGGATGTACTGTTATGTACTGGGAGGGAAGTGTTATGTACTGAGGGGAACTGGTGCGTACTGGGATGTACTGGGATGGAACTGTGAAGTACGGGGATGTGCTGGGAGTGAACTGGGAGGGAACTGGTATGTAGTAGGATGTACTGGGTGGGAACTGGGATGTACCAGGATGTACTGGGATGTACTGGGAGGGAACTGGTATGTAGTGGGAGGGAACTGGGAGGGAACTGGGATGTAGTGGGATGGAACTGGGATGTACTGGGAGGGAACTGGGATGTACTGGGACATACTGGCAGGGAACTGGGATGTACTGGGAGGGGATTGGGACGGACTGGGAGGGAACTGGGATGTACTGGGCTGCACTGGTAGGGAACTGGGATGTACTGGGAGGAAACTGGAATGTCCCAGTTGACACCCACTTCCCTCCCAGTGCCTCCCAGTATATCCCAGTTTCCTCCCAGTACATCCCAGTAAATCCCAGCTCGCTGCCAGTACATGCCAATACATCGCAGTACATTCCAGTTCCGTTCCTGTACATCCCAATACATCCCCGTTCCATGCCAGTACATCCCAGTTCCCTACCAGTTCATCCCCGTACATCCCAATTCCCTCCCGGTTCACTACCACTTCTTTCCCAGTGCCTCCCAATACATCCCAGTTCCGTCCCATTACATCCCAGTACATCCCAGTTCCCTCCCAGTACGTCCCAGTTCCCTCCCAGTACGTCCCAGTTCCCTCCCAGTACTGGGAGGGACCTGGGACGTACTGGGAGGCACTAAAATGTGCGGGGATGCCCTGGGATGTACCGTGGAGGAACTAGGAAGTACAGGCTTGTACTGGGTTGTACCGGGTGGAACTGGCAGGGATTTGAAATGTCCTAGGATCTACTAGGATGTACTGGGATGTACTGGGAGGGAACTGTTGTGTACTGGGAGTGAACTGGGAGGGAACTGGGATGTACTGGGAGGGAACTGGGATGTACTGTGAGGACACTGGGATGTACTGGTATGTACTGGGAGGGAAGTGTTATGTACTGAGGGGAACTGGGACGTACTGGGACGTGCTGGGAGGTAACTATGAAGTATTGGGATGTACTTAGAGGGAACTGGGATGTACTGGGAGGGAACTGGGAGTGAACTGGGAGGGAACTGTGAAGTACTGGGATGTACTTAAAGGGAACTGGGATGTACTGGGAGGGAACTGGGATGTACTGGGATGTACTTAGAGGGAACTGGGAGGTACTGGGAGGGAACTGGGATGTAGTAGGATGTACTGGGTGGGAACTGGGATGTACCGGGGTGTACTGGGAGGGAATTGTTATGTACCGAGGGGGAACTGGGATGTACTGGGAGTGAACTGTGAAGTACTGGGATGTACTTATCGGGAAGTGGGAGGGAACTTGGATGTAGTGGGAGAGAACTGGGATTTACTTGGAGGAAAGTGGCATGTACTGGGCTGTACTGGAATGGAACTGGGAGTGAACTGTGTGTGAACTGTGTGTGAACTGGGATGTACTGTGAGGGAACTGGGATGTACTGGGACAGACTGGGAGGGATCTGGGATGTACTGGGAGGGATCTGGGATGTACTGGGAGGGATCTGGGATGTACTGGGCTGCACTGGTAGGGAACTGGGATGTACTGGGAGGAAACTGGAATGTCCCAGTTGACACCCACTTCCCTCCCAGTGCCTCCCAGTATATCCCAGTTTCCTCCCAGTACATCCCAGTAAATCCCAGCTCGCTGCCAGTACATGCCAATACATCGCTGTACATTCCAGTTCCGTTCCTGTACATCCCAATACATCCCCGTTCCATGCCAGTACATCCCAGTTTCCTACCAGTTCATCCCCGTACATCCCAATTCCCTCCCGGTTCACTACCACTTCTTTCCCAGTGCCTCCCAATACATCCCAGTTCCGTCCCATTACATCCCAGTACATCCCAGTTCCCTCCCAGTACGTCCCAGTTCCCTCCCAGTACGTCCCAGTTCCCTCCCAGTACGTCCCAGTTCCCTCCCAGTACTGGGAGGGACCTGGGACGTACTGGGAGGCACTAAAATGTGCGGGGATGCCCTGGGATGTACTGTGGAGGAACTAGGATGTACAGGCTTGTACTGGGTTGTACCGGGTGGAACTGGCAGGGATTTGGGATGTACCAGGATCTACTGGGATGTACTGGGATGTACTGGGAGGTAACTGTTGTGTACTGGGAGTGAACTGGGAGGGAACTGGGATGTACTGGGAGGGAACTGGGATGTACTGTGAGGACACTGGGATGTACTGGTATGTACTGGGAGGGAAGTGTTATGTACTGAGGGGAACTGGGACGTACTGGGACGTGCTGGGAGGGAACTATGAAGTATTGGGATGTACTTAGAGGGAACTGGGATGTACTGGGAGGGAACTGGGAGTGAACTGGGAGGGAACTGTGAAGTACTGGGATGTACTTAGAGGGAACTGGGATGTACTGGGAGGGAACTGGGATGTACTGGGATGTACTGGGAGGGAACTGGTATGTACTGGGAGGGAACTGGGATGTAGTAGGATGTACTGGGTGGGAACTGGGATGTACCGGGGTGTACTGGGAGGGAATTGTTATGTACCGAGGGGGAACTGGGATGTACTGGGAGTGAACTGTGAAGTACTGGGATGTACTTATCGGGAAGTGGGAGGGAACTTGGATGTAGTGGGAGAGAACTGGGATTTACTTGGAGGAAAGTGGCATGTACTGGGCTGTACTGGAATGGAACTGGGAGTGAACTGTGTGTGAACTGTGTGTGAACTGGGATGTACTGTGAGGGAACTGGGATGTACTGGGACAGACTGGGAGGGATCTGGGATGTACTGGGAGGGATCTGGGATGTACTGGGCTGCACTGGTAGGGAACTGGGATGTACTGGGAGGAAACTGGAATGTCCCAGTTGACACCCACTTCCCTCCCAGTGCCTCCCAGTATATCCCAGTTTCCTCCCAGTACATCCCAGTAAATCCCAGTTTGCTCCCAGTACATCCCAGTACATCGCAGTACATTCCAGTTCCGTGCCTGTACATCCCAATACATCCCCGTTCCATGCCAGTACATCCCAGTTCCCTACCAGTTCATCCCCGTACATCCCAATTCCCTCCCGGTTCACTACCACTTCTTTCCCAGTGCCTCCCAATACATCCCAGTTCCGTCCCATTACATCCCAGTACATCCCAGTTCCCTCCCAGTACATCCCAGTTCCCTCCCAGTACATCCCAGGTCCCTCCCAGTACATCCCAGTTCCCTCCCAGTACTGGGAGGGAACTGGGATGTACTGGGAGGCACTACAATGTGCGGGGATGCCCTGGGATGTACTGTGGAGGAACTAGGATGTACAGGCTTGTACTCGGTTGTACCGGGTGGAACTAGCAGGGATTTGGGATGTACCAGGATCTACTGGGATGTACTGGGAGGTAACTGTTATGTACTGGGAAGGAACAGGGAGGGAACTGGGATGTACTGGGAGGGAACTGGGATGTACTGGGAGGGAACTGGGACGTAGTGTGAGGACACTGGGATGTACTGGTATGTACTGGGAGGGAAGTGTTATGTACTGAGGGGAACTGGGATGTACTGGGAGGGAACTGTGAAGTACTGGGATGTACTTATCGGGAAGTGGGAGGGAACTTGGATGTAGTGGGAGGGAACTGGGGTTTACTTGGAGGAAAGTGGCATGTACTGGGATGTACTGGAATGGAACTGGGAGTGAACTGTGTGTGAACTGTGAGGGAACTGGGATGTACTGTGAGGGAACTGGGATGTACTGGGAGGGAACTGGGAGGGAACTGGGAGGGAACTGTGAAGTACTGGGATGTACTTAGAGGGAACTGGGATGTACTGGGAATGAACTGGGATGTACTGGGATGTACTTAGAGGGAACTGGGAGGTACTGGGAGGGAACTGGGATGTAGTAGGATGTACTGGGTGGGAACTGGGATGTACCGGGGTGTACTGGGAGGGAATTGTTATGTACCGAGGGGGAACTGGGATGTACTGGGAGTGAACTGTGAAGTACTGGGATGTACTTATCGGGAAGTGGGAGGGAACTTGGATGTAGTGGGAGAGAACTGGGATTTACTTGGAGGAAAGTGGCATGTACTGGGCTGTACTGGAATGGAACTGGGAGTGAACTGTGTGTGAACTGTGTGTGAACTGGGATGTACTGTGAGGGAACTGGGATGTACTGGGACAGACTGGGAGGGATCTGGGATGTACTGGGCTGCACTGGTAGGGAACTGGGATGTACTGGGAGGAAACTGGAATGTCCCAGTTGACACCCACTTCCCTCCCAGTGCCTCCCAGTATATCCCAGTTTCCTCCCAGTACATCCCAGTAAATCCCAGTTTGCTCCCAGTACATCCCAGTACATCGCAGTACATTCCAGTTCCGTGCCTGTACATCCCAATACATCCCCGTTCCATGCCAGTACATCCCAGTTCCCTACCAGTTCATCCCCGTACATCCCAATTCCCTCCCGGTTCACTACCACTTCTTTCCCAGTGCCTCCCAATACATCCCAGTTCCGTCCCATTACATCCCAGTACATCCCAGTTCCCTCCCAGTACATCCCAGGTCCCTCCCAGTACATCCCAGTTCCCTCCCAGTACTGGGAGGGAACTGGGATGTACTGGGAGGCACTACAATGTGCGGGGATGCCCTGGGATGTACTGTGGAGGAACTAGGATGTACAGGCTTGTACTCGGTTGTACCGGGTGGAACTAGCAGGGATTTGGGATGTACCAGGATCTACTGGGATGTACTGGGAGGTAACTGTTATGTACTGGGAAGGAACAGGGAGGGAACTGGGATGTACTGGGAGGGAACTGGGATGTACTGGGAGGGAACTGGGACGTACCGTGAGGACACTGGGATGTACTGGTATGTACTGGGAGGGAAGTGTTATGTACTGAGGGGAACTGGGACGTACTGGGATGTACTGGGATGGAACTGTGAAGTACTGGGATGTACTGGGAGTGAACTAGGAGGGAACTGGTATGTAGTAGGATGTACTGGGTGGGAACTGGGATGTACTGGGAGGGAACTGGTATGTACTGGGAGGGAACTGGGATGTACTGGGATGTAGTGGGAGGGATCTGGGATGTACTGGGAGGGGATTGGGACGGACTGGGAGGGAACTGGGATGTACTGGGCTGCACTGGTAGGGAACTGGGATGTACTGGGAGGACACTGGAATGTCCCAGTTGACACCCACTTCCCTCCCAATGCCTCCCAGTATATCCCAGTTTCCTCCCAGTATATCCCAGTTTCCTCCCAGTATATCCCAGTTTCCTCCCAGTACATCCCAGTAAATCCCAGTTCGCTCCCAGTACATGCCAATACATCGCCGTACATTCCAGTTCCGTTCCTGTACATCCCAATACATCCCCGTTCCATGCCAGTACATCCCAGTTTCCTACCAGTTCATCCCCGTACATCCCAATTCCCTCCCGGTTCACTACCACTTCTTTCCCAGTGCCTCCCAATACATCCCAGTTCCGTCCCATTACATCCCAGTACATCCCAGGTCCCTCCCAGTACGTCCCAGTTCCCTCCCAGTACGTCCCAGGTCCCTACCAGTACTGGGAGGGAACTGGGATGTTCTGGGAGGCACTAAAATGTGCGGGGATGCCCTGGGATGTACTGTGGAGGAACTAGGATGTACAGGCTTGTACTGGGTTGTACCGGGTGGAACTGGCAGGGATTTGAAATGTCCCAGGATCTACTCGGATGTACTGGGATGTACTGGGAGGTAACTGTTGTGTACTGGGAGTGAACTGGGAGGGAACTGGGATGTACTGGTAGGGAACTGGGATGTACTGTGAGGACACTGGGATGTACTGGTATGTACTGGGAGGGAAGTGTTATGTACTGAGGGGAACTGGGACGTACTGGGACGTGCTGGGAGGGAACTATGAAGTATTGGGATGTACTTAGAGGGAACTGGGATGTACTGGGAGGGAACTGGGAGTGAACTGGGAGGGAACTGTGAAGTACTGGGATGTACTTAGAGGGAACTGGGATGTACTGGGAGGGAACTGGGATGTACTGGGTGGAAAGTGTTGGGAATTGGGATTTAGTGGGAGGGAACTGGGAGGAAACTGGGACATACTGGGAGGGAACTGGGATGTACTGGGAGGCACTACAATGTGCGGGGATGCCCTGGGATGTACTGTGGAGGAACTAGGATGTACAGGCTTGTACTGGGTTGTACCGGGTGGAACTGGCAGGGATTTGGGATGTACCAGGATCTACTGGGATGTACTGGGAGGTAACTGTTATGTACTGGGAAGGAACAGGGAGGTAACTGGGATGTACTGGGAGGGAACTGGGATGTACTGTGAGGGAACTGGGACGTACCGTGAGGACACTGGGATGTACTGGTATGTACTGGGAGGGAAGTGTTATGTACTGAGGGGAACTGGGACGTACTGGGATGTACTGGGAGGGAACTGTGAAGTACTGGGATGTACTGGGAGTGAACTGGGAGGGAACTGGTATGTAGTAGGATGTACTGGGTGGGAACTGGGATGTACCAGGATGTACTGGGATGTAGTGGGAGGGAACTGGTATGTACTGGGAGGGAACTGGGATGTACTGGGACATACTGGCAGGGAACTGGGATGTACTGGGAGGGGATTGGGACGGACTGGAGGGAACTGGGATGTACTGGGCTGCACTGGTAGGGAACTGGGATGTACTGGGAGGAAACTGGAATGTCCCAGTTGACACCCACTTCCCTCCCAATGCCTCCCAGTATATCCCAGTTTCCTCCCAGTATATCCCAGTTTCCTCCCAGTACATCCCAATAAATCCCAGTTCGCTCCCAGTACATCCCAATACATCGCCGTACATTCCAGTTCCGTTCCTGTCCATCCCAATACATCCCCGTTCCATGCCAGTACATCCCAGTTTCCTACCAGTTCATCCCCGTACATCCCGATTCCCTCCCGGTTCACTACCACTTCTTTCCCAGTGCCTCCCAATACATCCCAGTTCCGTCCCATTACATCCCAGTACATCCCAGTGTCCTCACAGTATGTCCCAGTTCCCTCACAGTACTGGGAGGGAACTGGGATGTACTGGGAGGGAACTCGGATGTACTGTTATGTACTGGGAGGGAAGTGTTATGTACTGAGGGGAACTGGGACGTACTGGGATGTACTGGGAGGGAACTGTGAAGTACTGGGATGTACTGGGAGTGAACTGGGAGGGAACTGGTATGTAGTAGGATGTACTGGGTGGGAACTGGGATGTACCGGGAGGGAACTGGGATGTACTGGGAGGGAACTGGTATGTACTGGGAGGGAACTGGGATGTACTGGGATGTAGTGGGAGGGAACTGGGAGGAAACTGGTATGTACTGGGAGGGAACTGGTATGTACTGGGAGGGAACTGGGATGTACTGGGACATACTGGCAGGGAACTGGGATGTACTGGGAGGGGATTGGGACGGACTGGGAGGGAACTGGGATGTACTGGGCTGCACTGGTAGGGAACTGGGATGTACTGGGAGGAAACTGGAATGTCCCAGTTGACACCCACTTCCCTCCCAATGCCTCCCAGTATATCCCAGTTTCCTCCCAGTATATCCCAGTTTCCTCCCAGTACATCCCAGTAAATCCCAGCTCGCTGCCAGTACATGCCAATACATTGCTGTACATTCCAGTTCCGTTCCTGTACATCCCAATACATCCCCGTTCCATGCCAGTACATCCCAGTTTCCTACCAGTTCATCCCCGTACATCCCAATTCCCTCCCGGTTCACTACCACTTCTTTCCCAGTGCCTCCCAATACATCCCAGTTCCGTCCCATTACATCCCAGTACATCCCAGTTCCCTCCCAGTACGTCCCAGTTCCCTCCCAGTACGTCCCAGTTCCCTCCCAGTACTGGGAGGGACCTGGGACGTACTGGGAGGCACTAAAATGTGCGGGGATGCCCTGGGATGTACCGTGGAGGAACTAGGATGTACAGGCTTGTACTGGGTTGTACCGGGTGGAACTGGCAGGGATTTGGGATGTACCAGGATCTACTAGGATGTACTGGGATGTACTGGGAGGGAACTGTTGTGTACTGGGAGTGAACTGGGAGGGAACTGGGATGTACTGGGAGGGAACTGGGATGTACTGTGAGGACACTGGGATGTACTGGTATGTACTGGGAGGGAAGTGTTATGTACTGAGGGGAACTGGGACGTACTGGGACGTGCTGGGAGGGAACTATGAAGTATTGGGATGTACTTAGAGGGAACTGGGATGTACTGGGAGGGAACTGGGAGTGAACTGGGAGGGAACTGTGAAGTACTGGGATGTACTTAGAGGGAACTGGGATGTACTGGGAGGGAACTGGGATGTACTGGGTGGAAAGTGTTGGGAATTGGGATTTAGTGGGAGGGAACTGGGATGTACTGGGACATACTGGGAGGGAACTGGGATGTACTGGGAGGCACTACAATGTGCGGGGATGCCCTGGGATGTACTGTGGAGGAACTAGGATGTACAGGCTTGTACTGGGTTGTACCGGGTGGAACTGGCAGGGATTTGGGATGTACCAGGATCTACTGGGATGTACTGGGAGGTAACTGTTATGTACTGGGAAGGAACAGGGAGGTAACTGGGATGTACTGGGAGGGACCTGGGATGTACTGGGAGGGAACTGGGACGTACCGTGAGGACACTGGGATGTACTGGTATGTACTGGGAGGGAAGTGTTATGTACTGAGGGGAACTGGGACGTACTGGGATGTACTGGGAGGGAACTGTGAAGTACTGGGATGTACTGGGAGTGAACTGGGAGGGAACTGGTATGTAGTAGGATGTACTGGGTGGGAACTGGGATGTACCGGGAGGGAACTGGGATGTACTGGGAGGGAACTGGTATGTACTGGGAGGGAACTGGGATGTACTGGGATGTAGTGGGAGGGAACTGGGAGGGAACTGGTATGTACTGGGAGGGAACTGGGATGTACTGGGAGGGAACTGGAATGTCCCAGTTGACACCCACTTCCCTCCCAATGCCTCCCAGTATATCCCAGTTTCCTCCCAGTATATCCCAGTTTCCTCCCAGTACATCCCAGTAAATCCCAGCTCGCTGCCAGTACATGCCAATACATTGCTGTACATTCCAGTTCCGTTCCTGGCCATCCCAATACATCCCCGTTCCATGCCAGTACATCCCAGTTTCCTACCAGTTCATCCCCGTACATCCCAATTCCCTCCCGGTTCACTACCACTTCTTTCCCAGTGCCTCCCAATACATCCCAGTTCCGTCCCATTACATCCCAGTACATCCCAGTTCCCTCCCAGTACGTCCCAGGTCCCTCCCAGTACATCCCAGGTCCCTCCCAGTACTGGGAGGGACCTGGGACGTACTGGGAGGCACTACAATGTGCGGGGATGCCCTGGGATGTACCGTGGAGGAACTAGGATGTACAGGCTTGTACTGGGTTGTACCGGGTGGAACTGGCAGGGATTTGAAATGTCCTAGGATCTACTAGGATGTACTGGGAGGTAACTGTTATGTACTGGGAGGGAACTGGGAGGGAACTGGGATGTACTGGGAGGGAACTGGGACGTACCGTGAGGACACTGGGATGTACTGGTATGTACTGGGAGGGAAGTATATGTACTGAGGGGAACTGGGACGTACTGGGACGTGCTGGGAGGGAACTATGAAGTATTGGGATGTACTTAGAGGGAACTGGGATGTACTGGGAGGGAACTGGGAGTGAACTGGGAGGGAACTGTGAAGTACTGGGATGTACTTAGAGGGAACTGGGATGTACTGGGAGGGAACTGGGATGTACTGGGATGTACTTAGAGGGAACTGGGAGGTACTGGGAGGGAACTGGGATGTAGTGGGACATACTGGGAGGGAACTGGGATGTACTGGGGTGTACTGGGAGGGAACTGTTATGTACCGAGGGGGAACTGGGATGTACTGGGAGTGAACTGTGAAGTACTGGGATGTACTTATCGGGAAGTGGGAGGGAACTTGGATGTAGTGGGAGAGAACTGGGATTTACTTGGAGGAAAGTGGCATGTACTGGGCTGTACTGGAATGGAACTGGGAGTGAACTGTGTGTGAACTGTGTGTGAACTGGGATGTACTGTGAGGGAACTGGGATGTACTGGGACAGACTGGGAGGGATCTGGGATGTACTGGGAGGGATCTGGGATGTACTGGGCTGCACTGGTAGGGAACTGGGATGTACTGGGAGGAAACTGGAATGTCCCAGTTGACACCCACTTCCCTCCCAGTGCCTCCCAGTATATCCCAGTTTCCTCCCAGTACATCCCAGTAAATCCCAGTTTGCTCCCAGTACATCCCAGTACATCGCAGTACATTCCAGTTCCGTGCCTGTACATCCCAATACATCCCCGTTCCATGCCAGTACATCCCAGTTCCCTACCAGTTCATCCCCGTACATCCCAATTCCCTCCCGGTTCACTACCACTTCTTTCCCAGTGCCTCCCAATACATCCCAGTTCCGTCCCATTACATCCCAGTACATCCCAGTTCCCTCCCAGTACATCCCAGGACCCTCCCAGTACATCCCAGTTCCCTCCCAGTACTGGGAGGGAACTGGGATGTACTGGGAGGCACTACAATGTGCGGGGATGCCCTGGGATGTACTGTGGAGGAACTAGGATGTACAGGCTTGTACTGGGTTGTACCGGGTGGAACTGGCAGGGATTTGGGATGTACCAGGATGTACTGGGAAGGAACAGGGAGGGAACTGGGATGTACTGGGAGGGAACTGGGATGTACTGGGAGGGAACTGGGACGTACCGTGAGGACACTGGGATGTACTGGTATGTACTGGGAGGGAAGTGTTATGTACTGAGGGGAACTGGGACGTACTGGGATGTACTGGGATGGAACTGTGAAGTACTGGGATGTACTGGGAGTGAACTAGGAGGGAACTGGTATGTAGTAGGATGTACTGGGTGGGAACTGGGAAGTACTGAGAGGGAACTGGTATGTACTGGGAGGGAACTGGGATGTACTGGGATGTAGTGGGAGGGAACTGGGATGTACTGGGAGGGAACTGGGATGTACTGGGAGGGGATTGGGACGGACTGGGAGGGAACTGGGATGTACTGGGCTGCACTGGTAGGGAACTGGGATGTACTGGGAGGACACTGGAATGTCTCAGTTGACACCCACTTCCCTCCCAATGCCTCCCAGTATATCCCAGTTTCCTCCTAGTATATCCCAGTTTCCTCCCAGTACATCCCAGTAAATCCCAGTTCGCTCCCAGTACATCCCAATACATCGCCGTACATTCCAGTTCCGTTCCTGTACATCCCAATACATCCCCGTTCCATGCCAGTACATCCCAGTTTCCTACCAGTTCATCCCCGTACATCCCAATTCCCTCCCGGTTCACTACCACTTCTTTCCCAGTGCCTCCCAATACATCCCAGTTCCGTCCCATTACATCCCAGTACATCCCAGTTCCCTCCCAGTACGTCCCAGTTCCCTTCCAGTACGTCCCAGGTCCCTCCCAGTACTGGGAGGGAACTGGGATGTTCTGGGAGGCACTACAATGTGCGGGGATGCCCTGGGATGTACTGTGGAGGAACTAGGATGTACAGGCTTGTACTGGGTTGTACCGGGTGGAACTGGCAGGGATTTGGGATGTACCAGGATCTACTGGGATGTACTGGGAGGTAACTGTTATGTACTGGGAAGGAACAGGGAGGGAACTGGGATGTACTGGTAGGGAACTGGGATGTACTGGGAGGGAACTGGGACGTACCGTGAGGACACTGGGATGTACTGGTATGTACTGGGAGGGAAGTGTTATGTACTGAGGGGAACTGGGACGTACTGGGATGTACTGGGAGGGAACTGTGAAGTACTGGGATGTACTGGGAGTGAACTGGGAGGGAACTGGTATGTAGTAGGATGTACTGGGTGGGAACTGGGATGTACCAGGATGTACTGGGATGTACTGGGAGGGAACTGGTATGTACTGGGAGGGAACTGGGATGTACTGGGACATACTGGCAGGGAACTGGGATGTACTGGGAGGGGATTGGGACGGACTGGGAGGGAACTGGGATGTACTGGGCTGCACTGGTAGGGAACTGGGATGTACTGGGAGGAAACTGGAATGTCCCAGTTGACACCCACTTCCCTCCCAATGCCTCCCAGTATATCCCAGTTTCCTCCCAGTATATCCCAGTTTCCTCCCAGTACATCCCAGTAAATCCCAGTTCGCTCCCAGTACATCCCAGTACATCGCAGTACATTCCAGTTCCGTTCCTGTCCATCCCAATACATCCCCGTTCCATGCCAGTACATCCCAGTTTCCTACCAGTTCATCCCCGTACATCCCAATTCCCTCCCGGTTCACTACCACTTCTTTCCCAGTGCCTCCCAATACATCCCAGTTCCGTCCCATTACATCCCAGTACATCCCAGTGTCCTCACAGTACGTCCCAGTTCCCTCCCAGTACATCCCAGGTCCCTCCCAGTACTGGGAGGGAACTGGGATGTACTGGGAGGCACTACAATGTGCGGGGATGCCCTGGGATGTACTGTGGAGGAACTAGGATGTACAGGCTTGTACTGGGTTGTACCGGGTGGAACTAGCAGGGATTTGGGATGTACCAGGATCTACTGGGATGTACTGGGAGGTAACTGTTATGTACTGGGAGTGAACTGGGAGGGAACTGGGACGTACTGGTAGGGAACTGGGATGTACTGTGAGGGAACTGGGACGTACTGTGAGGACACTGGGATGTACTGTTATGTACTGGGAGGGAAGTGTTATGTACTGAGGGGAACTGGTGCGTACTGGGATGTACTGGGAGGGAACTGTGAAGTACTGGGATGTACTGGGAGTGAACTGGGAGGGAACTGGTATGTAGTAGGATGTACTGGGTGGGAACTGGGATGTACCAGGATGTACTGGGATGTACTGGGAGGGAACTGGTATGTACTGGGAGGGAACTGGGATGTAGTGGGAGGGAACTGGGAGGGAACTGGTATGTACTGGGAGGGAACTGGTATGTACTGGGAGGTAACTGGTATGTACTGGGACATACTGGCAGGGAACTGGGATGTACTGGGAGGGGATTGGGATGTACTGGGAGGGAACTTGGATGTATTGGGAGGGAAGTGTTATGTACCAAGGGGGAACTGGGACGTACTGGGATGTAGTGGGAGTGAACTGTGAAGTACTGGGATGTACTGTGAGGGAACTGGGATGTACTGGGAGGGAACTTTAAAGTACTGGGATGTACTTAGAGGAAACTGGGAGGCAACTGGCATGTACTGGGATATACTGGAATGGAACTGGGAGTGAACTGTGTGTGAACTGGGAGGGAACTGGGATGTACTGTGAGGGAACTGGTATGTACTGGGATGTACTGGGAGGGACTGGGAGGGATCTGGGATGTACTGGGCTGCACTGGTAGGGAACTGGGATGTACTGGGAGGAAACTGGAATGTCCCAGTTGACACCCACTTCCCTCCCAGTTTCCTCCCAGTATATCCCAGTTTCCTCCCAGTATATCCCAGTTTCCTCCCAGTACATCCCAATAAATCCCAGTTCGCTCCCAGTACATCCCAATACATCGCCGTACATTCCAGTTCCGTTCCTGTCCATCCCAATACATCCCCGTTCCATGCCAGTACATCCCAGTTTCCTACCAGTTCATCCCCGTACATCCTGATTCCCTCCCGGTTCACTACCACTTCTTTCCCAGTGCCTCCCAATACATCCCAGTTCCGTCCCATTACATCCCAGTACATCCCAGTTCCCTCCCAGTACATCCCAGGTCCCTCCCAGTACTGTGAGGGAACTGGGACGTACTGTGAGGACACTGGGATGTACTGTTATGTACTGGGAGGGAAGTGTTATGTACTGAGGGGAACTGGGACGTACTGGGATGTACTGGGAGGGAACTGTGAAGTACTGGGATGTACTGGGAGTGAACTGGGAGGGAACTGGTATGTAGTAGGATGTACTGGGTGGGAACTGGGATGTACCGGGAGGGAACTAGGATGTACTGGGAGGGAACTGCGATGTACTGGGAGGGAACTGGGATGTACTGGGATGTAGTGGGAGGGAACTGGGAGGAAACTGGTATGTACTGGGAGGGAACTGGTATGTACTGGGAGGGAACTGGGATGTACTGGGACATACTGGTAGGGAACTGGGATGTAGTGGGAGGAAACTGGAATGTCCCAGTTGACACCCACTTCCCTCCCAATGCCTCCCAGTATATCCCAGTTTCCTCCCAGTATATCCCAGTTTCCTCCCAGTACATCCCAGTAAATCCCAGTTCGCTCCCAGTACATCCCAGTACATCGCAGTACATTCCAGTTCCGTTCCTGTCCATCCCAATACATCCCCGTTCCATGCCAGTACATCCCAGTTTCCTACCAGTTCATCCCCGTACATCCCAATTCCCTCCCGGTTCACTACCACTTCTTTCCCAGTGCCTCCCAATACATCCCAGTTCCGTCCCATTACATCCCAGTACATCCCAGTGTCCTCACAGTACGTCCCAGTTCCCTCCCAGTACATCCCAGGTCCCTCCCAGTACTGGGAGGGAACTGGGATGTACTGGGAGGCACTACAATGTGCGGGGATGCCCTGGGATGTACTGTGGAGGAACTAGGATGTACAGGCTTGTACTGGGTTGTACCGGGTGGAACTAGCAGGGATTTGGGATGTACCAGGATCTACTGGGATGTACTGGGAGGTAACTGTTATGTACTGGGAGTGAACTGGGAGGGAACTGGGACGTACTGGTAGGGAACTGGGATGTACTGTGAGGGAACTGGGACGTACTGTGAGGACACTGGGATGTACTGTTATGTACTGGGAGGGAAGTGTTATGTACTGAGGGGAACTGGTGCGTACTGGGATGTACTGGGATGGAACTGTGAAGTACTGGGATGTACTGGGAGTGAACTGGGAGGGAACTGGTATGTAGTAGGATGTACTGGGTGGGAACTGGGATGTACCAGGATGTACTGGGATGTACTGGGAGGGAACTGGTATGTACTGGGAGGGAACTGGGATGTAGTGGGAGGGAACTGGGAGGGAACTGGTATGTACTGGGAGGGAACTGGTATGTACTGGGAGGTAACTGGTATGTACTGGGACATACTGGCAGGGAACTGGGATGTAC
The DNA here is from genome assembly GCF_949628215.1 of Phalacrocorax aristotelis. Classification (NCBI taxonomy): domain Eukaryota; kingdom Metazoa; phylum Chordata; class Aves; order Suliformes; family Phalacrocoracidae; genus Phalacrocorax; species Phalacrocorax aristotelis. The sequence goes on from NW_027441363.1 coordinate 99,978, forward strand.
TGGGAGGGGATTGGGATGTACTGGGAGGGAACTTGGATGTATTGGGAGGGAAGTGTTATGTACCAAGGGGGAACTGGGACGTACTGGGATGTAGTGGGAGTGAACTGTGAAGTACTGGGATGTACTGTGAGGGAACTGGGATGTACTGGGAGGGAACTTTAAAGTACTGGGATGTACTTAGAGGAAACTGGGAGGCAACTGGCATGTACTGGGATATACTGGAATGGAACTGGGAGTGAACTGTGTGTGAACTGGGAGGGAACTGGGATGTACTGTGAGGGAACTGGTATGTACTGGGATGTACTGGGAGGGACTGGGAGGGATCTGGGATGTACTGGGCTGCACTGGTAGGGAACTGGGATGTACTGGGAGGAAACTGGAATGTCCCAGTTGACACCCACTTCCCTCCCAGTTTCCTCCCAGTATATCCCAGTTTCCTCCCAGTATATCCCAGTTTCCTCCCAGTACATCCCAATAAATCCCAGTTCGCTCCCAGTACATCCCAATACATCGCCGTACATTCCAGTTCCGTTCCTGTCCATCCCAATACATCCCCGTTCCATGCCAGTACATCCCAGTTTCCTACCAGTTCATCCCCGTACATCCCGATTCCCTCCCGGTTCACTACCACTTCTTTCCCAGTGCCTCCCAATACATCCCAGTTCCGTCCCATTACATCCCAGTACATCCCAGTTCCCTCCCAGTACATCCCAGTTCCCTCCCAGTACTGTGAGGGAACTGGGACGTACTGTGAGGACACTGGGATGTACTGTTATGTACTGGGAGGGAAGTGTTATGTACTGAGGGGAACTGGGACGTACTGGGATGTACTGGGAGGGAACTGTGAAGTACTGGGATGTACTGGGAGTGAACTGGGAGGGAACTGGTATGTAGTAGGATGTACTGGGTGGGAACTGGGATGTACCGGGAGGGAACTAGGATGTACTGGGAGGGAACTGCGATGTACTGGGAGGGAACTGGGATGTACTGGGATGTAGTGGGAGGGAACTGGGAGGAAACTGGTATGTACTGGGAGGGAACTGGTATGTACTGGTAGGGAACTGGGATGTACTGGGACATACTGGCAGGGAACTGGGATGTACTGGGAGGGGATTGGGACGGACTGGGAGGGAACTGGGATGTACTGGGTTGCACTGGTAGGGAACTGGGATGTACTGGGAGGAAACTGGAATGTCCCAGTTGACACCCACTTCCCTCCCAATGCCTCCCAGTATATCCCAGTTTCCTCCCAGTATATCCCAGTTTCCTCCCAGTACATCCCAGTAAATCCCAGTTCGCTCCCAGTACATCCCAGTACATCGCAGTACATTCCAGTTCCGTTCCTGTACATCCCAATACATCCCCGTTCCATGCCAGTACATCCCAGTTTCCTACCAGTTCATCCCCGTACATCCCAATTCCCTCCCGGTTCACTACCACTTCTTTCCCAGTGCCTCCCAATACATCCCAGTTCCGTCCCATTACATCCCAGTACATCCCAGTTCCCTCCCAGTACGTCCCAGTTCCCTCCCAGTACATCCCAGGTCCCTCCCAGTACTGGGAGGGAACTGGGATGTACTGGGAGGGACCTGGGACGTACCGTGAGGACACTGGGATGTACTGGTATGTATTGGGAGGGAAGTGTTATGTACTGAGGGGAACTGGGATGTACTGGGACGTGCTGGGAGGGAACTATGAAGTATTGGGATGTACTTAGAGGGAACTGGGATGTACTGGGAGGGAACTGGGAGTGAACTGGGAGGGAACTGTGAAGTACTGGGATGTACTTAGAGGGAACTGGGATGTACTGGGAGGGAACTGGGATGTACTGGGATGTACTTAGAGGGAACTGGGAGGTACTGGGAGGGAACTGGGATGTAGTGGGACATACTGGGAGGGAACTGGGATGTACTGGGAGGCACTACAATGTGCGGGGATGCCCTGGGATGTACTGTGGAGGAACTAGGATGTACAGGCTTGTACTCGGTTGTACCGGGTGGAACTAGCAGGGATTTGGGATGTACCAGGATCTACTGGGATGTACTGGGAGGTAACTGTTATGTACTGGGAAGGAACAGGGAGGGAACTGGGACGTACTGGTAGGGAACTGGGATGTACTGGGAGGGAACTGGGACGTAGTGTGAGGACACTGGGATGTACTGGTATGTACTGGGAGGGAAGTGTTATGTACTGAGGGGAACTGGGACGTACTGGGATGTACTGGGATGGAACTGTGAAGTACTGGGATGTACTGGGAGTGAACTGGGAGGGAACTGGTATGTAGTAGGATGTACTGGGAGGGAACTGGGAGTGAACTGGGAGGGAACTGGTATGTACTGGGAGGGAACTGGGATGTAGTGGGAGGGAACTGGGATGTACTGGGAGGGAACTGGGATGTACTGGGAGGGGATTGGGACGGACTGGGAGGGAACTGGGATGTACTGGGCTGCACTGGTAGGGAACTGGGATGTACTGGGAGGAAACTGAAATGTCCCAGTTGACACCCACTTCCCTCCCAATGCCTCCCAGTATATCCCAGTTTCCTCCCAGTATATCCCAGTTTCCTCCCAGTACATCCCAGTAAATCCCAGTTCGCTCCCAGTACATCCCAATACATCGCCGTACATCATTCCAATTCCGTTCCTGTACATCCCAATACATCCCCGTTCCATGCCAGTACATCCCAGTTTCCTACCAGTTCATCCCCGTACATCCCAATTCCCTCCCGGTTCACTACCACTTCTTTCCCAGTGCCTCCCAATACATCCCAGTTCCGTCCCATTACATCCCAGTACATCCCAGTTCCCTCCCAGTACGTCCCAGTTCCCTCCCAGTACGTCCCAGGTCCCTCCCAGTACTGGGAGGGAACTGGGATGTTCTGGGAGGCACTACAATGTGCGGGGATGCCCTGGGATGTACTGTGGAGGAACTAGGATGTACAGGCTTGTACTGGGTTGTACCGGGTGGAACTGGCAGGGATTTGGGATGTACCAGGATCTACTGGGATGTACTGGGATGTACTGGGAGGTAACTGTTGTGTACTGGGAGTGAACTGGGAGGGAACTGGGATGTACTGGGAGGGAACTGGGATGTACTGTGAGGACACTGGGATGTACTGTTATGTACTGGGAGGGAAGTGTTATGTACTGAGGGGAACTGGGACGTACTGGGACGTGCTGGGAGGGAACTATGAAGTATTGGGATGTACTTAGAGGGAACTGGGATATACTGGGAGGGAACTGGGATGTACTGGGATGTACTGGGAGGGAACTGGGATGTACTGGGAGGGAACTGGGATGTACTGGGTGGAAAGTGTTGGGAATTGGGATTTAGTGGGAGGGAACTGGGATGGACTGGGAGGGAACTGGGATGTAGTGGGACATACTGGGAGGGAACTGGGATGTACTGGGAGGCACTACAATGTGCGGGGATGCCCTGGGATGTACTGTGGAGGAACTAGGATGTACAGGCTTGTACTGGGTTGTACCGGGTGGAACTGGCAGGGATTTGGGATGTACCAGGATCTACTGGGATGTACTGGGAGGTAACTGTTATGTACTGGGAAGGAACAGGGAGGTAACTGGGATGTACTGGTAGGGAACTGGGATGTACTGGGAGGGAACTGGGACGTACTGTGAGGACACTGGGATGTACTGGTATGTACTGGGAGGGAAGTGTTATGTACTGAGGGGAACTGGGACGTACTGGGATGTACTGGGAGGGAACTGTGAAGTACTAGGATGTACTGGGAGTGAACTGGGAGGGAACTGGTATGTAGTAGGATGTACTGGGTGGGAACTGGGATGTACCAGGATGTACTGGGATGTACTGGGAGGGAACTGGTATGTACTGGGAGGGAACTGGGATGTACTGGGACATACTGGCAGGGAACTGGGATGTACTGGGAGGGGATTGGGACGGACTGGGAGGGAACTGGGATGTACTGGGCTGCACTGGTAGGGAACTGGGATGTACTGGGAGGAAACTGGAATGTCCCAGTTGACACCCACTTCCCTCCCAATGCCTCCCAGTATATCCCAGTTTCCTCCCAGTATATCCCAGTTTCCTCCCAGTACATCCCAGTAAATCCCAGTTCGCTCCTAGTACATCCCAGTACATTCCAGTTCCGTTCCTGTACATCCCAATACATCCCCGTTCCATGCCAGTACATCCCAGTTTCCTACCAGTTCATCCCCGTACATCCCAATTCCCTCCCGGTTCACTACCACTTCTTTCCCAGTGCCTCCCAATACATCCCAGTTCCGTCCCATTACATCCCAGTACATCCCAGTTCCCTCCCAGTACGTCCCAGTTCCCTCCCAGTACATCCCAGGTCTCTCCCAGTACTGGGAGGGAACTGGGATGTACTGGGAGGCACTACAATGTGCGGGGATGCCCTGGGATGTACTGTGGAGGAACTAGGATGTACAGGCTTGTACTGGGTTGTACCGGGTGGAACTAGCAGGGATTTGGGATGTACCAGGATCTACTGGGATGTACTGGGAGGTAACTGTTATGTACTGGGAGTGAACTGGGAGGGAACTGGGACGTACTGGTAGGGAACTGGGATGTACTGTGAGGGAACTGGGACGTACTGTGAGGACACTGGGATGTACTGTTATGTACTGGGAGGGAAGTGTTATGTACTGAGGGGAACTGGTGCGTACTGGGATGTACTGGGATGGAACTGTGAAGTACTGGGATGTACTGGGAGTGAACTGGGAGGGAACTGGTATGTAGTAGGATGTACTGGGTGGGAACTGGGATGTACCAGGATGTACTGGGATGTACTGGGAGGGAACTGGTATGTACTGGGAGGGAACTGGGATGTAGTGGGAGGGAACTGGGATGTACTGGGACATACTGGCAGGGTACTGGGATGTACTGGGAGGGGATTGGGATGTACTGGGAGGGAACTTGGATGTATTGGGAGGGAAGTGTTATGTACCAAGGGGGAACTGGGACGTACTGGGATGTAGTGGGAGTGAACTGTGAAGTACTGGGATGTACTGTGAGGGAACTGGGATGTACTGGGAGGGAACTTTAAAGTACTGGGATGTACTTAGAGGAAACTGGGAGGCAACTGGCATGTACTGGGATGTACTGGAATGGAACTGGGAGTGAACTGTGTGTGAACTGGGAGGGAACTGGGATGTACTGGGAGGGAACTGGGATGTACTGGGATGTACTGGGAGGGACTGGGAGGGATCTGGGATGTACTGGGCTGCACTGGTAGGGAACTGGGATGTACTGGGAGGAAACTGGAATGTCCCAGTTGACACCCACTTCCCTCCCAGTTTCCTCCCAGTATATCCCAGTTTCCTCCCAGTATATCCCAGTTTCCTCCCAGTACATCCCAGTAAATCCCAGTTTGCTCCCAGTACATCCCAATACATCGCCGTACATTCCAGTTCCGTTCCTGTCCATCCCAATACATCCCCGTTCCATGCCAGTACATCCCAGTTTCCTACCAGTTCATCCCCGTACATCCCGATTCCCTCCCGGTTCACTACCACTTCTTTCCCAGTGCCTCCCAATACATCCCAGTTCCGTCCCATTACATCCCAGTACATCCCAGTTCCCTCCCAGTACATCCCAGTTCCCTCCCAGTACTGTGAGGGAACTGGGACGTACTGTGAGGACACTGGGATGTACTGTTATGTACTGGGAGGGAAGTGTTATGTACTGAGGGGAACTGGGACGTAGTGGGATGTACTGGGAGGGAACTGTGAAGTACTGGGATGTACTGGGAGTGAACTGGGAGGGAACTGGTATGTAGTAGGATGTACTGGGTGGGAACTGGGATGTACCGGGAGGGAACTGGGATGTACTGGGAGGGAACTGGTATGTACTGGGAGGGAACTGGGATGTACTGGGATGTAGTGGGAGGGAACTGGGAGGAAACTGGGATGTACTGGGAGGGAACTGGTATGTACTGGGAGGGAACTGGGATGTACTGGGACATACTGGCAGGGAACTGGGATGTACTGGGAGGGGATTGGGACGGACTGGGAGGGAACTGGGATGTACTGGGCTGCACTGGTAGGGAACTGGGATGTACTGGGAGGAAACTGGAATGTCCCAGTTGACACCCACTTCCCTCCCAATGCCTCCCAGTATATCCCAGTTTCCTCCCAGTATATCCCAGTTTCCTCCCAGTACATCCCAGTAAATCCCAGCTCGCTGCCAGTACATGCCAATACATCGCTGTACATTCCAGTTCTGTTCCTGTACATCCCAATACATCCCCGTTCCATGCCAGTACATCCCAGTTTCCTACCAGTTCATCCCCGTACATCCCAATTTTCTCCCGGTTCACTACCACTTCTTTCCCAGTGCCTCCCAATACATCCCAGTTCCGTCCCATTACATCCCAGTACATCCCAGTTCCCTCCCAGTACGTCCCAGGTCCCTCCCAGTACATCCCAGGTCCCTCCCAGTACTGGGAGGGAACTGGGATGTACTGGGAGGCACTACAATGTGCGGGGATGCCCTGGGATGTACCGTGGAGGAACTAGGATGTACAGGCTTGTACTGGGTTGTACCGGGTGGAACTGGCAGGGATTTGAAATGTCCTAGGATCTACTAGGATGTACTGGGAGGTAACTGTTATGTACTGGGAGTGAACTGGGAGGGAACTGGGATGTACTGGGAGGGAACTGGGACGTACTGTGAGGACACTGGGATGTACTGGTATGTACTGGGAGGGAAGTGTTATGTACTGAGGGGAACTGGGACGTACTGGGATGTACTGGGAGGGAACTGTGAAGTACTGGGATGTACTGGGAGTGAACTGGGAGGGAACTGGTATGTAGTAGGATGTACTGGGTGGGAACTGGGATGTACCAGGATGTACTGGGATGTACTGGGAGGGAACTGGTATGTACTGGGAGGGAACTGGGATGTACTGGGATGTAGTGGGAGGGAACTGGGAGGGAACTGGGATGTACTGGGAGGGAACTGGGATGTACTGGGAGGGAACTGGGATGTACTGGGACATACTGGCAGGGAACTGGGATGTACTGGGAGGGGATTGGGACGGACTGGGAGGGAACTGGGATGTACTGGGCTGCACTGGTAGGGAACTGAGATGTACTGGGAGGAAACTGGAATGTCCCAGTTGACACCCACTTCCCTCCCAATGCCTCCCAGTATATCCCAGTTTCCTCCCAGTATATCCCAGTTTCCTCCCAGTACATCCCAGTAAATCCCAGCTCGCTGCCAGTACATGCCAATACATCGCTGTACATTCCAGTTCTGTTCCTGTCCATCCCAATACATCCCCGTTCCATGCCAGTACATCCCAGTTTCCTACCAGTTCATCCCCGTACATCCCAATTCCCTCCCGGTTCACTACCACTTCTTTCCCAGTGCCTCCCAATACATCCCAGTTCCGTCCCATTACATCCCAGTACATCCCAGTTCCCTCCCAGTACGTCCCAGTTCCCTCCCAGTACATCCCAGGTCTCTCCCAGTACTGGGAGGGACCTGGGATGTACTGGGAGGCACTACAATGTCCGGGGATGCCCTGGGATGTACTGTGGAGGAACTAGGATGTACAGGCTTGTACTGGGTTGTACCGGGTGGAACTGGCAGGGATTTGGGATGTACCAGGATCCACTGGGATGTACTGGGATGTACTGGGAGGTAACTGTTGTGTACTGGGAGTGAACTGGGAGAGAACTGGGATGTACTGGGAGGGAACTGGGATGTACTGTGAGGACACTGGGATGTACTGTTATGTACTGGGAAGGAAGTGTTATGTACTGAGGGGAACTGGGACGTACTGGGACGTGCTGGGAGGGAACTATGAAGTATTGGGATGTACTTAGAGGGAACTGGGATGTACTGGGAGGGAACTGGGAGGGAACTGGGAGGGAACTGTGAAGTACTGGGATGTACTTAGAGGGAACTGGTATGTACTGGGAGGGAACTGGGATGTACTGGGTGGAAAGTGTTGGGAATTGGGATTTACTGGGAGGGAACTGGGATGGACTGGGAGGGAACTGGGATGTAGTGGGACATACTGGGAGGGAACTGGGATGTACTGGGGTGTACTGGGAGGGAACTGTTATGTACCGAGGGGGAACTGGGATGTACTGGGAGTGAACTGTGAAGTACTGGGATGTACTTATCGGGAAGTGGGAGGGAACTTGGATGTAGTGGGAGGGAACTGGGATTTACTTGGAGGAAAGTGGCATGTACTGGGATGTACTGGAATGGAACTGGGAGTGAACTGTGTGTGAACTGTGAGGGAACTGGGATGTACTGTGAGGGAACTGGGATGTACTGGGATGTACTGGGACGGACTGGGAGGGAACTGGGATGTACTGGGAGGGATCTGGGATGTACTGGGATGCACTGGTAGGGAACTGGGATGTACTGGGAGGAAACTGGAATGTCCCAGTTGACACCCACTTCCCTCCCAGTGCCTCCCAGTATATCCCAGTTTCCTCCCAGTACATCCCAGTAAATCCCAGTTCGCTCCCAGTACATCCCAGTACATCGCAGTACATTCCAGTTCCGTTCCTGTACATCCCAATACATCCCCGATCCATGCCAGTACATCCCAGTTCCCAACCAGTTCATCCCCGTACATTCCAGTTCCCTCCCGGTTCACTACCACTTCTTTCCCAGTTCCGTCCCATTACAGTACTGGGAGGGAACTGGGATGTACTGGGAGGCACTACAATGTGCGGGGATGCCCTGGGATGTACCGTGGAGGAACTAGGATGTACAGGCTTGTACTGGGTTGTACCGGGTGGAACTGGCAGGGATTTGAAATGTCCTAGGATCTACTAGGATGTACTGGGAGGTAACTGTTATGTACTGGGAGTGAACTGGGAGGGAACTGGGATGTACTGGGAGGGAACTGGGTCGTACCGTGAGGACACTGGGATGTACTGGTATGTACTGGGAGGGAAGTGTTATGTACTGAGGGGAACTGGGACGTACTGGGATGTACTGGGAGGGAACTGTGAAGTACTGGGATGTACTGGGAGTGAACTGGGAGGGAACTGGTATGTAGTAGGATGTACTGGGTGGGAACTGGGATGTACCAGGATGTACTGGGATGTAGTGGGAGGGAACTGGTATGTAATGGGAGGGAACTGGGATGTACTGGGATGTAGTGGGAGGGAACTGGTAGGGAACTGGGATGTACTGGGAGGGAACTGGTATGTACTGGGAGGGAACTGGGATGTACTGGGACATACTGGCAGGGAACTGGGATGTACTGGGAGGGGATTGGGACGGACTGGGAGGGAACTGGGATGTACTGGGCTGCACTGGTAGGGAACTGGGCTGTACTGGGAGGAAACTGGAATGTCCCAGTTGACACCCACTTCCCTCCCAATGCCTCCCAGTATATCCCAGTTTCCTCCCAGTATATCCCAGTTTCCTCCCAGTACATCCCAGTAAATCCCAGCTCGCTCCCAGTACATGCCAATACATCGCTGTACATTCCAGTTCTGTTCCTGTACATCCCAATACATCCCCGTTCCATGCCAGTACATCCCAGTTCCCTACCAGTTCATCCCCGTACATCCCAATTCCCTCCCGGTTCACTACCACTTCTTTCCCAGTTCCGTCCTATTACATCCCAGTACATCCCAATTCCCTCCCAGTACATCCCAGGTCCCTCCCAGTACATCCCAGGTCCCTCCCAGTACTGGGAGGGAACTGGGATGTACTGGGAGGCACTACAATGTGCGGGGATGCCCTGGGATGTACTGTGGAGGAACTAGGATGTACAGGCTTGTACTGGGTTGTACCGGGTGGAACAGGCAGGGATTTGGGATGTACCAGGATGTACTGGGATGTACTGGGAGGTAACTGTTATGTACTGGGAAGGAACAGGGAGGTAACTGGGATGTACTGGTAGGGAACTGGGATGTACTGGGAGGGAACTGGGATGTACTGGGAGGGAACTGGGACGTACTGTGAGGACACTGGGATGTACTGTTATGTACTGGGAGGGAAGTGTTATGTACTGAGGGGAACTGGGACGTACTGGGATGTACTGGGAGGGAACTGTGAAGTACTGGGATGTACTGGGATGTAATGGGAGGGAACTGGTATGTAGTAGGATGTACTGGGTGTGAACTGGGATGTACCAGGATGTACTGGGATGTACTGGGAGGGAACTGGGATGTAATGGGACATACTGGCAGGGAACTGGGATGTACTGGGTGGGGATTGGGACGGACTGGGAGGGAACTGGGATGTACTGGGCTGCACTGGTAGGGAACTGGGGTGTACTGGGAGGAAACTGGAATGTCCCAGTTGACACCCACTTCCCTCCCAATGCCTCCCAGTATATCCCAGTTTCCTCCCAGTATATCCCAGTTTCCTCCCAGTACATCCCAGTAAATCCCAGCTCGCTCCCAGTACATCCCAGTACATCGCAGTACATTCCAGTTCCGTTCCTGTCCATCCCAATACATCCCCGTTCCATGCCAGTACATCCCAGTTTCCTACCAGTTCATCCCCGTACATCCCAATTCCCTCCCGGTTCACTACCACTTCTTTCCCAGTGCCTCCCAATACATCCCAGTTCCGTCCCATTACATCCCAGTACATCCCAGTTCCCTCCCAGTACATCCCAGGTCCCTCCCAGTACTGGGAGGGAACTGGGATCTACTGGGAGGCACTACAATGTGCGGGGATGTCCTGGGATGTACCGTGGAGGAACTAGGATGTACAGGCTTGTACTGGGTTGTACCGGGTGGAACTGGCAGGGATTTGGGATGTACCAGGATCTACTGGGATGTACTGGGATGTACTGGGAGGTATCTGTTATGTACTGGGAGTGAACTGGGAGGGAACTGGGATGTACTGGGAGGAAACTGGGATGTACTGGGAGGGAACTGGGACGTACCGTGAGGACACTGGGATGTACTGTTATGTACTGGGAGGGAAGTGTTATGTACTGAGGGGAACTGGGACGTACTGGGATGTACTGGGAGGGAACTGTGAAGTACTGGGATGTACTGGGAGTGAACTGGGAGGGAACTGGTATGTAGTAGGATGTACTGGGTGGGAACTGGGATGTACCGGGAGGGAACTGGGATGTACTGGGAGGGAACTGGTATGTACTGGGAGGGAACTGGGATGTACTGGGATGTAGTGGGAGGGAACTGGGAGGGAACTGGTATGTACTGGGAGGGAACTGGTATGTACTGGGAGGGAACTGGGATGTACTGGGACATACTGGCAGGGAACTGGGATGTACTGGGAGGGGATTGGGACGGACTGGGAGGGAACTGGGATGTACTGGGCTGCACTGGTAGGGAACTGGGATGTACTGGGAGGAAACTGGAATGTCCCAGTTGACACCCACTTCCCTCCCAATGCCTCCCAGTATATCCCAGTTTCCTCCCAGTATATCCCAGTTTCCTCCCAGTACATCCCAGTAAATCCCAGCTCGCTGCCAGTACATCCCAATACATCGCAGTACATTCCAGTTCCGTTCCTGTACATCCCAATACATCCCCGTTCCATGCCAGTACATCCCAGTTTCCTACCAGTTCATCCCCGTACATCCCAGTTCCCTCCCGGTTCACTACCACTTCTTTCCCAGTGCCTCCCAATACATCCCAGTTCCGTCCCATTACATCCCAGTACATCCCAGTTCCCTCCCAGTACGTCCCAGTTCCCTCCCAGTACATCCCAATTCCCTCCCAGTACTGGGAGGGAACTGGGATGTACTGGGAGGCACTACAATGTGCGGGGATGCCCTGGGATGTACCGTGGAGGAACTAGGAAGTACAGGCTTGTACTCGGTTGTACCAGGTGGAACTGGCAGGGATTTGGGATGTACCAGGATCTACTGGGATGTACTGGGATGTACTGGGAGGTAACTGTTGTGTACTGGGAGTGAACTGGGAGGGAACTGGGATGTACTGGGAGGGAACTGGGACGTACTGTGAGGACACTGGGATGTACTGGTATGTACTGGGAGGGAAGTGTTATGTACTGAGGGGAACTGGGACGTACTGGGACGTGCTGGGAGGGAACTATGAAGTATTGGGATGTACTTAGAGGGAACTGGGATGTACTGGGAGGGAACTGGGAGGGAACTGGGAGGGAACTGTGAAGTACTGGGATGTACTGGGAGGGAACTGGTATGTACTGGGAGGGAACTGGGATGTACTGGGTGGAAAGTGTTGGGAATTGGGATTTACTGGGAGGGAACTGGGATGGACTGGGAGGGAACTGGGATGTAGTGGGACATACTGGGAGGGAACTGGGATGTACTGGGGTGTATTGGGAGGGAACTGTTATGTACCGAGGGGGAACTGGGATGTACTGGGAGTGAACTGTGAAGTACTGGGATGTACTTAGAGGGAAGTGGGAGGGAACTTGGATGTAGTGGGAGGGAACTGGGGTTTACTTGGAGGAAAGTGGCATGTACTGGGATGTACTGGAATGGAACTGGGAGTGAACTGTGTGTGAACTGTGAGGGAACTGGGATGTACTGGGAGGGAACTGGGATGTACTGGGACGGACTGGGAGGGAACTGGGATGTACTGGGAGGGATCTGGGATGTTCTGGGCTGCACTGGTAGGGAGCTGGGATGTACTGGGAGGAAACTGGAATGTCCCAGTTGACACCCACTTCCCTCCCAGTGCCTCCCAGTATATCCCAGTTTCCTCCCAGTACATCCCAGTAAATCCCAGTTTGCTCCCAGTACATCCCAGTACATCGCAGTACATTCCAGTTCCGTTCCTGTACATCCCAATACATCCCCGTTCCATGCCAGTACATCCCAGTTTCCTACCAGTTCATCCCCGTACATCCCAATTCCCTCCCGGTTCACTACCACTTCTTTCCCAGTGCCTCCCAATACATCCCAGTTCCGTCCCATTACATCCCAGTACATCCCAGTTCCCTCCCAGTACATCCCAGGTCCCTCCCAGTACTGGGAGGGACCTGGGATGTACTGGGAGGCACTACAATGTGCGGGGATGCCCTGGGATGTACCGTGGAGGAACTAGGATGTACAGGCTTGTACTGGGTTGTACCGGGTGGAACTGGCAGGGATTTGAAATGTCCTAGGATCACTAGGATGTACTGGGAGGTAACTGTTATGTACTGGGAGTGAACTGGGAGGGAACTGGGATGTACTGGGAGGGAACTGGGACGTACCGTGAGGACACTGGGATGTACTGGTATGTACTGGGAGGGAAGTGTTATGTACTGAGGGGAACTGGGACGTACTGGGATGTACTGGGAGGGAACTGTGAAGTACTGGGATGTACTGGGAGTGAACTGGGAGGGAACTGGTATGTAGTAGGATGTACTGGGTGGGAACTGGGATGTACCAGGATGTACTGGGATGTAGTGGGAGGGAACTGGGATGTAGTGGGAGGGAACTGGGATGTACTGGGATGTAGTGGGAGGGAACTGGGAGGGAACTGGGATGTACTGGGAGGGAACTGGTATGTACTGGGAGGGAACTGGGATGTACTGGGACATACTGGCAGGGAACTGGGATGTACTGGGAGGGGATTGGGACGGACTGGGAGGGAACTGGGATGTTCTGGGCTGCACTGGTAGGGAACTGGGATGTACTGGGAGGAAACTGGAATGTCCCAGTTGACACCCACTTCCCTCCCAATGCCTCCCAGTATATCCCAGTTTCCTCCCAGTATATCCCAGTTTCCTCCCAGTACATCCCAGTAAATCCCAGCTCGCTGCCAGTACATGCCAGTACATCGCAGTACATTCCAGTTCTGTTCCTGTACATCCCAATACATCCCCGTTCCATGCCAGTACATCCCAGTTTCCTACCAGTTCATCCCCGTACATCCCAATTCCCTCCCGGTTCACTACCACTTCTTTCCCAGTTCCGTCCCATTACATCCCAGTTCCGTCCCATTACATCCCAGTACATCCCAGTTCCCTCCCAGTACATCCCAGGCCCCTCCCAGTACATCCCAGGTCCCTCCCAGTACTGGGAGGGAACTGGGATGTACTGGGAGGCACTACAATGTGCGGGGATGCCCTGGGATGTACTGTGGAGGAACTAGGATGTACAGGCTTGTACTGGGTTGTACCGGGTGGAACTGGCAGGGATTTGGGATGTACCAGGATCTACTGGGATGTACTGGGAGGTAACTGTTATGTACTGGGAAGGAACAGGGAGGGAACTGGGATGTACTGGTAGGGAACTGGGATGTACTGTGAGGGAACTGGGACGTACTGTGAGGACACTGGGATGTACTGGTATGTACTGGGAGGGAAGTGTTATGTACTGAGGGGAACTGGGACGTACTGGGATGTACTGGGAGGGAACTGTGAAGTACTGGGATGTACTGGGAGTGAACTGGGAGGGAACTGGTATGTAGTAGGATGTACTGGGTGGGAACTGGGATGTACCGGGAGGGAACTGGTATGTACTGGGAGGGAACTGGGATGTACTGGGAGGGAACTGGGATGTACTGGGATGTAGTGGGAGGGAACTGGGAGGGAACTGGGATGTACTGGGAGGGAACTAGTATGTACTGGGAGGGAACTGGGATGTACTGGGAGGGGATTGGGACGGACTGGGAGGGAACTGGGATGTACTGGGCTGCACTGGTAGGGAACTGGGATGTACTGGGAGGAAACTGGAATGTCCCAGTTGACACCCACTTCCCTCCCAATGCCTCCCAGTATATCCCAGTTTCCTCCCAGTATATCCCAGTTTCCTCCCAGTACATCCCAGTAAATCCCAGCTCGCTGCCAGTACATGCCAATACATCGCTGTACATTCCAGTTCTGTTCCTGTACATCCCAATACATCCCCGTTCCATGCCAGTACATCCCAGTTTCCTACCAGTTCATCCCCGTACATCCCAGTTCCCTCCCGGTTCACTACCACTTCTTTCCCAGTGCCTCCCAATACATCCCAGTTCCGTCCCATTACATGCCAGTACATCCCAGTTCCCTCCCAGTACGTCCCAGTTACCTCCCCGTACATCCCAATTCCCTCCCAGTACTGGGAGGGAACTGGGATGTACTGGGAGGCACTACAATGTCCGGGGATGCCCTGGGATGTACTGTGGAGGAACTAGGAAGTACAGGCTTATACTCGGTTGTACCAGGTGGAACTGGCAGGGATTTGGGATGTACCAGGATCTACTGGGATGTACTGGGATGTACTGGGAGGTAACTGTTGTGTATTGGGAGTGAACTGGTAGGGAACTGGGATGTACTGGGAGGGAACTGGGACGTACTGTGAGGACACTGGGATGTACTGTTATGTACTGGGAGGGAAGTGTTATGTACTGAGGGGAACTGGGACGTACTGGGACGTGCTGGGAGGGAACTATGAAGTATTGGGATGTACTTAGAGGGAACTGGGATGTACTGGGAGGGAACTGGGAGGGAACTGGGAGGGAACTGTGAAGTACTGGGATGTACTGGGAGGGAACTGGTATGTACTGGGAGGGAACTGGGATGTACTGGGTGGAAAGTGTTGGGAATTGGGATTTACTGGGAGGGAACTGGGATGGACTGGGAGGGAACTGGGATGTAGTGGGACATACTGGGAGGGAACTGGGATGTACTGGGGTGTATTGGGAGGGAACTGTTATGTACCGAGGGGGAACTGGGATGTACTGGGAGTGAACTGTGAAGTACTGGGATGTACTTAGAGGGAAGTGGGAGGGAACTTGGATGTAGTGGGAGGGAGCTGGGGTTTACTTGGAGGAAAGTGGCATGTACTGGGATGTACTGGAATGGAACTGGGAGTGAACTGTGTGTGAACTGTGAGGGAACTGGGATGTACTGGGAGGGAACTGGGATGTACTGGGACGGACTGGGAGGGAACTGGGATGTACTGGGAGGGATCTGGGATGTACTGGGCTGCACTGGTAGGGAGCTGGGATGTACTGGGAGGAAACTGGAATGTCCCAGTTGACACCCACTTCCCTCCCAGTGCCTCCCAGTATATCCCAGTTTCCTCCCAGTACATCCCAGTAAATCCCAGTTTGCTCCCAGTACATCCCAGTACATCGCAGTACATTCCAGTTCTGTTCCTGTACATCCCAATACATCCCCGTTCCATGCCAGTACATCCCAGTTTCCTACCAGTTCATCCCCGTACATCCCAATTCCCTCCCGGTTCACTACCACTTCTTTCCCAGTGCCTCCCAATACATCCCAGTTCCGTCCCATTACATCCCAGTACATCCCAGTTCCCTCCCACTACGTCCCAGGTCCCTCCCAGTACATCCCAGTTCCCTCCCAGTACTGGGAGGGAACTGGGATGTACTGGGAGGCACTACAATGTGCGGGGATGCCCTGGGATGTACCGTGGAGGAACTAGGATGTACAGGCTTGTACTGGGTTGTACCGGGTGGAACTGGCAGGGATTTGAAATGTCCTAGGATCACTAGGATGTACTGGGAGGTAACTGTTATGTACTGGGAGTGAACTGGGAGGGAACTGGGATGTACTGGGAGGGAACTGGGACGTACCGTGAGGACACTGGGATGTACTGTTATGTACTGGGAGGGAAGTGTTATGTACTGAGGGGAACTGGGACGTACTGGGATGTACTGGGAGGGAACTGTGAAGTACTGGGATGTACTGGGAGTGAACTGGGAGGGAACTGGTATGTAGTAGGATGTACTGGGTGGGAACTGGGATGTACCAGGATGTACTGGGATGTACTGGGAGGGAACTGGTATGTACTGGGAGGGAACTGGGATGTACTGGGATGTAGTGGGAGGGAACTGGGAGGGAACTGGGATGTACTGGGAGGGAACTGGTATGTACTGGGAGGGAACTGGGATGTACTGGGACATACTGGCAGGGAACTGGGATGTACTGGGAGGGGATTGGGACGGACTGGGAGGGAACTGGGATGTACTGGGCTGCACTGGTAGGGAACTGGGATGTACTGGGAGGAAACTGGAATGTCCCAGGTGACACCCACTTCCCTCCCAATGCCTCCCAGTATATCCCAGTTTCCTCCCAGTATATCCCAGTTTCCTCCCAGTACATCCCAGTAAATCCCAGCTCGCTGCCAGTACATCCCAATACATCGCTGTACATTCCAGTTCTGTTCCTGTACATCCCAATACATCCCCGTTCCATGCCAGTACATCCCAGTTCCCTACCAGTTCATCCCCGTACATCCCAATTCCCTCCCGGTTCACTACCACTTCTTTCCCAGTTCCGTCCCATTACATCCCAGTTCCGTCCCATTACATCCCAGTACATCCCATTACATCCCAGTACATCCCAGTTCCCTCCCAGTACATCCCAGGTCCCTCCCAGTACTGGGAGGGAACTGGGATGTACTGGGAGGCACTACAATGTGCGGGGATGCCCTGGGATGTACTGTGGAGGAACTAGGATGTACAGGCTTGTACTGGGTTGTACCGGGTGGAACTGGCAGGGATTTGGGATGTACCAGGATCTACTGGGATGTACTGGGATGTACTGGGAGGTAACTGTTATGTACTGGGAGGGAACTGGGAGGGAACTGGGATGTACTGTGAGGGAACTGGGACGTACTGTGAGGACACTGGGATGTACTGTTATGTACTGGGAAGGAAGTGTTATGTACTGAGGGGAACTGGTGCGTACTGGGATGTACTGGGATGGAACTGTGAAGTACTGGGATGTACTGGGAGTGAACTGGGAGGGAACTGGTATGTAGTAGGATGTACTGGGTGGGAACTGGGATGTACCAGGATGTACTGGGATGTACTGGGAGGGAACTGGTATGTACTGGGAGGGAACTGGGATGTAGTGGGAGGGAACTGGGAGGGAACTGGGATGTAGTGGGAGGGAACTGGTATGTACTGGGAGGGAACTGGGATGTACTGGGACATACTGGCAGGGAACTGGGATGTACTGGGAGGGGATTGGGATGTACTGGGAGGGAACTTGGATGTATTGGGAGGGAAGTGTTATGTACCAAGGGGGAACTGGGACGTACTGGGATGTAGTGGGAGTGAACTGTGAAGTACTGGGATGTACTGTGAGGGAACTGGGATGTACTGGGAGGGAACTTTAAAGTACTGGGATGTACTTAGAGGAAACTGGGAGGCAACTGGCATGTACTGGGATGTAGTGGGAGGGAACTGGGAGTGAACTGTGTGTGAACTGGGAGGGAACTGGGATGTACTGTGAGGGAACTGGGATGTACTGGGATGTACTGGGAGGGACTGGGAGGGATCTGGGATGTACTGGGCTGCACTGGTAGGGAACTGGGATGTACTGGGAGGAAACTGGAATGTCCCAGTTGACACCCACTTCCCTCCCAGGTTCCTCCCAGTATATCCCAGTTTCCTCCCAGTATATCCCATTTTCCTCCCAGTACATCCCAGTAAATCCCAGTTCGCTCCCAGTACATCCCAATACATCGCCGTACATTCCAGTTCCGTTCCTGTCCATCCCAATACATCCCCGTTCCATGCCAGTACATCCCAGTTTCCTACCAGTTCATCCCCGTACATCCCAATTCCCTCCCGGTTCACTACCACTTCTTTCCCAGTTCCGTCCCATTACATCCCAGTTCCGTCCCATTACATCCCAGTACATCCCAGGTCCCTCCCAGTACATCCCAGTTCCCTCCCAGTACATCCCAGGTCCCTCCCAGTACTGGGAGGGAACTGGGATGTACTGGGAGGCACTACAATGTGCGGGGATGCCCTGGGATGTACTGTGGAGGAACTAGGATGTACAGGCTTGTACTGGGTTGTACCGGGTGGAACTGGCAGGGATTTGGGATGTACCAGGATCTACTGGGATGTACTGGGAGGTAACTGTTATGTACTGGGAAGGAACAGGGAGGGAACTGGGATGTACTGGGATGGAACTGGGATGTACTGGGAGGGAACTGGGACGTACTGTGAGGACACTGGGATGTACTGGTATGTACTGGGAGGGAAGTGTTATGTACTGAGGGGAACTGGGACGTACTGGGATGTACTGGGAGGGAACTGTGAAGTACTGGGATGTACTGGGAGTGAACTGGGAGGGAACTGGTATGTAGTAGGATGTACTGGGTGGGAACTGGGATGTACCGGGAGGGAACGGGGATGTACTGGGAGGGAACTGGTATGTACTGGTAGGGAACTGGGATGTACTGGGATGTAGTGGGAGGGAACTGGGAGGGAACTGGTATGTACTGGGAGGGAACTGGGATGTACTGGGACATACTGGCAGGGAACTGGGATGTACTGGGAGGGGATTGGGACGGACTGGGAGGGAACTGGGATGTACTGGGCTGCACTGGTAGGGAACTGGGATGTACTGGGAGGAAACTGGAATGTCCCAGTTGACACCCACTTCCCTCCCAATGCCTCCCAGTATATCCCAGTTTCCTCCCAGTATATCCCAGTTTCCTCCCAGTACAGCCCAGTAAATCCCAGTTTGCTCCCAGTACATGCCAATACATCGCTGTACATTCCAGTTCCGTTCCTGTACATCCCAATACATCCCCGTTCCATGCCAGTACATCCCAGTTCCCTACCAGTACATCCCAGATCCCTCCCAGTCCGTCCCATTACATCCCAGTACATCCCAGTTCCCTCCCAGTACGTCCCATTACATCCCAGTACATCCCAGGTCCCTCCCAGTACTGGGAGGGACCTGGGATGTACTGGGAGGCACTACAATGTGCGGGGATGCCCTGGGATGTACCGTGGAGGAACTAGGATGTACAGGCTTGTACCGGGTTGTACCGGGTGGAACTGGCAGGGATTTGAAATGTCCTAGGATCTACTAGGATGTACTGGGATGTACTGGGAGGTAACTGTTGTGTACTGGGAGTGAACTGGGAGAGAACTGGGATGTACTGGGAGGGAACTGGGATGTACTGTGAGGACACTGGGATGTACTGGTATGTACTGGGAGGGAAGTGTTATGTACTGAGGGGAACTGGGACGTACTGGGACGTGCTGGGAGGGAACTATGAAGTATTGGGATGTACTTAGAGGGAACTGGGATGTACTGGGAGGGAACTGGGAGTGAACTGGGAGGGAACTGTGAAGTACTGGGATGTACTGGGAGGGAACTGGTATGTACTGGGAGGGAACTGGGATGTACTGGGTGGAAAGTGTTGGGAATTGGGATTTACTGGGAGGGAACTGGGATGGACTGGGAGGGAACTGGGATGTAGTGGGACATACTGGGAGGGAACTGGGATGTGCTGGGGTGTACTGGGAGGGAACTGTTATGTACCGAGGGGGAACTGGGATGTACTGGGAGTGAACTGTGAAGTACTGGAATGTACTTAGAGGGAAGTGGGAGGGAACTTGGATGTAGTGGGAGGGAGCTGGGGTTTACTTGGAGGAAAGTGGCATGTACTGGGATGTACTGGAATGGAACTGGGAGTGAACTGTGTGTGAACTGTGAGGGAACTGGGATGTACTGTGAGGGAACTGGGATGTACTGGGATGTACTGGGACGGACGGGGAGGGAACTGGGATGTACTGGGAGGGATCTGGGATGTACTGGGCTGCATGGTAGGGAACTGGGATGTACTGGGAGGAAACTGGAATGTCCCAGTTGACACCCACTTCCCTCCCAGTGCCTCCCAGTATATCCCAGTTTCCTCCCAGTACATCCCAGTAAATCCCAGTTTGCTCCCAGTACATCCCAGTACATCGCAGTACATTCCAGTTCCGTTCCTGTACATCCCAATACATCCCCGTTCCATGCCAGTACATCCCAGTTCCCTACCAGTTCATCCCCGTACATCCCAATTCCCTCCCGGTTCACTACCACTTCTTACCCAGTTCCATCCCATTACATCCCAGTTCCGTCCCATTACATCCCAGCACATCCCAGTTCCCTCCCAGTACATCCCAGGTCCCTCCCAGTACATCCCAGGTCCCTCCCAGTACTGGGAGGGACCTGGGATGTACTGGGAGGCACTACAATGTGCGGGGATGGCCAGGGATGTACTGTGGAGGAACTAGGATGTACAGGCTTGTACTGGGTTGTACCGGGTGGAACTGGCAGGGATTTGGGATGTACCAGGATCTACTGGGATGTACTGGGAGGTAACTGTTATGTACTGGGAAGGAACAGGGAGGGAACTGGGATATACTGGGAGGGAACTGGGATGTACTGGGAGGGAACTGGGACTTACTGTGAGGACACTGGGATGTACTGGTATGTACTGGGAGGGAAGTGTTATGTACTGAGGGGAACTGGGACGTACTGGCATGTACTGGGAGGGAACTGTGAAGTACTGGGATGTACTGGGAGTGAACTGGGAGGGAACTGGTATGTAGTAGGATGTACTGGGTGGGAACTGGGATGTACTGGGAGGGGATTGGGACGGACTGGGAGGGAACTGGGATGTACTGGGCTGCACTGGTAGGGAACTGGGATGTACTGGGAGGAAACTGGAATGTCCCAGTTGACACCCACTTCCCTCCCAATGCCTCCCAGTATATCCCAGTTTCCTCCCAGTATATCCCAGTTTCCTCCCAGTACATCCCAGTAAATCCCAGCTGGCTGCCAGTACATGCCAATACATCGCTGTACATTCCAGTTCCGTTCCTGTACATCCCAATACATCCCCGTTCCATGCCAGTACATCCCAGTTTCCTACCAGTTCATCCCCGTACATCCCAATTCCCTCCCGGTTCACTACCACTTCTTTCCCAGTGCCTCCCAATACATCCCAGTTCCGTCCCATTACATCCCAGTACATCCCAGTTCCCTCCCAGTACGTCCCAGGTCCCTCCCAGTACATCCCAGGTCCCTCCCAGTACTGGGAGGGAACTGGGATGTACTGGGAGGCAGTACAATGTGCAGGGATGCCCTGGGATGTACCGTGGAGGAACTAGGATGTACAGGCTTGTACTGGGTTGTACCGGGTGGAACTGGCAGGGATTTGGGATGTACCAGGATCTACTGGGATGTACTGGGAGGTAACTGTTATGTACTGGGAAGGAACAGGGAGGTAACTGGGATGTACTGGTAGGGAACTGGGATGTACTGGGAGGGAACTGGGATGTACTGGGAGGGAACTGGGACGTACTGTGAGGACACTGGGATGTACTGGTATGTACTGGGAGGGAAGTGTTATGTACTGAGGGGAACTGGGACGTACTGGGATGTACTGGGAGGGAACTGTGAAGTACTGGGATGTACTGGGAGTGAACTGGGAGGGAACTGGTATGTGGTAGGATGTACTGGGTGGGAACTGGGATGTACCAGGATGTACTGGGATGTACTGGGAGGGAACTGGTATGTACTGGGAGGGAACTGGTATGTACTGGGAGGGAACTGGGATGTACTGGGACATACTGGCAGGGAACTGGGATGTACTGGGAGGGGATTGGGACGGACTGGGAGGGAACTGGGATGTACTGGGCTGCACTGGTAGGGAACTGGGGTGTACTGGGAGGAAACTGGAATGTCCCAGTTGACACCCACTTCCCTCCCCATGCCTCCCAGTATATCCCAGTTTCCTCCCAGTATATCCCAGTTTCCTCCCAGTACATCCCAGTAAATCCCAGCTCGCTGCCAGTACATGCCAATACATCGCTGTACATTCCAGTTCTGTTCCTGTACATCCCAATACATCCCCGTTCCATGCCAGTACATCCCAGTTTCCTACCAGTTCATCCCCGTACATCCCAATTCCCTCCTGGTTCACTACCACTTCTTTCCCAGTTCCGTCCCATTACATCCCAGTTCCGTCCCATTACATCCCAGTACATCCCAGTTCCCTCCCAGTTAATCCCAGGTCCCTCCCAGTACATCTTAGGTCCCTCCCAGTACTGGGAGGGAACTGGGATGTGTCCCTCCCAGTACTGGGAGGGAACTGGGATGTACTGGGAGGCACTACAATGTGCGGGGATGCCCTGGGATGTACTGTGGAGGAACTAGGATGTACAGGCTTGTACTGGGTTGTACCGGGTGGAACTGGCAGGGATTTGGGATGTACCAGGATCTACTGGGATGTACTTGGAGGTAACTGTTATGTACTGGGAAGGAACAGGGAGGTAACTGGGATGTACTGGTAGGGAACTGGGATGTACTGGGAGGGAACTGGGACGTACTGTGAGGACACTGGGATGTACTGGTATGTACTGGGAGGGAAGTGTTATGTACTGAGGGGAACTGGGACGTACTGGGATGTACTGGGAGGGAACTGTGAAGTACTGGGATGTACTGGGAGTGAACTGGGAGGGAACTGGTATGTAGTAGGATGTACTGGGTGGGAACTGGGATGTACCGGGAGGGAACTGGGATGTACTGGGAGGGAACTGGTATGTACTGGGAGGGAACTGGGATGTACTGGGATGTAGTGGGAGGGAACTGGGAGGAAACTGGGATGTACTGGGAGGGAACTGGTATGTACTGGGAGGGAACTGGGATGTACTGGGACATACTGGCAGGGAACTGGGATGTACTGGGAGGGGATTGGGACGGACTGGGAGGGAACTGGGATGTTCTGGGCTGCACTGGTAGGCAATTGGGATGTACTGGGAGGAAACTGGAATGTCCCAGTTGACACCCACTTCCCTCACAATGCCTCCCAGTATATCCCAGTTTCCTCCCAGTATATCCCAGTTTCCTCCCAGTACATCCCAGTAAATCCCAGCTCGCTGCCAGTACATCCCAATACATCGCAGTACATTCCAGTTCCGTTCCTGTCCATCCCAATACATCCCCGTTCCATGCCAGTACATCCCAGTTTCCTACCAGTTCATCCCCGTACATCCCAATTCCCTCCCGGTTCACTACCACTTCTTTCCCAGTGCCTCCCAATACATCCCAGTTCCGTCCCATTACATCCCAGTACATCCCAGGTCCCTCCCAGTACGTCCCAGTTCCCTCCCAGTACATCCCAGGTCCCTCCCAGTACTGGGAGGGACCTGGGATGTACTGGGAGGCACTACAATGTGCGGGGATGCCCTGGGATGTACTGTGGAGGAACTAGGATGTACAGGCTTGTACTGGGTTGTACCGGGTGGAACTGGCAGGGATTTGGGATGTACCAGGATCTACTGGGATGTACTGGGAGGTAACTGTTATGTACTTGGAGTGAACTGGGAGGGAACTGGGATGTACTGGGACGGACTGGGAGGGAACTGGGACGGACTGGGAGGGAACAGGGACGGACTGGGATGCACTGGTAGGGAACTGGGATGTACTGGGAGGAAACTGGAATGTCCCAGTTGACACCCACTTTCCTCCCAGTTTCCTCCCAGTATATCCCAATTTCCTCCCAGTACATCCCAGTAAATCCCAGTTTGCTCCCAGTACATCGCAGTACATTCCAGTTCCGTTCCTGTACATCCCAATACATCCCCGTTCCATGCCAGTACATCCCAGTTTCCTACCAGTTCATCCCCGTACATCCCAATTCCCTCCCGGTTCACTACCACTTCTTTCCCAGTGCCTCCCAATACATCCCAGTTCCGTCCCATTACATCCCAGTACATCCCAGTTCCCTCCCAGTACGTCCCAGTTCCCTCCCAGTACTGGGAGGGAGCTGGGATGTACTGGGAGGCACTACAATGTGCGGGGATGTCCTGGGATGTACCGTGGAGGAACTAGGATGTACAGGCTTGTACTGGGTTGTACCGGGTGGAACTGGCAGGGATTTGGGATGTACCAGGATCTACTGGGATGTACTGGGATGTACTGGGAGGTAACTGTTGTGTACTGGGAGTGAACTGGGAGGAAACTGGGACGTACTGGTAGGGAACTGGGATGTACTGGGAGGGAACTGGGACGTACTGTGAGGACACTGGGATGTACTGTTATGTACTGGGAGGGAAGTGTTATGTACAGAGGGGAACCGGTGCGTACTGGGATGTACTGGGATGGAACTGTGAAGTACTGGGATGTACTGGGAGTGAACTGGGAGGGAACTGGTATGTGGTAGGATGTACTGGGTGTGAACTGGGATGTACCAGGATGTACTGGGATGTACTGGGAGGGAACTGGTATGTAGTGGGATGGAACTGGGATGTACTGGGAGGGAACTGGGATGTACTGGGCTGCACTGGTAGGGAACTGGGATGTACTGGGAGGGGATTGGGACGGACTGGGAGGGAACTGGGATGTACTGGGCTGCACTGGTAGGGAACTGGGGTGTACTGGGAGGAAACTGGAATGTCCCAGTTGACACCCACTTCCCTCCCAATGCCTCCCAGTATATCCCAGTTTCCTCCCAGTATATCCCAGTTTCCTCCCAGTACATCCCAGTAAATCCCAGCTCGCTGCCAGTACATGCCAATACATCGCTGTACATTCCGGTTCTGTTCCTGTACATCCCAATACATCCCCGTTCCATGCCAGTACATCCCAGTTCCCTACCAGTTCATCCCCATACATCCCAATTCCCTCCCGGTTCACTACCACTTCTTTCCCAGTTCCGTCCCATTACATCCCAGTTCCGTCCCATTACATCCCAGTACATCCCAGTTCCCTCCCAGTACGTCCCAGTTCCCTCCCAGTACGTCCCAGGTCCCTCCCAGTACTGGGAGGGAACTGGGATGTACTGGGAGGCACTACAATGTGCGGGGATGCCCTGGGATGTACTGTGGAGGAACTAGGATGTACAGGCTTGTACTGGGTTGTACCGGGTGGAACTGGCAGGGATTTGGGATGTACCAGGATCTACTGGGATGTACTGGGAGGTAACTGTTATGTACTGGGAAGGAACAGGGAGGTAACTGGGATGTACTGGTAGGGAACTGGGATGTACTGGGAGGGAACTGGGACTTACTGTGAGGACACTGGGATGTACTGTTATGTACTGGGAGGGAAGTGTTATGTACTGAGGGGAACTGGGACGTACTGGGATGTACTGGGAGGGAACTGTGAAGTACTGGGATGTACTGGGAGTGAACTGGGAGGGAACTGGTATGTAGTAGGATGTACTGGGTGGGAACTGGGATGTACCGGGAGGGAACTGGGATGTACTGGGAGGGAACTGGTATGTACTGGGAGGGAACTGGGATGTACTGGGATGTAGTGGGAGGGAACTGGGAGGGAACTGGGATGTACTGGGAGGGAACTGGGATGTACTGGGAGGGAACTGGGATGTACTGGGACTTACTGGCAGGGAACTGGGATGTACTGGGAGGGGATTGGGACGGACTGGGAGGGAACTGGGATGTACTCGGCTGCACTGGTAGGGAACTGGGATGTACTGGGAGGAAACTGGAATGTCCCAGTTGACACCCACTTCCCTCCCAATGCCTCCCAGTATATCCCAGTTTCCTCCCAGTATATCCCAGTTTCCTCCCAGTACATCCCAGTAAATCCCAGCTCGCTGCCAGTACATGCCAATACATCGCTGTACATTCCAGTTCTGTTCCTGTACATCCCAATACATCCCCGTTCCATGCCAGTACATCCCAGTTTCCTACCAGTTCATCCCCGTACATCCCAATTCCCTCCCGGTTCACTACCACTTCTTTCCCAGTGCCTCCCAATACATCCCAGTTCCGTCCCATTACATCCCAGTACATCCCAGTTCCCTCCCAGTACGTCCCAGTTCCCTCCCAGTACGTCCCAGTTCCCTCCCAGTACTGGGAGGGAACTGGGATGTACCGGGAGGGAACTGGGATGTACTGGGAGGGAACTGGTATGTACTGGGAGGGAACTGGGATGTACTGGGATGTAGTGGGAGGGAACTGGGAGGGAACTGGGATGTACTGGGAGGGAACTGGGATGTACTGGGAGGGAACTGGGATGTACTGGGACATACTGGCAGGGAACTGGGATGTACTGGGAGGGGATTGGGACGGACTGGGAGGGAACTGGGATGTACTGGGAGGAAACTGGAATGTCCCAGTTGACACCCACTTCCCTCCCAATGCCTCCCAGTATATCCCAGTTTCCTCCTAGTATATCCCAGTTTCCTCCCAGTACATCCCAGTAAATCCCAGCTCGCTCCCAGTACATGCCAATACATCGCCGTACATTCCAGTTCCGTTCCTGTACATCCCAATACATCCCCGTTCCATTCCAGTACATCCCAGTTTCCTACCAGTTCATCCCCGTACATCCCAATTCCCTCCCGGTTCACTACCACTTCTTTCCCAGTGCCTCCCAATACATCCCAGTTCCATCCCATTACATCCCAGTACATCCCAGTTCCCTCCCAGTACATCCCAGGTCCCTCCCAGTACTGGGAGGGAACTGGGATGTACTGGGAGGCACTACAATGTGCGGGGATGTCCTGGGATGTACCGTGGAGGAACTAGGATGTACAGGCTTGTACTGGGTTGTACCGGGTGGAACTGGCATGGATTTGGGATGTACCAGGATCTACTGGGATGTACTGGGATGTACTGGGAGGTAACTGTTATGTACTGGGAGTGAACTGGGAGGGACCTGGGATGTACTGGAAGGCACTACAATGTGCGGGGATGCACAGGGATGTACTGTGGAGGAACTAGGATGTACAGGCTTGTACTCGGTTGTACCGGGTGGAACTGGCAGGGATTTGAAATGTCCTAGTATCTACTAGGATGTACTGGGATGTACTGGGAGGTAACTGTTGTGTACTGGGAGTGAACTGGGAGGGAACTGTGAAGTACTGGGATGTACTTAGAGGGAACTGGGATGTACTGGGAGGGAACTGGGATGTACTGGGTGGAAAGTGTTGGGAATTGGGATTTACTGGGAGGGAACTGGGATGGACTGGGAGGGAACTGGGATGTAGTGGGACATACTGGGATGGAACTGGGATGTACTGGGGTGTACTGGGAGGGAATTGTTATGTACCGAGGGGGAACTGGGATGTACTGGGAGTGAACTGTGAAGTACTGGGATGTACTTAGAGGGAAGTGGGAGGGAACTTGAATGTAGTGGGAGGGTACTGGGATTTACTTGGAGGAAAGTGGCATGTACTGGGATGTACTGGAATGGAACTGGGAGTGAACTGTGTGTGAACTGTGAGGGAACTGGGATGTACTGTGAGGGAACTGGGATGTACTGGGACGTACTGGGACATACTGGGAGGGATCTGGGATGTACTGGGAGGGATCTGGGATGTACTGGGAGGCACTACAATGTGCGGGGATGTCCTGGGATGTACTGTGGAGGAACTAGGATGTACAGGCTTGTACTGGGTTGTACCGGGTGGAACTGGCAGGGATTTGGGATGTACCAGGATCTACTGGGATGTACTTGGAGGTAACTGTTATGTACTGGGAAGGAACAGGGAGGGAACTGGGATGTACTGGGAGGAAACTGGGATGTACTGTGAGGGAACTGGGACGTACTGTGAGGACACTGGGATGTACTGTTATGTACTGGGAGGGAAGTGTTATGTACTGAGGGGAACTGGGACGTACTGGGATGTACTGGGAGGGAACTGTGAAGTACTGGGATGTACTGGGAGTGAACTGGGAGGGAACTGGTATGTAGTAGGATGTACTGGGTGGGAACTGGGATGTACCAGGATGTACCGGGAGGGAACTGGTATGTACTGGGAGGGAACTGGGATGTACTGGGAGGGAACTGGGATGTACTGGGACATACTGGCAGGGAACTGGGATGTACTGGGAGGGGATTGGGACGGACTGGGAGGGAACTGGGATGTACTGGGCTGCACTGGTAGGGAACTGGGATGTACTGGGAGGAAACTGGAATGTCCCAGTTGACACCCACTTCCCTCCCAGTTTCCTCCCAGTATATCCCAGTTTCCTCCCAGGATATTCCCAGTTTCCTCCCAGTACATCCCAGTAAATCCCAGCTCGCTCCCAGTACATGCCAATACATCGCCGTACATTCCAGTTCCGTTCCTGTACATCCCAATACATCCCCGTTCCATTCCAGTACATCCCAGTTTCCTACCAGTTCATCCCCGTACATCCCAATTCCCTCCCGGTTCACTACCACTTCTTTCCCAGTGCCTCCCAATACATCCCAGTTCCATCCCATTACATCCCAGTACATCCCAGTTCCCTCCCAGTACATCCCAGGTCCCTCCCAGTACTGGGAGGGAGCTGGGATGTACTGGGAGGCACTACAATGTGCGGGGATGCCCTGGGATGTACTGTGGAGGAACTAGGATGTACAGGCTTGTACTGGGTTGTACCGGGTGGAACTAGCAGGGATTTGGGGTGTACCAGGATCTACTGGGATGAACTGGGATGTACTGGGAGGGAAGTGTTATGTACTGGGAGTGAACTGGGAGGGAACTGGGATGTACTTGGAGGGAAATGGGAGAGAACTGAGATGTACTGGAGGGAACTGGGATGTACTGGGATATCCTGGAGGGAACTGGAATGGAATAAGAGGGAACTGGGACGTACTGGGAGGGAACTCGGACGCACTGTTCGGAAACAGGGACGGAACTGGGATGTACTGGGACGTACTGGGATGTACTGGGACGTACTGGGAGGTAACTGTTGTGTACTGGGAGTGAACTGGGAGGGAACTGGTATGTAGTAGGATGTACTGGGAGGGAACTGGGAGGGATCTGGGACGGACTGGGAGGGAACTGGGACGGACTGGGATGCACTGGTAGGGATCTGGGATGCACTGGGAGGAAACTGGAATGTTCCAGTTGACACCCACTTCCCTCCCAGTTTCCTCCCAGTATATCCCAGTTTCCTCCCAGTACATCCCAGTAAATCCCAGTTCGCTCCCAGTACATCCCAGTACATTCCAGTTCCGTTCCTGTACATCCCAATACATCCCCGTTCCATGCCAGTACATCCCAGTTCCCTACCAGTTCATCCCCGTACATCCCAATTCCCTCCCGGTTCGCTACCACTTCTTTCCCAGTGCCTCCCAATACATCCCAGTTCCGTCCCATTACATCCCAGTACATCCCAGGTCCCTCCCAGTACATCCCAGGTCCCTCCCAGTACGTCCCAGTTCCCTCCCAGTACATCCCAGTTCCCTCCCAGTACATCCCAGGTCCCTCCCAGTACTGGGAGGGAACTGGGATGTACTGGGAGGCACTACAATGTGCGGGGATGTCCTGGGATGTACCGTGGAGGAACTAGGATGTACAGGCTTGTACTGGGTTGTACCGGGTGGAACTAGCAGGGATTTGGGATGTACCAGGATCTACTGGGATGTACTGGGATGTACTGGGAGGTAACTGGGATGTACTGGGAGGGAACTGGGACGTAGTGTGAGGACACTGGGATGTACTGTTATGTACTGGGAGGGAAGTGTTATGTACTGAGGGGAACTGGTGCGTACTGGGATGTACTGGGATGTACTGGGATGGAACTGGTATGTACTGGGAGGGAACTGGGATGTCGTGGGAGGGAACTGGTATGTACTGGGAGGGAGCTGGTATGTACTGGGAGGGAACTGGGATGTACTGGGACATACTGGCAGGGAACTGGGATGTACTGGGAGGGGATTGGGATGTACTGGGAGGGAACTTGGATGTATTGGGAGGGAAGTGTTATGTACCAAGGGGGAACTGGGACGTACTGGGATGTAGTGGGAGTGAACTGTGAAGTACTGGGATGTACTGTGAGGGAACTGGGATGTACTGGGAGGCACTACAATGTGCGGGGATGCCCTGGGATGTACCGTGGAGGAACTAGGATGTACAGGCTTGTACTGGGTTGTACCGGGTGGAACTGGCAGGGATTTGGGATGTACCAGGATCTACTGGGATGTACTGGGAGGTAACTGTTATGTACTGGGAAGGAACAGGGAGGGAACTGGGATGTACTGGTAGGGAACTGGGATGTACTGGGAGTGAACTGGTATGTAGTAGGATGTACTGGGTGGGAACTGGGATGTACCAGGATGTACTGGGATGTACTGGGAGGGAACTGGTATGTACTGGGAGGGAACTGGGATGTAGTGGGAGGGAACTGGGAGGGAACTGGGATTTACTGGGAGGGAACTGGGATGTACTGGGACATACTGGGAGGGAACTGGGATGTACTGGGAGGGGATTGGGACGGACTGGGAGGGAACTGGGATGTACTGGGAGGGAACTGGGACGTACTGTGAGGACACTGGGATGTACTGGTATGTACTGGGAGGGAAGTGTTATGTACTGAGCGGAACTGGGACGTACTGGGATGTGCTGGGAGGGAACTGTGAAGTACTGGGGTGTACTTAGCAGGAACTGGGAGGGAACTGGGATGTAGTGTGATGTACTGGGAGGGAACTGGCATGTACTGGGATGTACTGGAATGGAACTGGGAGTGAACTGTGTGTGAACTGTGAGGGAACTGGGATGTACTGGGAGGGAACTGGCATGTACTGGGATGTACTGGAATGGAACTGGGAGTGAACTGTGTGTGAACTGTGAGGGAACTGAGATGTACTGGAGGGAACTGGGATGTACTGGGATATACTGGAGGGAACTGGAATGGACTAAGAGGGAACTGGGACGTACTGGGAGGGAACTAGGACGCACTGCTAGGGAACTGGGACGGAACTGGGATGTACTGGGACGTACTGGGAGGGAACTGGGACGTACTGGGAGGTAACTGTTGTGTACTGGGAGTGAACTGGGAGGGAACTGGTATGTAGTAGGATGTACTGGGAGGGAGCTGGGATGTACTGGGACGGAGTGGGAGGGAACTGGGATGTACTGGGATGGAACTTTGAAGTACTGGGATGTACTTAGAGGAAACTGGGAGGCAACTGGCATGTACTGGGATGTACTGGAATGGAACTGGGAGTGAACTGTGTGTGAACTGTGAGGGAACTGGGATGTACTGGGAGGGAACTGGGACGGACTGGGAGGGAACTGGGACGGACTGGGCGGGAAATGGGATGTACTGGGCTGCACTGGTAGGGAACTGGGATGTACTGGGAGGAAACTGGAATGTCCCAGTTGACACCCACTTCCCTCCCAGTGCCTCCCAGTATATTCCAGTTTCCACCCAGTATATCCCAGTTTCCTCCCAGTACATCCCAGTAAATTCCAATTTGCTCCCAGTACATCCCAGTACATCGCAGTACATTCCAGTTCCGTTCCTGTACATCCCAATACATCCCCGTTCCATGCCAGTACATCCCAGTTTCCTACCAGTTCATCCCCGTACATCCCAATTCCCTCCCGGTTCGCTACCACTTCTTTCCCAGTGCCTCCCAATACATCCCAGTTCCGTCCCATTACATCCCAGTACATCCCAGTTCCCTCCCAGTACATCCCAGGTCCCTCCCAGTACATCCCAGTTCCCTCCCAGTACATCCCAGGTCCCTCCCAGTACTGGGAGGGACCTGGGATGTACTGGGAGGCACTACAATGTGCGGGGATGCCCTGGGATGTACCGTGGAGGAACTAGGATGTACAGGCTTGTACTGGGTTGTACCGGGTGGAACTGGCAGGGATTTGGGATGTACCAGGATCTACTGGGATGTACTGGGATGTACTGGGAGGTAACTGTTATGTACTGTGAGGGAACTGTGAGGGAACTGTGAGGGAACTGTGAGTAGGGGGGCGGCCCCCCGGGCCCCAGCCCCCCCCCCCCCGCCTGGGGCCAGGGCCCCGCGGCCGCCGGCCCCTTCCTCCTCTGCCCGCTCCCGTCGCAGACGGCTCGGTATGTGTCACGAGCGGCAGCCCCGTTCAGCAGCTCTCGGAGGGCGCGCGGCTGTGCCCGGCCGTGACCGGGGCCCGCAGGGGTTTCCCGCTCGCCCCGAGAAGGCGCTGGCCCCGAGCCGGCGCGTCCCGCCCCGCCCGGCCCTCGGCGCCCTCGCGAGCTGAGCGCGGCCCGGCCAGCAGGGGGCGCTGGCGCTCACCGGCTGGGCGCGGTGGCGGGGCCGGTGGGGGCCGTTCCTTCCGGCCGCCCTTTAAGGGCCGCCCCGCGGGGCTCGGGCTTCCGGTGGCGCGTGCGCGTCGGAGCGGGGGCGGGAGCGGTGCGTGTGGAGGCCGAAGGGCCGGTGCGTGTGGCGGCCGGGTCGCGAGGCGTCCCTGTGCGGTGCCGGGGCCCCTCTGCGGCCCGGCGTGGGAAGCCCGCGGCCGGCGGAGCCTGCTGGGAGCTGGGCGGGGAGCGCCGCGGCGGTCCGGCCGCCGGCAGCCATCCCCTGCGGTGGCCGGCAGCCCCTCGGGACGCCTGGAGGCCTGGCGGTGCCCGAGCCTCGCCTGCGGCAGCCGCCTGAGAGAGCAGCGCGGCCGTGTCCGGGGGCCGGAGAGCGCTGGTGGGTGAGTTCGGGCAGCGGGTGGGTCTCCGTGTGAGGTGAGGCCTGGCGCGGGCCGGGGGGTATCTCCGTGCGGGTCGGGCCGGGGGCGGGGCGGGGGCCGGGCCCCGCAGAGAAGCCCCGGTCGGGCATCGTTCGCTTTTCCACAATGTAGGGCTCTCCCCGGTTATTTTTTGTGTACTGTGTTTTGGGTCACCTGAAACCCTTTGGCCGGTTACGTTTGGTGCGGGGAGATGGCAGGTCTGGAGCCTGAAAGATCTCTGGTGGGGGGTGGGGGAGGTATTTCTTGCCTTAAAACTCTGAGCCCACCTCGTGTGTCATGTCGTGAGTCTCGTGACTGTGGCAAATGGCTGAGTCGGGCGTTTTCTGATAACTAACTTCTGAACGTGTGCGTGTGTAGGCACGGGGAGATTTGTGCAGTGTGACGGAGCCCCTTGTGCTTCTGTGCTAATGTCTACCTGTTCTAGACCTCCAGAGTTGGAAAGCCTTTGTTTAGTGCCTAGTTGTGCCTGCGTAACAAATGTTTTAGCTGCTGATGGGTTATACCTCTGCTGCGAACTTCTTGCTGGGTGGCTTGATTGTTTCTGGTTGTCCGTGTCAATCTAGGCAGCTATTTTCTGCCCGGTGGTGAAGCCTATCGCTTTGGATAACAAAGGGCAGGAGTGCAATAAAGAAAAAGGTGATTCGTCTGCTGCAGCTCCTTGGAAACAATTCGTTCCTTATTTTCTGCCCTTGGGCAGGCGTTGTGCTTTCCAGATAATGCAGCCTCTCCTGTGCCTGTCCACGCCGTGCATTTTGTCCTGCCCTTGCTTGAAAAGGCTCTCCTTGCCTTCCTCCCCTCTGCTGCAGTTGCCTTAATCTCTCGCTGCTGCTGCTGCTGCTGCTGGAAGAGGGATAAAGGGAGTGTTGTCGATCGGGTTGTTAAAAGCTTTTTCGCGGGCTGTAACGCGCGGGAAAGGGGGGCCGGGGGGGAGGATCAGTTTGCGGGGAAAATGGGAAACCAACATCACCTTCCCCTCCTACGGCGCAGCCCGGCCGCACGGCTCCCCGGGGATGCCCCTGCCCGCGGGTGTACCGTGTGTGCGCCCCCCGCGTGGGGCGGGGGACGACGACACCCCCCCACACACCGTCGGCGGCACTGGGGCAACCCCTGCCCCAGGGCTCCGCGCTCGTACCCGGCTCTCCCCGCTCCGGCACGGCACGGGGCTGGACGCACCGAGAAGACCCCGGAGCGGCTTCTCGCGTCCGGGCGAGAACAGGGCCCGGCCCCGAGCAGCAGAGCGGGCACCGCCGGTAGCTCGGAGGAGCGGGGCCGGCTCGGCTCGAGGCGTCAGAGCGAAAAGGGACGAGAACCGTCCCGGAGCGTCCGGGGGTTGGGGGGGTTGGCGGATGGTCCGGTGGCCGGGTTCGGCTCCGTGCCGGGCCGTGGGGCAGCCGGAGCCGCGCCAGAGCAGGTGAGGAGCCGCATGGCCGGGCGCGCTGTGGGTCGGCGGGTTTGGGCTGTGGGGTCTCCCGGTCCGCGGAGCCCCCGGGGGGGCGGCGGGGTGCGGGCAGCAGCGGCCCCGGGCCGAGCGCTGTCGTGGGTCGGTGGTTGGGTTTTGGGGCCGAGCCCGTGCCCGTCCCCGGGGAGTAGGGGCAGCCCCACCCGGCTCTCGACTGCTCCTCGTCGGGGTCGGGCGGCGGCGGCGGCGACCCCGGCGGGGGCTCCTGCGGTGCCGGGCGGGTCCCCCCTTGCCCGCGAGGCAGGCAGGGACCCCGGCTGCTGCCGCCGCGGTTTGCTGGAGGCGGGCCGGGCCCGGCCCCCTGTGGGGTTGGGGTGCGGGCCCGGCGCTGCCGGGGAAACGCGGCCTGCGAGAGCAGGAAGAAAGTGCTGCCGGGCCGGCGCTGGGCTGCCCCGCCGGGGTGCGGGGCCGGGCCCGCGCAGTTCAGTTCCCAAGGCCTCCCCGACAGTGCCCGCGTGGGCCGTGGGGGTGCAGGGCTGCGGGGTGGCTGCGCTCTCCGCGGCCCTGAGCGTTGCCCGTGGGGACTGCGGAGGGGGCCGGGACGCAGCCAGGTTCAGCTGGTTTGGTCCCTGAGCGTGGAGAGCACAGCTCTTCTGTTCCTGGGCCTTGAGAGCAGGCTCCTGTGGCTGACGCCGGGGCCCTGAAACAGATCGAGTCGTGCGTTTTGAGGGCCTGAGCGAGGGGACTAAGTGGTGTGGTTTTGGGCTGAGGAGCAGAGGTCAAGTGCTGCGCTTTTGGGACTTGAGAACAGGCTCAGCAGCTGGGCTTTTTGGCTCAGAACCGGTCCCAAAGTGAGCTGGTTTGGGGGCCAAAAGCAGAAGCCGGTTTGGCTGCTTGTGGGGGTGGCGTGGGGGCATCGGGGGCTGCAGGGGAAAGCAAGGGTTGGGCAGGGTACGAGGACCCTCCCCGGAGGTGGGGGTCCGGTCACATCGGACCCCGAAGTTCGGGAGGCCGGCATGCACCAGAGCGAACTCGCCACCTGAGGCGGGTCTCTGGAGGAAGGGTGCTTTTTGGATCCAGCGCAGCGCACCCTCTTTGGGTCCAGCTCTTCATTCTGCGCTGCTTAGAAGAGTTATTAACCAATTAATTAAACATACAAACTAAGTCACAACAGCTCTATCGGCTCCATCGTGGTTTGGAGCTCTGAATCGGTTTCATTTGGTGTCTAACACATTTTTTCCCCGAGGAGAGGCTACGTTTCAAGTTAATTAGTTTTCTCACAAGTGTGTCAGTCGATAAAATTGAGTTACGATTATTAAAACCACAAAGGTGACAGGAGTCTCACGGATCGGGTCTATTTCTGAAAATGTATTCATCCCATGCAAATGTCATCGGGATACAGATCATCTGCACTTCATGCTCTGACAAGACAAGATGCTGAGACAGGGATGAGCTCCAAAAGGACTACTGAAAAGAAAAAAAACCCACGCACTTCATGAAGTCATGGGGGGTTTTTTTGTTTGCATTTGGGGGGGCGGGGTGGCTTTAACAAAAGAGTGCAGTGTTGGCTGGCAGCAGCCTGCAGAGCATTTTTGCTGCCTGATCTCTCCTGTTCTTCTCTTCCACTCCTCTTTCAGGGCTGTAATTGTCATTTGGATAGTTTTAGAAGAGCAGTTAAGTTCCTCGCCTGTGTCTCAATGTGCTGGTAATACCAGGAAGGTTAATGCTTGAACCGGTCGGGCGGGTGGGAATAACTTGGCTGCAGGTAGAACTTCTGAGGGAAGACCAGCAAAACCAGGAAGCAAATAGCAAGTTCCCAAAAAATGTGCGGGTGTCAAACACATAAAAGTTTTATTGCCGAATGTTTTGTTTTTGGCAATATGTTCCAAATGCCTATTTTTGGTAAACATAACTTTTCAGGAGATTCAGGGTTGTGTGTGGCAAAACATGTCCCTCTGTTTTTGTGTCCTGCCGCACAAACGGCCGGCGGCAGGGCTCTCGTTCCCCGCTCTCGCTATTGCCACAGCAGGGCTGCGATATTTAGACCTAAGGGATGGGTTTAGGAATGGAAGGAGAGAGAACGCCTGTGTTCTGTAAGGGCTATGAATGCTGACCCTTTGCCTCCGTCTGCCGCTTTTCCTGTGCGGGTGATGAAGCCGTTTTACTTTCCTCTGTTGTTCCTGGTCTAAGTAGTTGCAAGGCTGTCGCCGCTGTGGGTGTGCAATTTGTGTTGCTGTGTTTCTGTGGAGTCCTAGCTACGGCTCGCTTCTAGTGTGGCCAAGCGTCAAGGTAGGGCTTTCAGCTTAAAGCTTCAGAAGCGCTGCGTGCCGAGATGGGTGTAGGTGAAACTGCTGTTGCGCCTGCAGCTGTGCTCGCAGGGATGCTGGGTGGCTCCGCATCAAACCGGCGAGGTGCGCGTGGACCTCCGTCGGGCTGCGCCCTGGGTGCGCGAGCGTGCCGTGTTTTTGCTGTTCCGGCTTGTATGTGCGAGGGCTTAACGTTTGATTTAATGCATTTCCTTTAACGGCAGGCTGTAGTTGGGCTCTAGATGGTATTCCTACGTGGGCGCAGGAGCTGTGGAATGGTTAAGCTGTTGCTGTGCCTCCAGGTGACTTGTTCAGTAACACTGTTTTTCCAGGTGCAGATGGATGAGTCGTGCAGGGCAACGGAGGAGAGCCCAGGGGAGCGCTGTAAGAAGGTGAGTCTGTGTGTAGTACTGGAGGGAAGATGTGACTGATGGCTATAGGGCTCCATTATGGGTTTTACTCTTTTTTTTTTTTTTTTTGTGATCTGAGGGTGCTAAGCGATGAGCCGAGCGTGATGTGGGCCCTGGAGGTGAGTCAGGCAAGGTGACCGGTGCTTGGTGGGCTGGAGTAGGTGTTCTTTTTCAGGTTATTCAGGGTTTTTTCTCCTTCTCTTCACTTTCCCATCCCAATTTGGGGCCGATTCCCTCAAACGGGGACTTCCCCCTGTGGGGCTGCTTATGCAGCCTGGGAGCTGCTGCCTGGGCACAAAAATACCTCAAACCCCTTGACTCTGGGCCTGCAATGAGGGGTGAAAATACAGGAAGAATTCTGGTGGAAAGAAAACAACTTGGGGCTTCTGGGAAAGCCAACTCCAGCTGGATTTGTGCGGCTGGAAAGGAAAAAAAAAAGGGGGTGGGGGGAAGGAACAACAACCTAAAAGCACCCACCAACCATTCTCATGCACAAAACCGAAAGTGAAAATGACCATTTTTTGTAGGGCAAAAGCACAAAAAATCCCCACAGAACTCAGTAGTTTGGAAAAGCAACCCCAATTATTACATTATGTAAAGAAGGCGGGGGAAAAAAAAAGAAAACCAAACCAAAACCCGATCACAACCCTGATGCCACATGCCTACAAGCAGTTCCTGGGGCTTATTCTGCGGGGGTGGGAACCCAACCTTGTTCCCCAGGTTTGCTGTGCTGCTTCTCCTCCCTCGAGACACTTTGCTGTTTGGTGCAGAGGCAATGAACGGCGCTGCTGGGGCTGCGAGGGGGAAAGGTGCAGAGGAATAGAAGCTCTGTGGATGCAGCCAAGTTACGGTTTCTGGATGGTATTAATCGAGAAGAGTAATTCAGATAATGCTGCTGCCCAGCGACCAGAATTGGGTACTGAGCCCGGGAGCCGCGCACGCGCGGTGGCGTCCCTGTGATCCCCATTGCTCTCTCCGCAGGTAACGGCCCTGCGATGCTGCGGTGCCTGCGAGGTGATGCCGCCGTGCTCGTTGCTGCTTCCTGGTAAGGAAAGGCCTCCTCCGCTCCTGCTGCAGCGTGGTGGTGTGTCGGACACGATTCCCTGTGTCGGGTGAGGCCTAGGGCTGCCGGCGAGGTGAGCGAGCCCCTTTGGTGGGTGCAGGGGTATCTCCTTGTGTGCCTGTACTACTGGGGCTGGTGGGATGGGAAGCTTCAAATGACCCGCCGAGGCAGGCTTCTGGTATGCTAAAGGCGAGCGGGTGAGGGCAGCCCTAGGAGTTACCCGGGAGCTGATAGAAGGGAAGAGGGAAAGGAGGAGGAGGATGATGACCTTTTCCCCCTGCAGCTTCTGGGTGCAGAAGATGGCCGACTCCCCAGCTCACCAGAGCTCCCCCTCAGCCTCCCCTGGCCCCCCTTGCCCCGTGCGCCTGCCCCCAGCTCCAGCACGGGCGAGCTAGGCTACGTGCCTAGGAAGCCTCATCTGGTAAGAGCTGTAAGACACCCACGTATTCTCTTCAGGTGGAGGACGGCCTAGAGTCTGGAGCTGCAGAAGAGGCAGGGAGGAGAGGAGGGGAAAGAAGCATCTGAACGGCTAAATTGTGCCAGCAGCGCTGAGAGCGAGAGTCGCGGTGAGTCCTGGGCCACTGGGGCCCCGTTGCCTCTCTTGTGCGTCCTGGGCCCTCCCTGTCTCTCCCCCGGCCCCCTCTCTTTCCTTACCTGCTGCAAAATTTACTTTTTTTTTTGCGCCCCGCCCCCCCCGCACCTTCTTTCTCCATCTCGCTCTGAGTGTCTCCCTGCCTCCCCGTCTTTTCAGTCCTCCCTCTCTCTGTCCTGTAGCCTGTGGCTCCTTTTTCTTTCTCCGCCTCTCTCTGCCTGGCTCTGGCTCCGTTTTTTTTTTTTTATTCCTCCTGCTCTGTCCTGTAGCCTGTCGGTGTTTTGTTGTTCTCTGGCTCTCTTGATCTGACTCCCTGTGTTACCGAAAAACGCGTTAAAATCGGAAACGACTCCTCAACACCAATTTAGTATTAAAGAGCAGGCATTCTTTATTCGCGGCGCCGGATGCACGGGGGATCGCTCCTCCTGGTGTGCGTACCTCACGCACCTTTCCCGTACAATTTGTAGATCAATGTTTTACGTATTCATACATATTCATTATTGTCCTGTCTGCTGATTGGTACAAACTTGCTCGTTCCGTATGTAAATCGCTGCGCAGGCTCGGTTGTCCTCTTCCGTTGTTCTCTTCTGTTACTTGGGTCGGTGGTGGTCTGTGAGTCGGTGGTCGCGATCTCCCCCTGCCGGAATTACCTTTTACCTTCTTGGCTCTTAATCTTGGCAGTCTTGGCTAGTTTTCTCAGTCCGCTAAGCGAAACCGCGTTTTGTCATCCTTTTCTGACAGAAGCACGTTGTCTGTTGTTCTGTTCGCATTAATGATCGCCTAGGCACTAAAATGCAGATCGACAGGTGCGCTGATTGGTACGCTCCATGTTCCCGTAATGGAACACCGTCTCTGGTTGATTTCATCACTTTGGTTACATTTCCCCTGTTTGGAAGTTCTGAAATAATAATTTTCTCAATACTTCCATCCTAGATCAATAATATTCCACTATGTCAGTTTAGTGTTTGCTTCATGTTCTGAAATTTTTCACTTGATTGTGGTCTCCAGGGTGTATGCAGGTCCCATTTTCTACCCAAAATTTTATTAATTTGTTGAAGTACCTCTGCAAAAAAATGTGGTGCTCTATCAGAGGACGTTCCCGTTGGCACTCTAAATCTTGGTATTATTTCCTTCAGCAACGTCTTAACTACTACTCTAGCTTTGTCGGTGCAGCACGAGAAAGCTGCTGGCCATCTAGAAAATTTGTCAATCAGCACTGACAAATACTGCTCTATCTATTTTGTCTGGGTAACTCAGAGAACTTAATTTGCTAATAATTTCCGGGAGAATTTTTTGTTTTGTTACTCCTAAAGGTTGTTTCCTTTGGTTCAGGGGATTATTTCTAGGACAGATTGGACACTTAGCTACTATGGGTTTAACTATTCTTGTCGTGCCTACACACGCTACAGATGTTTTTAAACTCAAAACCGTAGCGCCTACAGCCTAATGTGTTTGCTCATGGTTTTCTTTTGCAAGTTGTGTCATAACTTGTGGGGTGGTTGTTGTTATTACTTGTTTTTCTGGTGTTACCTACCATCTCTCTGTGTTTTGTGATGCTTCCAATTGTTCTGCTAATTGCTCATCCAATTTATTATATCTCGGTTTCAACTTTGGAATTCTGATCTGTTTTACTGGTACTAGTGCAAGGATACCTTGCTCTGCAGTCCTCTTTGCAGCTTTATCGGTCAGTCGTTTGCTTATGTTTACAGCCGTCTGGCCAAATTGATGAGCTTTGCAACGCTTTACCGCCACTTCTTTTGGTTTCTGCACGTCTTCCGGAAGTTGGAGAATTTCTTCTTTATGCTGTATTGATGATTCTTGGGCTGATGGCAGTCCTTTCTCCTTCCCAATAGCTCCATGATCGTGGATCACACCAAATGCACGTTTGGAATCAGTCTAGATATTTATCCTTTGTCCTTCTGCCATTCGCAGAGCTCGCTTCAATGCTACCAATACTGCTTTCTGTGCTGAGGTGTTTGCAGGCAGCACCCCTGACTCCATTCCCTCGGCAGCGATAACGACAGCATATCCGGCCATTCGCTTCTCTTCTCGCCCAGAGCTTCTTCCATCTGTAAACAACTCCAGATCAGGATTTTCCCAGAGGTTTGTGTCTCAGGTCTGGTCTGCTGGAATAGACTTGTTCAATAGTTAGCAAGCGATCGTGTTCTAAATTGTCCGTAAGGTTTTCTGTTGTTAAAAACATAGCAGGATTCAGTATAGCAGTAGTCTTCGATTCCACATCGTCTTGTTCTAACAGAACAACTTGATATTTCAACATTCTGCTAAGGGATAGCCAACGACCCCCCTTTTGTTCTAAAACAGTCACCGCTATGTGCGGGACATATACTGTCATCTTCTGTCCCATTGTTAACTTTGGGGCTTCCCGGATCGGCAGCGCTGTTGTTGCTACTGCCCGTAAACACCTAGGCCATCTTTTACTCGCGTGGTCAGGTTGTTTGGAGAAGTAGCCCACAGGTCTCTTCCAGGTTCCCAGTCGCTGTGTCAGCACTCCAAGGGCTAAATGTTGTCTTTCGTGGACAAACAACTCAAAAGGTTTAGCGAAATCAGGTAGGCCTAATGCAGGGGCCATCATCGAGGCTCTTTTCAGTTCTTTGAATGCCGTTTGGCATCCGGGCATCCAGGTTAAATATTTATCCTTTTGAGTCTTTCAATGCCTCAAATAATGGTTTTACATACAGTCTATAGTTCAGAATCCAGAGCTGATGCTATTTCATTGTTTTCAGAAAAGCTCTCAGTTCCTTCGGGCTGCTAGGTTCGGGAATTTGACAAATAGTTTCTTTCTTTTCACTTTCTAATTGTCTTTGTCTTTGAGATATTTCAAATCCTAAATAAATGGCTGCTTCTTTTCCTATTTGGGTTTTGTTTCTGGAAACTCCGCATCTTCCTTGGCCGAGAAAATTTAAAAATTTCAAAACATTTTTCTTTACTTTGTGCCGCTATCAGAATGTCATCCGCATTCTGTAACAAGATGCCTCTCCCTGGGTTCTGTTTTTTCTATATCTCTAATTTTTTTTTGCCAGCTGAGTCTCAAGTATCGTAGGACTAATTTTAAA
Source organism: Phalacrocorax aristotelis (assembly GCF_949628215.1). Taxonomy (NCBI): domain Eukaryota; kingdom Metazoa; phylum Chordata; class Aves; order Suliformes; family Phalacrocoracidae; genus Phalacrocorax; species Phalacrocorax aristotelis. Next base: position 141,934 of record NW_027441363.1, read on the forward strand.
TCCTTGTGGAAGTACGGTCCATGGTAGCTGTGTCTTTCATTCTGTGGTGGGGCTTTCCCATTGCAAAGCAAATAGGCTTTGACTTTTTATGCCTGGAGGTATGCAAAAGAAGGCGTCCTTCAAATCTAGTACAGTAAACCATTTATGCTCCTCCTTTAAAAGAGGTCAGTAAAGTGTATGGATTAGCTACTACCGGATGTATATCTTGGACCACCTGATTTATAGCCCTTAAATCGTGAACTAGCTAATACTCTTTGCCTCTAGATTTCTTTACTGGCGACACAGGAGTACTATATTCTGATTCACATTCCACTAAAAGCTCATATTCTGAAAAATTTTATAATTAACTTCTGTAATCCTTTTCGAGCCTCTCGCTTAATAGCGTATTGTTTTTGTCTTACGGGCTTGGCTCCAAGCTTTAAGGTTACTTTTACCGGCTCTGCCCACTTAGATCGCTCCGGAGCTCCGCTCGCTCAAACCAAAGGAATTACTACGTTTTCCACTTCCTCGGGAACCCGTTCCTCCCTGGAGGAATCCTGTAACATAAATGCTCTCGCCTCTGTGGCTTTTGATTCTGGTATTAGTGATTTAATCTCTCCACCTTTAAAAGTTACTTGAGCATCTAATTGACCTAATAGATCTCGTCATAACAGAGGCAGTGGACATTCAGGCATATGCAGAAACTGGTGAGTTGCCCATTGCTTCTCCAATTTAAACTTTAATGGCTCTGAGAGGGGCTAATTTTTCTTTGCCCTGTTGCGCTAGCAACATCTACTGATTTATGATCAAATTTCTCTTCACGTGTATTCAATACCAAATAAGTGGCTCCCGTATCTACCAAAAATTCTATTTCTTCATTCCGTAGCTTCAGTGTAACCAGGTGTTCAGCTAGGGTTGATTCCCCTGGTCTCCTTCATGCCAAGCTACTTCAAGCATTTAACCCAGATCTCTGGATTCAGGTTGTTCTAGTTTCTGAAGGTTGCTTTCTCTCCCCCCGCCCCCATCTGGGGCTGATTGTCTTATGAATATAGAGACCAGCTGAATTGCTTTTTCTGGTTTTTCTGGGTTCAAATGAGTATATTTTCTGGTGGTCACCTTCAGTCTTTCCATAAAGGCTGAAGGGGACTCACTTAATTCTTGTCTCACTTCATAAATTTTGACCAATTTATTGCTTTTGGCATTGCTTGTCTTACTCCAAATAAAATCTCTCTCTGACATCTAGTCAACATTCCCCTGGGTCCTGGCTGATTAGGGTCCCACTCGGGATTTGTAGATGGAAAATTCTTATTCATTGTTCTCTGTAAATTCCTGTTAGCATGTGCTCCCTGCACCTGCCTTCTGGCTGTATTCCATACTATTTTCTTGTCAGTTTCATCAAGCGAAGTATCCAGTATCACAAGTAGAGCAACACTCTTTCAAGTTCTCACCACGTTTTCCTCTTTTCAGAAACATTGCCGTAGAATCTTGTGGACATACCTCACGCTGTTTCTGCTGCTCGGGATGATTCCACGGTGTAAAGAACAAATCAACATATGCCACTTCTTCCCGTTTGCCTTCCCTTTTTACAAAACAACATTAATTGCAAGATGGTACGATATTGCAATGTCTCGTGTTCTGGCCATTTGTGCCCACCTTCCAATTGATACGTTGGCCACCAATGATTGCAATATTCAATTAATGGTTTCCGAGTTAGTGGGTCACCGCCCCCGACGTCTTTCCAGTGCTTCAAAATACATCGCAAAGGTGTTCTCTGTGGGATAGGTTTCCTACTCAGTAATGCTCCCGTCTCCCAGTCGACTAGTAGTTGTGATAGTGCACTATCACAAATACTAGTCAGAGGGACTCCAACCCCCGTTAGAGGTCTCACTGGAAATCTGCCACTGGGATCTGTAGCCCCCTGCTAGATATCCCTGGAGACTTCAACCCCCTGTTGAAGACTCCCCTACCCTCGGGTCCCGCTCCACAGGCTTTCGCCTAGCAGAGACTTACCAACCGAGGCACCTCTTGGCCCCGACCCTGCGTGGCTTTCGCCGCGCCTTACGGGCAGGCCTGTGGGACTCAAACCCGCTATCCTATCCTATGTGGGAAACTAACCCCACGTATTATTCTACCTAAGTTTCTTCTTCAAAGAATGCCTTGTTTACCTCAATCCAGGGGATCTTGCTCAGAATTCTCTGGCCCGGGGATCGGAAGCTCTCCCGGAGAATTCCTCGGGGCCGGCTGCAGGTCCCACGATCCCACGGATCCGTCGAGATTCAAAAGCAGGTTCCCACCTGGGGTGCCAAAACTGTTACCGAAAAACGCGTTAAAATCGGAAACGACTCCTCAACACCAATTTAGTATTAAAGAGCAGGCATTCTATATTCACGGCGCCGGATGCACGGGGGATCGCTCCTCCTGGCGTGCGTACCTCACGCACCTTTCCCGTACAATTTGTAGATGAAAATTTTACATACTCATACATAGTCATTATTGTCTTGTCTAGCGATGGGTACAAACTTGCTCGTTCCGTATGTCAATCACTGCGCAGGCTCGGTTGTCCTCTTCCGTTGTTCTCTTCTGAGTAGGTGGTGTTACTTGGGTCGGTGGTGGTCTGTGAGTCGGTGGTCGCGATCTCCCCCTGCCGGAATTACCTTTTAGCTTCTCAGCTCTTACTCTTGGCAGTCTTGGCTAGTTTTCTCAGTCCGCTAAGCGAAACCGCGTTTTGTCATCCTTTTCTGACAGAAGCATGTTGTCTGTTGTTCTGCTGACATTAACGATCGCCTAGGCACTAAAATGCAGATCGACAGGTGCGCTGATTGGTACGCTCCATGTTCCCGTAATGGAACACCGTCTCTGGTTGGTTGATTTCATCGCTTTGGTTACACCTGTTCCTGTTGTTCAGTTTCTTCTTTTTTGGCTTTGTGTGATTCTCTCTGTGATTCTGTTTTTCTCTGCCTCGCTTTTCCCAGCTCCCCGTCCCTCACTTTTAATGCCCGTTATCCTTCACCAGCACACTCTCCCTTGGTTCCCATCCTCGTTTCTGAATTCCTCCTGCTTTGCCACGTAGCCCGTGACTTTTTTCTTAATCTCTCTCTGTCTGCCTCAACGCTCCCCCCGTGCTTTTTAATTCGTCTTCTCTGCTCTGTACCCTGCTACTGTTCTTGCCTTTCTGAGTTCTTCTCTGTCCAGCTCCCTTTCCCTATTCATGAATTCCTGTTCTTCCTGCAGCCACCGCTGTTCCCTGTGACCTCCATCTCTCTCTGTCCAGCTCCCTGTCCCTAGGTTTTAATTCCTGCCTCTGCCCGCTGTAGCCTGTCTAGATGTTTCTCTCGGCCTCTCTCTCTGTCCGGCTCCCTCTCTCTGTGTTCTAATTCCACGTTCTCTGTCACGTGGACCCGTGCTATTTGTTTGTCCTCATCTCTCTCTGTCCAGCTCCTTGCTGCGATGTTTTATTTCCTCATTTCCTCCCTCTCTGTCTTTGTAGCCCATTGCTGTTGGTTTGTGTTTTTTTTTTTTTTCCACTTGTTTCTTCATGTGTCTCTGTCTGCCTCCCAGTCCCTGATCTTTAATTCCTCCTTCCCTGTAGGCCGCTGTTCCTTTTTTCCATTCTACATTGTGTTCTCTTTGGTCTCGTGTTCTTATTCATTGATTCCCTCCTCGCTGCCCTGTGGCTTGTCCCCATTTTATTGTTGCTTCTCTCTCCCTCTCTCTGGCTTCTTGCCCCTGTTTTTAAAATTCCTCCCTCTCTTCTCTCTTCCCTGTAGGCCGTGTGATCTTTAGCCTTTCTCCATGTCTTTCTGCCCAGCTCTCTGTGTCTATTCATTAATTCTTCCCTCTCTGCCCTGTAGCCTGTAGCTTCTGTCCTTTCTCCATCTTGCTGTCCCTGGCTCCCCCGTGACCCTATGCTAGAATTGTTTCTCTCTTCTCTCCGTACGCATTGCGATTCCTTTTGCTCTCTGTCTCCCTTTGGTTTTTTTCTTTTTTTTTTCTGGCTCCCTGTCCCTAATTCTTAATTCTCTGCCTTCTCGTGCCCCATGGTTTGTTCTGTGGGGTTCTCTCGCGGTTCCCTCGCAGTTCCCTCCAGTCCATACTGGGCTATATTGGTCTAGTCCATACTGGGCTATATTGGTCTGTCCCGGCTTCCTCCCACTTCTTTCCCAGTGCCTCACAGTAGGTCCCGGTTCCGTCCATGGGATGAACTGTGAGGGAACTGTGAGGGAACTGTGAGGGAACTGTGAGGGAACTGTGAGGGAACTGTGAGTAGGGGGGCGGCCCCCCGGGCCCCAGCCCCCCCCCCCCGCCTGGGGCCAGGGCGCCGCGGCCGCCGGCCCCTTCCTCCTCTGCCCGCTCCCGTCGCAGACGGCTCGGTATGTGTCACGAGCGGCAGCCCCGTTCAGCAGCTCTCGGAGGGCGCGCGGCTGTGCCCGGCCGTGACCGGGGCCCGCAGGGGTTTCCCGCTCGCCCCGAGAAGGCGCTGGCCCCGAGCCGGCGCGTCCCGCCCCGCCCGGCCCTCGGCGCCCTCGCGAGCTGAGCGCGGCCCGGCCAGCAGGGGGCGCTGGCGCTCACCGGCTGGGCGCGGTGGCGGGGCCGGTGGGGGCCGTTCCTTCCGGCCGCCCTTTAAGGGCCGCCCCGCGGGGCTCGGGCTTCCGGTGGCGCGTGCGCGTCGGAGCGGGGGCGGGAGCGGTGCGTGTGGAGGCCGAAGGGCCGGTGCGTGTGGCGGCCGGGTCGCGAGGCGTCCCTGTGCGGTGCCGGGGCCCCTCTGCGGCCCGGCGTGGGAAGCCCGCGGCCGGCGGAGCCTGCTCGGAGCTGGGCGGGGAGCGCCGCGGCGGTCCGGCCGCCGGCAGCCATCCCCTGCGGTGGCCGGCAGCCCCTCGGGACGCCTGGAGGCCTGGCGGTGCCCGAGCCTCGCCTGCGGCAGCCGCCTGAGAGAGCAGCGCGGCCGTGTCCGGGGGCCGGAGAGCGCTGGTGGGTGAGTTCGGGCCGCGGGGGGCGGGTGTGTGTCTCCGGGCGGGGCCGGGGGGCTCCGTGCCCCGCAGAGGAGCCCCGGTCGGGCATCGTTCGCTTCCGAACAATGCAGGTCTGTCCCTGGTTATTTTCTGTGTACAGTGTTTCGGGCCACCTGAAAGCCTTTGGCCGGGTAGGTTTGGTGCGGGGCGATGGCAGGTGTGGACCCTGAAAGATCTCGGGTGGGGGGCGTGGGAGGTATTTCTTGCCTTAAAACTCTGAGCCCACCTCGTGTGTCATGTCGTGTTATCATGTCGTGAGTCTCGTGACTGTGGCAAATGGCTGAGTCGGGCGTTTTCTGATAACTAACTTCTGAACGTGTGCGTGTGTAGGCACGGGGAGATTTGTGCAGGGTGACGGAGCCCCTTGTGCTTCTGTGCTAATGTCTACCTGTTCTAGACCTCCAGTGTTGGAAAGCCTTTGTTTAGTGCCTAGTTGTGGCTGCGTAACTGCTGTTGCGCCTGCAGCTGTGCTCGCAGGGATGCTGGGTGGCTCCGCATCAAACCGGCCGCCGGGCGGCCGGGTTGTGCCGCAGAGCATGCCGGGAGCTGTAGTCCTTGCGGCTGCCGGGCGGCCGGGTTGTGCCGCAGAGCATGCCGGGAGCTGTATTCCTGGCGCAGTGGCTGCCGGCCCTGTCACGTGGTTCGCCGGGCGTGGCGGGAGGCGCGGTCTTCCGGCGCTCGGGTGCCGGGCGGCCGTGGCGCGTACGGTACGCGAGGTGTATTTTTGGGGTTGGCTTCGTGTTGATTACTGGGGGCTTGCGGGTGCGGCCGCTTCCCGAGAAGCGGTGAGTTCCCCGGGAGCTGACAGAAGGGAAGAGGGAAAGGAGGAGGACGATGACCTTTTCCCCGTGCCCAGGGCGCAGATGATGGCCGCCTCCCCAGCCCACCGGAGGTCCCGCTCAGCCTCCCCTGGCCCCCCTTGCCCCGTGCGCCTGCCCCCAGCTCCGGCACCTCCCTATAAGCGTGCTGCATAGCCTTAGGCCGCCCCCAGGCCCTGTCGTGAAGGCAGCAAGCCGTCCCTCAAGCGCACTGGATTCCCCCTTGGCGCAGGGGCCCTTAGCAGTAGCGTGGGGAGGGAGCGGTGTGTCCAGAAGCCCCTGCGGAAGGAGAGGCTTTGGCCAGGGTCGATCGACGGTAATGACGGTCGCTGTTTCTTCTTTCCCTCTCCCAGAGACCGTGCTGAGGACGTGGTTGTCTGTCCTTCCCCCGGGGATGCCGTTGCCTGCGGCCGTCTCAGGCTCGCGTGGCTTCTCTCTGCCCGTCCTCGCCGTCCTCGCAGCGCAGGGCCGAAAAGGGATAGACAAAACCCTTCCCGGCTGCGGACAGGAGCTGCCTCGGCTGAAGCTGGAGACGCCAACGAAAGGTAAAGAAGAAGAAACTGAAGGTGCTCTGGCTGCCAGCTGCCTTCCTGCCGCAGGCAAGAGAGAGCCTGTCCATGCAGGTGGGGGAGGAAGGATCCCCCTTCATAGCCCGCAGCGGGCCAGGCCACCAACGTGCACCGTAGGGTCTGTACGCGTAACCCGGAGTTGGGTACGGGCGTGTAGTGCACGAGCGAGCTAGGCTACGTGCCTAGGAAGCCTCATCTGGTAAGAGCTGTAAGACACCCACGTATTCTCTTCAGGTGGAGGACGGCCTAGAGTCTGGAGCTGCAGAAGAGGCAGGGAGGAGAGGAGGGGAAAGAAGCATCTGAACGGCTAAATTGTGCCAGCAGCGCTGAGAGCGAGAGTCGCGGTGAGTCCTGGGCCACTGGGGCCCCGTTGCCTCTCTTGTGCGTCCTGGGCCCTCCCTGTCTCTCCCCCGGCCCCCTCTCTTTCCTTACCTGCTGCAAAATTTACTTTTTTTTTTTTGCGGCCCCCCCCCCCCCCCCCCCCCGCACCTTCTTTCTCCATCTCGCTCTGAGTGTCTCCCTGCCTCCCCGTCTTTTCAGTCCTCCCTCTCTCTGTCCTGTAGCCTGTGGTTCCTTTTTCTTTCTCCGCCTCTCTCTGCCTGGCTCTGGCTCCGTTTTTTTTTTTTTTTATTCCTCCTGCTCTGTCCTGTAGCCTGTCGGTGTTTTGTTGTTCACTGGCTCTCTTGATCTGACTCCCTGTGTTACCGAAAAACGCGTTAAAATCGGAAACGGCTCCTCAACACCAATTTAGTATTAAAGAGCAGGCATTCTTTATTCGTGGCGCCGGATGCACGGGGGATCGCTCCTCCTGGTGTGCGTACCTCACGCACCTTTCCCGTACAATTTGTAGATCAATGTTTTACGTATTCATACATATTCATTATTGTCCTGTCTGCTGATTGGTACAAACTTGCTCGTTCCGTATGTAAATCGCTGCGCAGGCTCGGTTGTCCTCTTCCGTTGTTCTCTTCTGTTACTTGGGTCGGTGGTGGTCTGTGAGTCGGTGGTCGCGATCTCCCCCTGCCGGAATTACCTTTTAGCTTCTCGGCTCTTACTCTTGGCAGTCTTGGCTAGTTTTCTCAGTCCGCTAAGCGAAACCGCGTTTTTTCATCCTTTTCTGACAGAAGCACGTTGTCTGTTGTTCTGTTCGCATTAATGATCGCCTACGGACTAAAATGCAGATCGACAGATACGCTGATTGGTACGCTCCATGTTCCCGTAATGGAACACCGTCTCTGGTTGATTTCATCACTTTGGTTACATTTCCCCTGTTTGGAAGTTCTGAAATAATAATTTTCTCAATACTTCCATCCTAGATCAATAATATTCCACTATGTCAGTTTAGTGTTTGCTTCATGTTCTGAAATTTTTCACTTGATTGTGGTCTCCAGGGTGTATGCAGGTCCCATTTTCTACCCAAAATTTTATTAATTTGTTGAAGTACCTCTGCAAAAAAATGTGGTGCTCTATCAGAGGACATTCCCGTTGGCACTCTAAATCTTGGTATTATTTCCTTCAGCAACGTCTTAACTACTACTCTAGCTTTGTCGGTGCAGCACGAGAAAGCTGCTGGCCATCTAGAAAATTTGTCAATCAGCACTGACAAATACTGCTCTATCTATTTTGTCTGGGTAACTCAGAGAACTTAATTTGCTAATAATTTCCGGGAGAATTTTTTGTTTTGTTACTCCTAAAGGTTGTTTCCTTTGGTTCAGGGGATTATTTCTAGGACAGATTGGACACTTAGCTACTATGGGTTTAACTATTCTTGTCATGCCTACACACGCTACAGATGTTTTTAAACTCAAAACCGTAGCGCCTACAGCCTAATGTGTTTGCTCATGGTTTTCTTTTGCAAGTTGTGTCATAACTTGTGGGGTGGTTGTTGTTATTACTTGTTTTTCTGGTGTTACCTACCATCTCTCTGTGTTTTGTGATGCTTCCAATTGTTCTGCTAATTGCTCATCCAATTTATTATATCTCGGTTTCAACTTTGGAATTCTGATCTGTTTTACTGGTACTAGTGCAAGGATACCTTGCTCTGCAGTCCTCTTTGCAGCTTTATCGGTCAGTCGTTTGCTTATGTTTACAGCCGTCTGGCCAAATTGATGAGCTTTGCAACGCTTTACCGCCACTTCTTTTGGTTTCTGCACGTCTTCCGGAAGTTGGAGAATTTCTTCTTTATGCTGTATTGATGATTCTTGGGCTGATGGCAGTCCTTTCTCCTTCCCAATAGCTCCATGATCGTGGATCACACCAAATGCACGTTTGGAATCAGTCTAGATATTTATCCTTTGTCCTTCTGCCATTCGCAGAGCTCGCTTCAATGCTACCAATACTGCTTTCTGTGCTGAGGTGTTTGCAGGCAGCACCCCTGACTCCGTTCCCTCGGCGGCGATAACGACAGCATATCCGGCCATTCGCTTCTCTTCTCGCCCAGAGCTTCTTCCATCTGTAAACAACTCCAGATCAGGATTTTCCCAGAGGTTTGTGTCTCAGGTCTGGTCTGCTGGAATAGACTTGTTCAATAGTTAGCAAGCGATCGTGTTCTAAATTGTCCGTAAGGTTTTCTGTTGTTAAAAACATAGCAGGATTCAGTATAGCAGTAGTCTTCGATTCCACATCGTCTTGTTCTAACAGAACAACTTGATATTTCAACATTCTGCTAAGGGATAGCCAACGACCCCCCTTTTGTTCTAAAACAGTCACCGCTATGTGCGGGACATATACTGTCATCTTCTGTCCCATTGTTAACTTTGGGGCTTCCCGGATCGGCAGCGCTGTTGTTGCTACTGCCCGTAAACACCTAGGCCATCTTTTACTCGCGTGGTCAGGTTGTTTGGAGAAGTAGCCCACAGGTCTCTTCCAGGTTCCCAGTCGCTGTGTCAGCACTCCAAGGGCTAAATGTTGTCTTTCGTGGACAAACAACTCAAAAGGTTTAGCGAAATCAGGTAGGCCTAATGCAGGGGCGATCATCGAGGCTCTTTTCGGTTCTTTGAATGCCGTTTGGCATCCGGGCATCCAGGTTAAATATTTATCCTTTTGAGTCTTTCAATGCCTCAAATAATGGTTTTACATACAGTCTATAGTTCAGAATCCAGAGCTGATGCTATTTCATTGTTTTCAGAAAAGCTCTCAGTTCCTTCGGGCTGCTAGGTTCGGGAATTTGACAAATAGTTTCTTTCTTTTCACTTTCTAATTGTCTTTGTCTTTGAGATATTTCAAATCCTAAATAAATGGCTGCTTCTTTTCCTATTTGGGTTTTGTTTCTGGAAACTCCGCATCTTCCTTGGCCCAGAAAATTTAAAAATTTCAAAACATTTTTCTTTACTTTGTGCCGCTATCAGAATGTCATCCGCATTCTGTAACAAGATGCCTCTCCCTGGGTTCTGTTTTTTCTATATCTCTAATTTTTTTTTGCCAGCTGAGTCTCAAGTATCGTAGGACTATTTTTAAATCCTTGTGGAAGTACGGTCCATGGTAGCTGTGTCTTTCATTCTGTGGTGGGGCTTTCCCATTGCAAAGCAAATAGGCTTTGACTTTTTATGCCTGGAGGTATGCAAAAGAAGGCGTCCTTCAAATCTAGTACAGTAAACCGTTTATGCTCCTCCTTTAAAAGAGGTCAGTAAAGTGTATGGATTAGCTACTACCGGATGTATATCTTGGACCACCTGATTTATAGCCCTTAAATCGTGAACTAGCTAATACTCTTTGCCTCTAGATTTCTTTACTGGCGACACAGGAGTACTATATTCTGATTCACATTCCACTAAAAGCTCATATTCTGAAAAATTTTATAATTAACTTCTGTAATCCTTTTCGAGCCTCTCGCTTAATAGGGTATTGTTTTTGTCTTACGGGCTTGGCTCCAGGCTTTAAGGTTACTTTTACCGGCTCTGCCCACTTAGATCGCTCCGGAGCTCCGCTCGCTCAAACCAAAGGAATTACTACGTTTTCCACTTCCTCGGGAACCCGTTCCTCCCTGGAGGAATCCTGTAACATAAACGCTCTCGCCTCTGTGGCTTTTGATTCTGGTATTAGTGATTTAATCTCTCCATCTTTAAAAGTTACTTGAGCATCTAATTGACCTAATAGATCTCGTCATAACAGAGGCAGTGGACATTCAGGCATATGCAGAAACTGGTGAGTTGCCCATTGCTTCTCCAATTTAAACTTTAATGGCTCTGAGAGGGGCTAATTTTTCTTTGCCCTGTTGCGCTAGCAACATCTACTGATTTATGATCAAATTTCTCTTCACGTGTATTCAATACCAAATAAGTGGCTCCCGTATCTACCAAAAATTCTATTTCTTCATTCCGTAGCTTCAGTGTAACCAGGTGTTCAGCTAGGGTTGATTCCCCTGGTCTCCTTCATGCCAAGCTACTTCAAGCATTTAACCCAGATCTCTGGATTCAGGTTGTTCTAGTTTCTAAAGGTTGTTTTCTCTCCCCCCGCCCCCATCTGGGGCTGATTGTCTTATGAATATAGAGACCAGCTGAATTGCTTTTTCTGGTTTTTCTGGGTTCAAATGAGTATATTTTCTGGTGGTCACCTTCAGTCTTTCCATAAAGGCTGAAGGGGACTCACTTAATTCTTGTCTCACTTCATAAATTTTGACCAATTTATTGCTTTTGGCATTGCTTGTCTTACTCCAAATAAAATCTCTCTCTGACATCGAGTCAACATTCCCCTGGGTCCTGGCTGATTAGGGTCCCACTCGGGATTTGTAGATGGACAATTCTTATTCATTGTTCTCTGTAAATTCCTGTTAGCATGTGCTCCCTGCACCTGCCTTCTGGCTGTATTCCATACTATTTTCTTGTCAGTTTCATCAAGCGAAGTATCCAGTATCACAAGTAGAGCAACACTCTTTCAAGTTCTCACCACGTTTTCCTCTTTTCAGAAACATTGCCGTAGAATCTTGTGGACATACCTCACGCTGTTTCTGCTGCTCGGGATGATTCCACGGTGTAAAGAACAAATCAACATATGCCACTTCTTCCCGTTTGCCTTCCCTTTTTACAAAACAACATTAATTGCAAGATGGTACGATATTGCAATGTCTCATGTTCTGGCCATTTGTGCCCACCTTCCAATTGATACGTTGGCCACCAATGATTGCAATATTCAATTAATGGTTTCCGAGTTAGTGGGTCACCGCCCCCGACGTCTTTCCAGCGCTTCAAAATACATCGCAAAGGTGTTCTCTGTGGGATAGGTTTCCTACTCAGTAATGCTCCCGTCTCCCAGTCGACTAGTAGTTGTGATAGTGCACTATCGCAAATAGTAGTCAGAGGGACTCCAACCCCCGTTAGAGGTCTCACTGGAAATCTGCCACTGGGATCTGTAGCCCCCTGCTAGATATCCCTGGAGACTTCAACCCCCTGTTGAAGACTCCCCTACCCTCGGGTCCCGCTCCACAGGCTTTCGCCTAGCAGAGACTTACCAACCGAGGCACCTCTTGGCCCCGACCCTGCGTGGCTTTCGCCGCGCCTTACGGGCAGGCCTGTGGGACTCAAACCCGCTATCCTATCCTATGTGGGAAACTAACCCCACGTATTATTCTACCTAAGTTTCTTCTTCAAAGAATGCCTTGTTTACCTCAATCCAGGGGATCTTGCTCAGAATTCTCTGGCCCGGGGATCGGAAGCTCTCCCGGAGAATTCCTCGGGGCCGGCTGCAGGTCCCACGATCCCACGGATCCGTCGAGATTCAAAAGCAGGTTCCCACCTGGGGTGCCAAAACTGTTACCGAAAAACGCGTTAAAATCGGAAACGACTCCTCAACACCAATTTAGTATTAAAGAGCAGGCATTCTATATTCACGGCGCCGGATGCACGGGGGATCGCTCCTCCTGGCGTGCGTACCTCACGCACCTTCCCTGTACAATTTGTAGATGAAAATTTTACATACTCATACATAGTCATTATTGTCTTGTCTAGCGATGGGTACAAACTTGCTCGTTCCGTATGTCAATCACTGCGCAGGCTCGGTTGTCCTCTTCCGTTGTTCTCTTCTGAGTAGGTGGTGTTACTTGGGTCGGTGGTGGTCTGTGAGTCGGTGGTCGCGATCTCCCCCTGCCGGAATTACCTTTTAGCTTCTCGGCTCTTACTCTTGGCAGTCTTGGCTAGTTTTCTCAGTCCGCTAAGCGAAACCGCGTTTTGTCATCCTTTTCTGACAGAAGCATGTTGTCTGTTGTTCTGCTGACATTAACGATCGCCTAGGCACTAAAATGCAGATCGACAGGTGCGCTGATTGGTACGCTCCATGTTCCCGTAATGGAACACCGTCTCTGGTTGGTTGATTTCATCGCTTTGGTTACACCTGTTCCTGTTGTTCAGTTTCTTCTTTTTTGGCTTTGTGTGATTCTCTCTGTGATTCTGTTTTTCTCTGCCTCGCTTTTCCCAGCTCCCCGTCCCTCACTTTTAATGCCCGTTATCCTTCACCAGCACACTCTCCCTTGGTTCCCATCCTCGTTTCTGAATTCCTCCTGCTTTGCCACGTAGCCCGTGACTTTTTTCTTAATCTCTCTCTGTCTGCCTCAACGCTCCCCCCGTGCTTTTTAATTTGTCTTCTCTGCTCTGTACCCTGCTACTGTTCTTGCCTTTCTGAGTTCTTCTCTGTCCAGCTCCCTTTCCCTATTCATGAATTCCTGTTCTTCCTGCAGCCACCGCTGTTCCCTGTGACCTCCATCTCTCTCTGTCCAGCTCCCTGTCCCTAGGTTTTAATTCCTGCCTCTGCCCGCTGTAGCCTGTCTAGATGTTTCTCTCGGCCTCTCTCTCTGTCCGGCTCCCTCTCTCTGTGTTCTAATTCCACGTTCTCTGTCACGTGGACCCGTGCTATTTGTTTGTCCTCATCTCTCTCTGTCCAGCTCCTTGCTGCGACGTTTTATTTCCTCATTTCCTCCCTCTCTGTCTTTGTAGCCCATTGCTGTTGGTTTGTTTTTTTCTTTTTTTTCACTTGTTTCTTCATGTGTCTCTGTCTGCCTCCCAGTCCCTGATCTTTAATTCCTCCTTCCCTGTAGGCCGCTGTTCCTTTTTTCCATTCTACATTGTGTTCTCTTTGGTCTCGTGTTCTTATTCATTGATTCCCTCCTCGCTGCCCTGTGGCTTGTCCCCATTTTATTGTTGCTTCTCTCTCCCTCTCTCTGGCTTCTTGCCCCTGTTTTTAAAATTCCTCCCTCTCTTCTCTCTTCCCTGTAGGCCGTGTGATCTTTAGCCTTTCTCCATGTCTTTCTGCCCAGCTCTCTGTGTCTATTCATTAATTCTTCCCTCTCTGCCCTGTAGCCTGTAGCTTCTGTCCTTTCTCCATCTTGCTGTCCCTGGCTCCCGCGTGACCCTATGCTAGAATTGTTTCTCTCTTCTCTCCGTACGTATTGCGATTCCTTTTGCTCTCTGTCTCCCTTTGGTTTTTTTCTTTTTTTTTTTCTGGCTCCCTGTCCCTAATTCTTAATTCTCTGCCTTCTCGTGCCCCATGGTTTGTTCTGTGGGGTTCTCTCGCGGTTCCCTCGCAGTTCCCTCCAGTCCATACTGGGCTATATTGGTCTAGTCCATACTGGGCTATATTGGTCTGTCCCGGCTTCCTCCCACTTCTTTCCCAGTGCCTCACAGTAGGTCCCGGTTCCGTCCATGGGATGAACTGTGAGGGAACTGTGAGGGAACTGTGAGGGAACTGTGAGGGAACTGTGAGGGAACTGTGAGGGAACTGTGAGTAGGGGGGCGGCCCCCCGGGCCCCAGCCCCCCCCCCCCGCCTGGGGCCAGGGCGCCGCGGCCGCCGGCCCCTTCCTCCTCTGCCCGCTCCCGTCGCAGACGGCTCGGTATGTGTCACGAGCGGCAGCCGCGTTCAGCAGCTCTCGGAGGGCGCGCGGCTGTGCCCGGCCGTGACCGGGGCCCGCAGGGGTTTCCCGCTCGCCCCGAGAAGGCGCTGGCCCCGAGCCGGCGCGTCCCGCCCCGCCCGGCCCTCGGCGCCCTCGCGAGCTGAGCGCGGCCCGGCCAGCAGGGGGCGCTGGCGCTCACCGGCTGGGCGCGGTGGCGGGGCCGGTGGGGGCCGTTCCTTCCGGCCGCCCTTTAAGGGCCGCCCCGCGGGGCTCGGGCTTCCGGTGGCGCGTGCGCGTCGGAGCGGGGGCGGGAGCGGTGCGTGTGGAGGCCGAAGGGCCGGTGCGTGTGGCGGCCGGGTCGCGAGGCGTCCCTGTGCGGTGCCGGGGCCCCTCTGCGGCCCGGCGTGGGAAGCCCGCGGCCGGCGGAGCCTGCTCGGAGCTGGGCGGGGAGCGCCGCGGCGGTCCGGCCGCCGGCAGCCATCCCCTGCGGTGGCCGGCAGCCCCTCGGGACGCCTGGAGGCCTGGCGGTGCCCGAGCCTCGCCTGCGGCAGCCGCCTGAGAGAGCAGCGCGGCCGTGTCCGGGGGCCGGAGAGCGCTGGTGGGTGAGTTCGGGCAGCGGGGGGCGGGTGTGTGTCTCCGGGCGGGGCCGGGGGGCTCCGTGCCCCGCAGAGGAGCCCCGGTCGGGCATCGTTCGCTTCCGAACAATGCAGGTCTGTCCCTGGTTATTTTCTGTGTACAGTGTTTCGGGCCACCTGAAAGCCTTTGGCCGGGTAGGTTTGGTGCGGGGCGATGGCAGGTGTGGACCCTGAAAGATCTCGGGTGGGGGGCGTGGGAGGTATTTCTTGCCTTAAAACTCTGAGCCCACCTCGCGTGTCATGTCGTGTTATCATGTCGTGAGTCTCGTGACTGTGGCAAATGGCTGAGTCGGGCGTTTTCTGATAACTAACTTCTGAACGTGTGCGTGTGTAGGCACGGGGAGATTTGTGCAGTGTGACGGAGCCCCTTGTGCTTCTGTGCTAATGTCCACCTGTTCTAGACCTCCAGTGTTGGAAAGCCTTTGTTTAGTGCCTAGTTGTGGCTGCGTAACTGCTGTTGCGCCTGCAGCTGTGCTCGCAGGGATGCTGGGTGGCTCCGCATCAAACCGGCCGCCGGGCAGCCGGGTTGTGCCGCAGAGCATGCCGGGAGCTGTAGTCCTTGCGGCTGCCGGGCGGCCGGGTTGTGCCGCAGAGCGTGCCGGGAGCTGTATTCCTGGCGCAGTGGCTGCCGGCCCTGTCACGTGGTTCGCCGGGCATGGCGGGAGGCGCGGTCTTCCGGCGCTCGGGTGCCGGGCGGCCGTGGCGCGTACGGTACGCGAGGTGTATTTTTGGGGTTGGATTCGTGTTGATTACTGGGGGCTTGCGGGTGCGGCCGCTTCCCGAGAAGCGGTGAGTTCCCCGGGAGCTGACAGAAGGGAAGAGGGAAAGGAGGAGGACGATGACCTTTTCCCCGTGCCCAGGGCGCAGATGATGGCCGCGTCCCCGGCCCACCGGAGGTCCCGCTCAGCCTCCCCGGCCCCCCTTGCCCCGTGCGCCTGCCCCCAGCTCCGGCACCTCCCCATAAGCGTGCTGCATAGCCTTAGGCCGCCCCCAGGCCCTGTCGTGAAGGCAGCAAGCCGTCCCTCAAGCGCACTGGATTCCCCCTTGGCGCAGGGGCCCTTAGCAGTAGCGTGGGGAGGGAGCGGTGTGTCCAGAAGCCCCTGCGGAAGGAGAGGCTTTGGCCAGGGTCGATCGACGGTAATGACGGTCGCTGTTTCTTCTTTCCCTCTCCCAGAGACCGTGCTGAGGACGTGGTTGTCTGTCCTTCCCCCGGGGATGCCGTTGCCTGCGGCCGTCTCAGGCTCGCGTGGCTTCTCTCTGCCCGTCCTCGCCGTCCTCGCAGCGCAGGGCCGAAAAGGGATAGACAAAACCCTTCCCGGCTGCGGACAGGAGCTGCCTCGGCTGAAGCTGGAGACGCCAACGAAAGGTAAAGAAGAAGAAACTGAAGGTGCTCTGGCTGCCAGCTGCCTTCCTGCCGCAGGCAAGAGAGAGCCTGTCCATGCAGGTGGGGGAGGAAGGATCCCCCTTCATAGCCCGCAGCGGGCCAGGCCACCAACGTGCACCGTAGGGTCTGTACGCGTAACCCGGAGTTGGGTACGGGCGTGTAGTGCACGAGCGAGCTAGGCTACGTGCCTAGGAAGCCTCATCTGGTAAGAGCTGTAAGACACCCACGTATTCTCTTCAGGTGGAGGACGGCCTAGAGTCTGGAGCTGCAGAAGAGGCAGGGAGGAGAGGAGGGGAAAGAAGCATCTGAACGGCTAAATTGTGCCAGCAGCGCTGAGAGCGAGAGTCGCGGTGAGTCCTGGGCCACTGGGGCCCCGTTGCCTCTCTTGTGCGTCCTGGGCCCTCCCTGTCTCTCCCCCGGCCCCCTCTCTTTCCTTACCTGCTGCAAAATTTACTTTTTTTTTTTTGCGGCCCCCCCCCCCCCCCCGCACCTTCTTTCTCCATCTCGCTCTGAGTGTCTCCCTGCCTCCCCGTCTTTTCAGTCCTCCCTCTCTCTGTCCTGTAGCCTGTGGTTCCTTTTTCTTTCTCCGCCTCTCTCTGCCTGGCTCTGGCTCCGTTTTTTTTTTTTTTTTATTCCTCCTGCTCTGTCCTGTAGCCTGTCGGTGTTTTGTTGTTCACTGGCTCTCTTGATCTGACTCCCTGTGTTACCGAAAAACGCGTTAAAATCGGAAACGGCTCCTCAACACCAATTTAGTATTAAAGAGCAGGCATTCTTTATTCGTGGCGCCGGATGCACGGGGGATCGCTCCTCCTGGTGTGCGTACCTCACGCACCTTTCCCGTACAATTTGTAGATCAATGTTTTACGTATTCATACATATTCATTATTGTCCTGTCTGCTGATTGGTACAAACTTGCTCGTTCCGTATGTAAATCGCTGCGCAGGCTCGGTTGTCCTCTTCCGTTGTTCTCTTCTGTTACTTGGGTCGGTGGTGGTCTGTGAGTCGGTGGTCGCGATCTCCCCCTGCCGGAATTACCTTTTAGCTTCTCGGCTCTTACTCTTGGCAGTCTTGGCTAGTTTTCTCAGTCCGCTAAGCGAAACCGCGTTTTTTCATCCTTTTCTGACAGAAGCACGTTGTCTGTTGTTCTGTTCGCATTAATGATCGCCTACGGACTAAAATGCAGATCGACAGATACGCTGATTGGTACGCTCCATGTTCCCGTAATGGAACACCGTCTCTGGTTGATTTCATCACTTTGGTTACATTTCCCCTGTTTGGAAGTTCTGAAATAATAATTTTCTCAATACTTCCATCCTAGATCAATAATATTCCACTATGTCAGTTTAGTGTTTGCTTCATGTTCTGAAATTTTTCACTTGATTGTGGTCTCCAGGGTGTATGCAGGTCCCATTTTCTACCCAAAATTTTATTAATTTGTTGAAGTACCTCTGCAAAAAAATGTGGTGCTCTATCAGAGGACATTCCCGTTGGCACTCTAAATCTTGGTATTATTTCCTTCAGCAACGTCTTAACTACTACTCTAGCTTTGTCGGTGCAGCACGAGAAAGCTGCTGGCCATCTAGAAAATTTGTCAATCAGCACTGACAAATACTGCTATATCTATTTTGTCTGGGTAACTCAGAGAACTTAATTTGCTAATAATTTCCGGGAGAATTTTTTGTTTTGTTACTCCTAAAGGTTGTTTCCTTTGGTTCAGGGGATTATTTCTAGGACAGATTGGACACTTAGCTACTATGGGTTTAACTATTCTTGTCATGCCTACACACGCTACAGATGTTTTTAAACTCAAAACCGTAGCGCCTACAGCCTAATGTGTTTGCTCATGGTTTTCTTTTGCAAGTTGTGTCATAACTTGTGGGGTGGTTGTTGTTATTACTTGTTTTTCTGGTGTTACCTACCATCTCTCTGTGTTTTGTGATGCTTCCAATTGTTCTGCTAATTGCTCATCCAATTTATTATATCTCGGTTTCAACTTTGGAATTCTGATCTGTTTTACTGGTACTAGTGCAAGGATACCTTGCTCTGCAGTCCTCTTTGCAGCTTTATCGGTCAGTCGTTTGCTTATGTTTACAGCCGTCTGGCCAAATTGATGAGCTTTGCAACGCTTTACCGCCACTTCTTTTGGTTTCTGCACGTCTTCCGGAAGTTGGAGAATTTCTTCTTTATGCTGTATTGATGATTCTTGGGCTGATGGCAGTCCTTTCTCCTTCCCAATAGCTCCATGATCGTGGATCACACCAAATGCACGTTTGGAATCAGTCTAGATATTTATCCTTTGTCCTTCTGCCATTCGCAGAGCTCGCTTCAATGCTACCAATGCTGCTTTCTGTGCTGAGGTGTTTGCAGGCAGCACCCCTGACTCCATTCCCTCGGCGGCGATAACGACAGCATATCCGGCCATTCGCTTCTCTTCTCGCCCAGAGCTTCTTCCATCTGTAAACAACTCCAGATCAGGATTTTCCCAGAGGTTTGTGTCTCAGGTCTGGTCTGCTGGAATAGACTTGTTCAATAGTTAGCAAGCGATCGTGTTCTAAATTGTCCGTAAGGTTTTCTGTTGTTAAAAACATAGCAGGATTCAGTATAGCAGTAGTCTTCGATTCCACATCGTCTTGTTCTAACAGAACAACTTGATATTTCAACATTCTGCTAAGGGATAGCCAACGACCCCCCTTTTGTTCTAAAACAGTCACCGCTATGTGCGGGACATATACTGTCATCTTCTGTCCCATTGTTAACTTTGGGGCTTCCCGGATCGGCAGCGCTGTTGTTGCTACTGCCCGTAAACACCTAGGCCATCTTTTACTCGCGTGGTCAGGTTGTTTGGAGAAGTAGCCCACAGGTCTCTTCCAGGTTCCCAGTCGCTGTGTCAGCACTCCAAGGGCTAAATGTTGTCTTTCGTGGACAAACAACTCAAAAGGTTTAGCGAAATCAGGTAGGCCTAATGCAGGGGCGATCATCGAGGCTCTTTTCGGTTCTTTGAATGCCGTTTGGCATCCGGGCATCCAGGTTAAATATTTATCCTTTTGAGTCTTTCAATGCCTCAAATAATGGTTTTACATACAGTCTATAGTTCAGAATCCAGAGCTGATGCTATTTCATTGTTTTCAGAAAAGCTCTCAGTTCCTTCGGGCTGCTAGGTTCGGGAATTTGACAAATAGTTTCTTTCTTTTCACTTTCTAATTGTCTTTGTCTTTGAGATATTTCAAATCCTAAATAAATGGCTGCTTCTTTTCCTATTTGGGTTTTGTTTCTGGAAACTCCGCATCTTCCTTGGCCCAGAAAATTTAAAAATTTCAAAACATTTTTCTTTACTTTGTGCCGCTATCAGAATGTCATCCGCATTCTGTAACAAGATGCCTCTCCCTGGGTTCTGTTTTTTCTATATCTCTAATTTTTTTTTGCCAGCTGAGTCTCAAGTATCGTAGGACTATTTTTAAATCCTTGTGGAAGTACGGTCCATGGTAGCTGTGTCTTTCATTCTGTGGTGGGGCTTTCCCATTGCAAAGCAAATAGGCTTTGACTTTTTATGCCTGGAGGTATGCAAAAGAAGGCGTCCTTCAAATCTAGTACAGTAAACCGTTTATGCTCCTCCTTTAAAAGAGGTCAGTAAAGTGTATGGATTAGCTACTACCGGATGTATATCTTGGACCACCTGATTTATAGCCCTTAAATCGTGAACTAGCTAATACTCTTTGCCTCTAGATTTCTTTACTGGCGACACAGGAGTACTATATTCTGATTCACATTCCACTAAAAGCTCATATTCTGAAAAATTTTATAATTAACTTCTGTAATCCTTTTCGAGCCTCTCGCTTAATAGGGTATTGTTTTTGTCTTACGGGCTTGGCTCCAGGCTTTAAGGTTACTTTTACCGGCTCTGCCCACTTAGATCGCTCCGGAGCTCCGCTCGCTCAAACCAAAGGAATTACTACGTTTTCCACTTCCTCGGGAACCCGTTCCTCCCTGGAGGAATCCTGTAACATAAACGCTCTCGCCTCTGTGGCTTTTGATTCTGGTATTAGTGATTTAATCTCTCCATCTTTAAAAGTTACTTGAGCATCTAATTGACCTAATAGATCTCGTCATAACAGAGGCAGTGGACATTCAGGCATATGCAGAAACTGGTGAGTTGCCCATTGCTTCTCCAATTTAAACTTTAATGGCTCTGAGAGGGGCTAATTTTTCTTTGCCCTGTTGCGCTAGCAACATCTACTGATTTATGATCAAATTTCTCTTCACGTGTATTCAATACCAAATAAGTGGCTCCCGTATCTACCAAAAATTCTATTTCTTCATTCCGTAGCTTCAGTGTAACCAGGTGTTCAGCTAGGGTTGATTCCCCTGGTCTCCTTCATGCCAAGCTACTTCAAGCATTTAACCCAGATCTCTGGATTCAGGTTGTTCTAGTTTCTAAAGGTTGTTTTCTCTCCCCCCGCCCCCATCTGGGGCTGATTGTCTTATGAATATAGAGACCAGCTGAATTGCTTTTTCTGGTTTTTCTGGGTTCAAATGAGTATATTTTCTGGTGGTCACCTTCAGTCTTTCCATAAAGGCTGAAGGGGACTCACTTAATTCTTGTCTCACTTCATAAATTTTGACCAATTTATTGCTTTTGGCATTGCTTGTCTTACTCCAAATAAAATCTCTCTCTGACATCGAGTCAACATTCCCCTGGGTCCTGGCTGATTAGGGTCCCACTCGGGATTTGTAGATGGACAATTCTTATTCATTGTTCTCTGTAAATTCCTGTTAGCATGTGCTCCCTGCACCTGCCTTCTGGCTGTATTCCATACTATTTTCTTGTCAGTTTCATCAAGCGAAGTATCCAGTATCACAAGTAGAGCAACACTCTTTCAAGTTCTCACCACGTTTTCCTCTTTTCAGAAACATTGCCGTAGAATCTTGTGGACATACCTCACGCTGTTTCTGCTGCTCGGGATGATTCCACGGTGTAAAGAACAAATCAACATATGCCACTTCTTCCCGTTTGCCTTCCCTTTTTACAAAACAACATTAATTGCAAGATGGTACGATATTGCAATGTCTCATGTTCTGGCCATTTGTGCCCACCTTCCAATTGATACGTTGGCCACCAATGATTGCAATATTCAATTAATGGTTTCCGAGTTAGTGGGTCACCGCCCCCGACGTCTTTCCAGCGCTTCAAAATACATCGCAAAGGTGTTCTCTGTGGGATAGGTTTCCTACTCAGTAATGCTCCCGTCTCCCAGTCGACTAGTAGTTGTGATAGTGCACTATCGCAAATAGTAGTCAGAGGGACTCCAACCCCCGTTAGAGGTCTCACTGGAAATCTGCCACTGGGATCTGTAGCCCCCTGCTAGATATCCCTGGAGACTTCAACCCCCTGTTGAAGACTCCCCTACCCTCGGGTCCCGCTCCACAGGCTTTCGCCTAGCAGAGACTTACCAACCGAGGCACCTCTTGGCCCCGACCCTGCGTGGCTTTCGCCGCGCCTTACGGGCAGGCCTGTGGGACTCAAACCCGCTATCCTATCCTATGTGGGAAACTAACCCCACGTATTATTCTACCTAAGTTTCTTCTTCAAAGAATGCCTTGTTTACCTCAATCCAGGGGATCTTGCTCAGAATTCTCTGGCCCGGGGATCGGAAGCTCTCCCGGAGAATTCCTCGGGGCCGGCTGCAGGTCCCACGATCCCACGGATCCGTCGAGATTCAAAAGCAGGTTCCCACCTGGGGTGCCAAAACTGTTACCGAAAAACGCGTTAAAATCGGAAACGACTCCTCAACACCAATTTAGTATTAAAGAGCAGGCATTCTATATTCACGGCGCCGGATGCACGGGGGATCGCTCCTCCTGGCGTGCGTACCTCACGCACCTTCCCTGTACAATTTGTAGATGAAAATTTTACATACTCATACATAGTCATTATTGTCTTGTCTAGCGATGGGTACAAACTTGCTCGTTCCGTATGTCAATCACTGCGCAGGCTCGGTTGTCCTCTTCCGTTGTTCTCTTCTGAGTAGGTGGTGTTACTTGGGTCGGTGGTGGTCTGTGAGTCGGTGGTCGCGATCTCCCCCTGCCGGAATTACCTTTTAGCTTCTCGGCTCTTACTCTTGGCAGTCTTGGCTAGTTTTCTCAGTCCGCTAAGCGAAACCGCGTTTTGTCATCCTTTTCTGACAGAAGCATGTTGTCTGTTGTTCTGCTGACATTAACGATCGCCTAGGCACTAAAATGCAGATCGACAGGTGCGCTGATTGGTACGCTCCATGTTCCCGTAATGGAACACCGTCTCTGGTTGGTTGATTTCATCGCTTTGGTTACACCTGTTCCTGTTGTTCAGTTTCTTCTTTTTTGGCTTTGTGTGATTCTCTCTGTGATTCTGTTTTTCTCTGCCTCGCTTTTCCCAGCTCCCCGTCCCTCACTTTTAATGCCCGTTATCCTTCACCAGCACACTCTCCCTTGGTTCCCATCCTCGTTTCTGAATTCCTCCTGCTTTGCCACGTAGCCCGTGACTTTTTTCTTAATCTCTCTCTGTCTGCCTCAACGCTCCCCCCGTGCTTTTTAATTTGTCTTCTCTGCTCTGTACCCTGCTACTGTTCTTGCCTTTCTGAGTTCTTCTCTGTCCAGCTCCCTTTCCCTATTCATGAATTCCTGTTCTTCCTGCAGCCACCGCTGTTCCCTGTGACCTCCATCTCTCTCTGTCCAGCTCCCTGTCCCTAGGTTTTAATTCCTGCCTCTGCCCGCTGTAGCCTGTCTAGATGTTTCTCTCGGCCTCTCTCTCTGTCCGGCTCCCTCTCTCTGTGTTCTAATTCCACGTTCTCTGTCACGTGGACCCGTGCTATTTGTTTGTCCTCATCTCTCTCTGTCCAGCTCCTTGCTGCGACGTTTTATTTCCTCATTTCCTCCCTCTCTGTCTTTGTAGCCCATTGCTGTTGGTTTGTTTTTTTCTTTTTTTTCACTTGTTTCTTCATGTGTCTCTGTCTGCCTCCCAGTCCCTGATCTTTAATTCCTCCTTCCCTGTAGGCCGCTGTTCCTTTTTTCCATTCTACATTGTGTTCTCTTTGGTCTCGTGTTCTTATTCATTGATTCCCTCCTCGCTGCCCTGTGGCTTGTCCCCATTTTATTGTTGCTTCTCTCTCCCTCTCTCTGGCTTCTTGCCCCTGTTTTTAAAATTCCTCCCTCTCTTCTCTCTTCCCTGTAGGCCGTGTGATCTTTAGCCTTTCTCCATGTCTTTCTGCCCATCTCTCTGTGTCTATTCATTAATTCTTCCCTCTCTGCCCTGTAGCCTGTAGCTTCTGTCCTTTCTCCATCTTGCTGTCCCTGGCTCCCGCGTGACCCTATGCTAGAATTGTTTCTCTCTTCTCTCCGTACGTATTGCGATTCCTTTTGCTCTCTGTCTCCCTTTGGTTTTTTTCTTTTTTTTTTTCTGGCTCCCTGTCCCTAATTCTTAATTCTCTGCCTTCTCGTGCCCCATGGTTTGTTCTGTGGGGTTCTCTCGCGGTTCCCTCGCAGTTCCCTCCAGTCCATACTGGGCTATATTGGTCTAGTCCATACTGGGCTATATTGGTCTGTCCCGGCTTCCTCCCACTTCTTTCCCAGTGCCTCACAGTAGGTCCCGGTTCCGTCCATGGGATGAACTGTGAGGGAACTGTGAGGGAACTGTGAGGGAACTGTGAGGGAACTGTGAGGGAACTGTGAGGGAACTGTGAGGGAACTGTGAGGGAACTGTGAGGGAACTGTGAGGGAACTGTGAGGGAACTGTGAGGGAACTGTGAGGGAACTGTGAGTAGGGGGGCGGCCCCCCGGGCCCCAGCCCCCCCCCCCCGCCTGGGGCCAGGGCGCCGCGGCCGCCGGCCCCTTCCTCCTCTGCCCGCTCCCGTCGCAGACGGCTCGGTATGTGTCACGAGCGGCAGCCGCGTTCAGCAGCTCTCGGAGGGCGCGCGGCTGTGCCCGGCCGTGACCGGGGCCCGCAGGGGTTTCCCGCTCGCCCCGAGAAGGCGCTGGCCCCGAGCCGGCGCGTCCCGCCCCGCCCGGCCCTCGGCGCCCTCGCGAGCTGAGCGCGGCCCGGCCAGCAGGGGGCGCTGGCGCTCACCGGCTGGGCGCGGTGGCGGGGCCGGTGGGGGCCGTTCCTTCCGGCCGCCCTTTAAGGGCCGCCCCGCGGGGCTCGGGCTTCCGGTGGCGCGTGCGCGTCGGAGCGGGGGCGGGAGCGGTGCGTGTGGAGGCCGAAGGGCCGGTGCGTGTGGCGGCCGGGTCGCGAGGCGTCCCTGTGCGGTGCCGGGGCCCCTCTGCGGCCCGGCGTGGGAAGCCCGCGGCCGGCGGAGCCTGCTCGGAGCTGGGCGGGGAGCGCCGCGGCGGTCCGGCCGCCGGCAGCCATCCCCTGCGGTGGCCGGCAGCCCCTCGGGACGCCTGGAGGCCTGGCGGTGCCCGAGCCTCGCCTGCGGCAGCCGCCTGAGAGAGCAGCGCGGCCGTGTCCGGGGGCCGGAGAGCGCTGGTGGGTGAGTTCGGGCAGCGGGGGGCGGGTGTGTGTCTCCGGGCGGGGCCAGGGGGCTCCGTGCCCCGCAGAGGAGCCCCGGTCGGGCATCGTTCGCTTCCGAACAATGCAGGTCTGTCCCTGGTTATTTTCTGTGTACAGTGTTTCGGGCCACCTGAAAGCCTTTGGCCGGGTAGGTTTGGTGCGGGGCGATGGCAGGTGTGGACCCTGAAAGATCTCGGGTGGGGGGCGTGGGAGGTATTTCTTGCCTTAAAACTCTGAGCCCACCTCGCGTGTCATGTCGTGTTATCATGTCGTGAGTCTCGTGACTGTGGCAAATGGCTGAGTCGGGCGTTTTCTGATAACTAACTTCTGAACGTGTGCGTGTGTAGGCACGGGGAGATTTGTGCAGGGTGACGGAGCCCCTTGTGCTTCTGTGCTAATGTCTACCTGTTCTAGACCTCCAGTGTTGGAAAGCCTTTGTTTAGTGCCTAGTTGTGGCTGCGTAACTGCTGTTGCGCCTGCAGCTGTGCTCGCAGGGATGCTGGGTGGCTCCGCATCAAACCGGCCGCCGGGCGGCCGGGTTGTGCCGCAGAGCATGCCGGGAGCTGTAGTCCTTGCGGCTGCCGGGCGGCCGGGTTGTGCCGCAGAGCATGCCGGGAGCTGTATTCCTGGCGCAGTGGCTGCCGGCCCTGTCACGTGGTTCGCCGGGCGTGGCGGGAGGCGCGGTCTTCCGGCGCTCGGGTGCCGGGCGGCCGTGGCGCGTACGGTACGCGAGGTGTATTTTTGGGGTTGGATTCGTGTTGATTACTGGGGGCTTGCGGGTGCGGCCGCTTCCCGAGAAGCGGTGAGTTCCCCGGGAGCTGACAGAAGGGAAGAGGGAAAGGAGGAGGACGATGACCTTTTCCCCGTGCCCAGGGCGCAGATGATGGCCGCCTCCCCGGCCCACCGGAGGTCCCGCTCAGCCTCCCCTGGCCCCCCTTGCCCCGTGCGCCTGCCCCCAGCTCCGGCACCTCCCTATAAGCGTGCTGCATAGCCTTAGGCCGCCCCCAGGCCCTGTCGTGAAGGCAGCAAGCCGTCCCTCAAGCGCACTGGATTCCCCCTTGGCGCAGGGGCCCTTAGCAGTAGCGTGGGGAGGGAGCGGTGTGTCCAGAAGCCCCTGCGGAAGGAGAGGCTTTGGCCAGGGTCGATCGACGGTAATGACGGTCGCTGTTTCTTCTTTCCCTCTCCCAGAGACCGTGCTGAGGACGTGGTTGTCTGTCCTTCCCCCGGGGATGCCGTTGCCTGCGGCCGTCTCAGGCTCGCGTGGCTTCTCTCTGCCCGTCCTCGCCGTCCTCGCAGCGCAGGGCCGAAAAGGGATAGACAAAACCCTTCCCGGCTGCGGACAGGAGCTGCCTCGGCTGAAGCTGGAGACGCCAACGAAAGGTAAAGAAGAAGAAACTGAAGGTGCTCTGGCTGCCAGCTGCCTTCCTGCCGCAGGCAAGAGAGAGCCTGTCCATGCAGGTGGGGGAGGAAGGATCCCCCTTCATAGCCCGCAGCGGGCCAGGCCACCAACGTGCACCGTAGGGTCTGTACGCGTAACCCGGAGTTGGGTACGGGCGTGTAGTGCACGAGCGAGCTAGGCTACGTGCCTAGGAAGCCTCATCTGGTAAGAGCTGTAAGACACCCACGTATTCTCTTCAGGTGGAGGACGGCCTAGAGTCTGGAGCTGCAGAAGAGGCAGGGAGGAGAGGAGGGGAAAGAAGCATCTGAACGGCTAAATTGTGCCAGCAGCGCTGAGAGCGAGAGTCGCGGTGAGTCCTGGGCCACTGGGGCCCCGTTGCCTCTCTTGTGCGTCCTGGGCCCTCCCTGTCTCTCCCCCGGCCCCCTCTCTTTCCTTACCTGCTGCAAAATTTACTTTTTTTTTTTTGCGGCCCCCCCCCCCCCCCCGCACCTTCTTTCTCCATCTCGCTCTGAGTGTCTCCCTGCCTCCCCGTCTTTTCAGTCCTCCCTCTCTCTGTCCTGTAGCCTGTGGTTCCTTTTTCTTTCTCCGCCTCTCTCTGCCTGGCTCTGGCTCCGTTTTTTTTTTTTTTTTATTCCTCCTGCTCTGTCCTGTAGCCTGTCGGTGTTTTGTTGTTCACTGGCTCTCTTGATCTGACTCCCTGTGTTACCGAAAAACGCGTTAAAATCGGAAACGGCTCCTCAACACCAATTTAGTATTAAAGAGCAGGCATTCTTTATTCGTGGCGCCGGATGCACGGGGGATCGCTCCTCCTGGCGTGCGTACCTCACGCACCTTTCCCGTACAATTTATAGATGAAAATTTCACATACTCATAGATAGTCATTATTGTCTTGTCTAGTGATGGGTACAAACTTGCTCGTTCCCTATGTCAGTCACTGCGCAGGCTCGGTTGTCCTCCCAGTACAGTGCGGGGAACGGGGACGTACAGTGCGGGGAACGGGGACGTACAGTGCGGGGAACGGGGACGTACAGTGCGGGGAACGGGGACGTACCAGGATCTACTGGGTTGTACTGGGAGGGAACTGGGACGTACTGGGAGGCTCTACAATGTCCTGGGATGTCCTGGGATGTAGTGTGGAGGAACTAGGATGTACAGGCTTGTACTGGGTTGTACCGGGTGGAACTGGCAGGAATTTGGGATGTACCAGGATGTACTGGGATGTACTGGGAGGTAACTGTTATGTACTGGGAAGGAACTGGTAGGGAACTGGGATGTACTGGTATGTACTGGGAGGGAAGTGTTATGTACTGAGGGTAACTGGGACGTACTGGGATGTGCTGGGAGGGAACTGTGAAGTACTGGGATGTACTGGGAGGGAACTGGGATGTACTGGGAGGGAACTGGGATGTACTGGGAGGGAACTGGGATGTACTGGGTGGAAAGTGTTGGGAATTGGGATTTACTGGGAGGGAACTGGGACGGACTGGGAGGGAACTGGGATGTAGTGGGACATACTGGGAGGGAACTGGGATGTAGTGGGACATACTGGGAGGGAACTGGGATGTACTGGGGTGTACTGGGAGGGGACTGTTATGTACCGAGGGGGAACTGGGATGTACTGGGAGTGAACTGTGAAGTACTGGGATGTACTTAGAGGGAAGTGGGAGGGAACTTGGATGTAGTGGGAGAGAACTGGGATTTACTTGGAGGAAAGTGGCATGTACTGGGATGTACTGGAATGGAACTGGGAGTGAACTGTGTGTGAACTGTGAGGGAACTGGGATGTACTGGGATGTACTGGGACAGACTGGGAGGGATCTGGGATGTACTGGGATGCACTGGTAGGGAACTGGGATGTACTGGGAGGAATCTGGAATGTCCCAGTTGACACCCACTTCCCTCCCAGTGCCTCCCAGTATATCCCAGTCTCCTCCCAGTACATCCCAGTAAATCCCAGTTTGCTCCCAGTACATCCCAGTACATCGCAGTACATTCCAGTTCCGTTCCTGTACATCCCAATACATCCCCGTTCCATGCCAGTACATCCCAGTTTCCTACCAGTTCATCCCCGTACATCCCAATTCCCTCCCGGTTCACTACCACTTCTTTCCCAGTGCCTCCCAATACATCCCAGTTCCGTCCCATTACATCCCAGTATATCCCAGTTCCCTCCCAGTACATCCCAGGTCCCTCCCAGTACATCCCAGTTCCCTCCCAGTACTGGGAGGGAACTGGGATGTACTGGGAGGCACTACAATGTGCGGGGATGCCCTGGGATGTACTGTGGAGGAACTAGGATGTACAGGCTTGTACTGGGTTGTACCGGGTGGAACTGGCAGGGATTTGGGATGTACCAGGATCTACTGGGATGTACTGGGAGGTAACTGTTATGTACTGGGAAGGAACAGGGAGGGAACTGGGATGTACTGGTAGGGAACTGGGATGTACTGGTAGGGAACTGGGATGTACTGTGAGGGAACTGGGACGTACTGTGAGGAAACTGGGATGTACAGTTATGTACTGGGAGGGAAGTGTTATGTACTGAGGGGAACTGGGACGTACTGGGATGTACTGGGAGGGAACTGTGAAGTACTGGGATGTACTGGGAGTAAACTGGGAGGGAACTGGTATGTAGTAGCATGTACTGGGTGGGAACTGGGATGTACCAGGATGTACTGGGATGTACGAGGAGGGAACTGGGATGTAGTGGGAGGGAACTGGGAGGTAACTGGTATGTACTGGGAGGGAACTGGGATGTACTGGGAGGGAACTGGTATGTACTGGGAGGGAACTGGGATGTACTGGGGACATACTGGCAGGGAACTGGGATGTACTGGGAGGGGATTGGGATGTACTGGGAGGGAACTTGGATGTATTGGGAGGGAAGTGTTATGTACCAAGGGGGAACTGGGACGTACTGGGATGTAGTGGGAGTGAACTGTGAAGTACTGGGATGTACTTAGAGGGAACTGGGATGTACTGGGAGGGAACTTTGAAGTACTGGGATGTACTTAGAGGAAACTGGGAGGCAACTGGGATGTAGTGGGACGTACTGGAATGGAACTGGGAGTGAACTGTGTGTGAACTGGGAGGGAACTGGGATGTACTGTGAGGGTACTGGGATGTACTGGGAGGGACTGGGAGGGATCTGGGATGTACTGGGCTGCACTGGTAGGGAACTGGGATGTACTGGGAGGACACTGGAATGTCCCAGTTGACACCCACTTCCCTCCCAGTTTCCTCCCAGTATATCCCAGTTTCCTCCCAGTATATCCCAGTTTCCTCCCAGTATATCCCAGTTTCCTCCCAGTACATCCCAGTTTCCTCCCAGTACATCCCAGTAAATCCCAGTTCGCTCCCAGTACATCCCAATACATCGCCGTACATTCCAGTTCCGTTCCTGTACATCCCAATACATCCCCGTTCCATGCCAGTACATCCCAGTTCCCTCCCGGTTCACTACCACTTCTTTCCCAGTGCCTCCCAATACATCCCAGTTCCGTCCCATTACATCCCAGTACATCCCAGTTCCCTCCCAGTACATCCCAGATCCCTCCCAGTACTGGGAGGGAACTGGGATGTACTGGGAGGCACTACAATGTGCGGGGATGCCCTGGGATGTACTGTGGAGGAACTAGGATGTACAGGCTTGTACTGGGTTGTACCGGGTGGAACTAGCAGGGATTTGAAATGTCCTAGGATCTACTGGGATGTACTGGGATGTACTGGGAGGTAACTGTTGTGTACTGGGAGTGAACTGGGAGGGAACTGGGATGTACTTGGAGGGAAATGGGAGAGAACTGAGATGTACTGGAGGGAACTGGAATGGAATAAGAGGGAACTAGGACGCACTGGTCGGAAACAGGGACGGAACTGGGATGTACTGGGACGTACTGGGAGGGAACTGGGACGTACTGGGAGGGAACTGGGACGTACTGGGAGGGAACTGGGACGTACTGGGAGGGAACTGGGACGTACTGGGAGGGAACTGTTGTGTACTGGGAGGGAACTGGGATGTATTGGGACGGACTGGGAGGGAACTGGGACGGACTGGGATGCAGTGGTAGGGAACTGGGATGTACTGGGAGGAAACTGGAATGTCCCAGTTGACACCCACTTTCCTCCCACTTTCCTCCCAGTATATCCCAGTTACCTCCCAGTACATCCCAGTAAATCCCTGTTTGCTCCCAGTACATCGCAGTACATTCCAGATCCGTTCCTGTACATCCCAATACATCCCCGTTCCATGCCAGTACATCCCAGTTTCCTACCTGTTCATCCCCGTACATCCCAATTCCCTCCCGGTTCGCTACCACTTCTTTCCCATTGCCTCCAAATACATCCCAGTTCCGTCCCATTACATCCCAGTACATCCCAGGTCCCTCCCAGTACTGGGAGGGACCTGGGATGTACTGGGAGGCACTACAATGTGCGGGGATGCCCTGGGATGTACTGTGGAGGAACTAGGATGTACAGGCTTGTACTGGGTTGTACCGGGTGGAACTGGCATGGATTTGGGATGTACCAGGATCTACTGGGATGTACTGGGATGTACTGGGAGGTAACTGTTATGTACTGGGAAGGAACAGGGAGGGAACTGGGATGTACTGGTAGGGAACTGGGATGTACTGGTAGGGAACTGGGATGTACTGGGAGGGAACTGGGACGTACTGTGAGGACACTGGGATGTACTGGTATGTACTGGGAGGGAAGTGTTATGTACTGAGGGGAACTGGGACGTACTGGGATGTACTGGGATGTACTGGGAGTGAACTGGGAGGGAACTGGTATGTAGTAGGATGTACTGGGTGGGAACTGGGATGTACCGGGAGGGAACTGGGATGTACTGGGAGGGAACTGGGATGTAGTGGGAGGGAACTGGGATGTACTGGGATGTAGTGGGAGGGAACTGGGATGTACTGGGAGGGAACTGGTATGTACTGGGTCATACTGGCAGGGAACAGGGATGTACTGGGAGGGGATTGGGACGGACTGGGAGGGAACTGGGATGTACTGGGCTGCACTGGTAGGGAACTGGGATGTACTGGGAGGAAACTGGAATGTCCCAGTTGACACTCACTTCCCTCCCAATGCCTCCCAGTATATCCCAGTTTCCTCCCAGTATATCCCAGTTTCCTCCCAGTATATCCCAGTTTCCTCCCAGTACATCCCAGTAAATCCCAGTTCGCTCCCAGTACATCCCAATACATCGCCGTACATTCCAGTTCCGTTCCTGTACATCCCAATACATCCCCGTTCCATGCCAGTACATCCCAGTTCCCTCCCGGTTCACTACCACTTCTTTCCCAGTGCCTCCCAATACATCCCAGTTCCGTCCCATTACATCCCAGTACATCCCAGTTCCCTCCCAGTACATCCCAGATCCCTCCCAGTACTGGGAGGGAACTGGGATGTACTGGGAGGCACTACAATGTGCGGGGATGCCCTGGGATGTACTGTGGAGGAACTAGGATGTACAGGCTTGTACTGGGTTGTACCGGGTGGAACTAGCAGGGATTTGAAATGTCCTAGGATCTACTGGGATGTACTGGGATGTACTGGGAGGTAACTGTTGTGTACTGGGAGTGAACTGGGAGGGAACTGGGATGTACTTGGAGGGAAATGGGAGAGAACTGAGATGTACTGGAGGGAACTGGAATGGAATAAGAGGGAACTAGGACGCACTGGTCGGAAACAGGGACGGAACTGGGATGTACTGGGACGTACTGGGAGGGAACTGGGACGTACTGGGAGGGAACTGGGACGTACTGGGAGGGAACTGTTGTGTACTGGGAGGGAACTGGGATGTATTGGGACGGACTGGGAGGGAACTGGGACGGACTGGGATGCAGTGGTAGGGAACTGGGATGTACTGGGAGGAAACTGGAATGTCCCAGTTGACACCCACTTTCCTCCCAGTTTCCTCCCAGTATATCCCAGTTACCTCCCAGTACATCCCAGTAAATCCCTGTTTGCTCCCAGTACATCGCAGTACATTCCAGATCCGTTCCTGTACATCCCAATACATCCCCGTTCCATGCCAGTACATCCCAGTTTCCTACCTGTTCATCCCCGTACATCCCAATTCCCTCCCGGTTCGCTACCACTTCTTTCCCATTGCCTCCAAATACATCCCAGTTCCGTCCCATTACATCCCAGTACATCCCAGGTCCCTCCCAGTACTGGGAGGGACCTGGGATGTACTGGGAGGCACTACAATGTGCGGGGATGCCCTGGGATGTACTGTGGAGGAACTAGGATGTACAGGCTTGTACTGGGTTGTACCGGGTGGAACTGGCATGGATTTGGGATGTACCAGGATCTACTGGGATGTACTGGGATGTACTGGGAGGTAACTGTTATGTACTGGGAAGGAACAGGGAGGGAACTGGGATGTACTGGGAGGAAACTGGGATGTACTGGTAGGGAACTGGGATGTACTGGGAGGGAACTGGGACGTACTGTGAGGACACTGGGATGTACTGGTATGTACTGGGAGGGAAGTGTTATGTACTGAGGGGAACTGGGACGTACTGGGATGTACTGGGATGTACTGGGAGTGAACTGGGAGGGAACTGGTATGTAGTAGGATGTACTGGGTGGGAACTGGGATGTACCGGGAGGGAACTGGGATGTACTGGGAGGGAACTGGGATGTACTGGGAGGGAACTGGGATGTAGTGGGAGGGAACTGGGATGTACTGGGATGTAGTGGGAGGGAACTGGGATGTACTGGGAGGGAACTGGTATGTACTGGGTCATACTGGCAGGGAACAGGGATGTACTGGGAGGGGATTGGGACGGACTGGGAGGGAACTGGGATGTACTGGGCTGCACTGGTAGGGAACTGGGATGTACTGGGAGGAAACTGGAATGTCCCAGTTGACACTCACTTCCCTCCCAATGCCTCCCAGTATATCCCAGTTTCCTCCCAGTATATCCCAGTTTCCTCCCAGTACATCCCAGTAAATCCCAGTTTGCTCCCAGTACATCGCAGTACATTCCAGTTCTGTTCCTGTACATCCCAATACATCCCCGTTCCATGCCAGTACATCCCAGTTTCCTACCAGTTCATCCCCGTACATCCCAATTCCCTCCTGGTTCACTACCACTTCTTTCCCAGTGCCTCCCAATACATCCCAGTTCCGTCCCATTACATCCCAGTACATCCCAGTTCCCTCCCAGTACGTCCCAGTTCCCTCCCAGTACATCCCAGGTCCCTCCCAGTACTGGGAGGGAACTGGGATGTACTGGGAGGCACTACAATGTGCGGGGATGCCCTGGGATGTACTGTGGAGGAACTAGGATGTACAGGCTTGTACTGGGTTGTACCGGGTGGAACTGGCATGGATTTGGGATGTACCAGGATCTACTGGGATGTACTGGGAGGTATCTGTTATGTACTGGGTGTGAACTGGGAGGGGACTGGGATGTACTGGGACGGACTGGGAGGGAACTGGGACGGACTGGGATGCACTGGTAGGGAACTGGGATGTACTGGGAGGAAACTGGAATGTCCCAGTTGACACCCACTTTCCTCCCAGTTTCCTCCCAGTACGTCCCAGTAAATCCCAGTTTGCTCCCAGTACATCCCAGTACATTCCAGTTCCGTTCCTGTACATCCCAATACATCCCCGTTCCGTGCCAGTACATCCCAGTTCCCTACCAGTTCATCCCCGTACATCCCAATTCCCTCCCGGTTCACTACCACTTCTTTCCCAGTTCCGTCCCATTACATCCCAGTTCCCTCCCAGTACTGGGAGGGACCTGGGATGTACTGGGAGGCACTACAATGTGCGGGGATGCCCTGGGATGTACTGTGGAGGAACTAGGATGTACAGGCTTGTACTGGGTTGTACCGGGTGGAACTTGCAGGGATTTGGGATGTACCAGGATCTACTGGGATGTACTGGGAGGTAACTGTTATGTACTGGGAAGGAACAGGGAGGGAACTGGGATGTACTGGGAGGGAACTGGGATGTACTGGGACATACTGGCAGGGAACTGGGATGTACTGGGAGGGGATTGGGACGGACTGGGAGGGAACTGGGATGTACTGGGCTGCACTGGTAGGGAACTGGGATGTACTGGGAGGAAACTGGAATGTCCCAGTTGACACCCACTTCCCTCCCAATGCCTCCCAGTATATCCCAGTTTCCTCCCAGCACATCCCAGTAAATCCCAGCTCGCTGCCAGTACATGCCAATACATCGCTGTACATTCCAGTTCTGTTCCTGTACATCCCAATACATCCCCGTTCCATGCCAGTACATCCCAGTTTCCTACCAGTTCATCCCCGTACATCCCAATTCCCTCCCGGTTCACTACCACTTCTTTCCCAGTGCCTCCCAATACATCCCAGTTCCGTCCCATTACATCCCAGTACATCCCAGTTCCCTCCCAGTACATCCCAGTTCCCTCCCAGTACTGCGAGGGAGCTGGGATGTTCTGGGAGGCACTACAATGTGCGGGGATGTCCTGGGATGTACCGTGGAGGAACTAGGATGTACAGGCTTGTACTGGGTTGTACCGGGTGGAACTGGCAGGGATTTGGGATGTACCAGGATCTACTGGGATGTACTGGGATGTACTGGGAGGTAACTGTTGTGTACTGGGAGTGAACTGGGAGGGAACTGTGAAGTACTGGGACGTACTTAGAGGGAACTGGGATGTACTGGGAGGGAACTGGGATGTACTGGGTGGAAAGTGTTGGGAATTGGGATTTA
Organism: Phalacrocorax aristotelis; assembly: GCF_949628215.1. Lineage (NCBI taxonomy): Eukaryota > Metazoa > Chordata > Aves > Suliformes > Phalacrocoracidae > Phalacrocorax > Phalacrocorax aristotelis. Next base: position 176,787 of record NW_027441363.1, read on the forward strand.
CTGGGAGGGAACTGGGATGGACTGGGAGGGAACTGGGATGTAGTGGGACATACTGGGAGGGAACTGGGATGTACTGGGGTGTACTGGGAGGGAATTGTTATGTACCGAGGGGGAACTGGGATGTACTGGGAGTGAACTGTGAAGTACTGGGATGTACTTAGAGGGAAGTGGGAGGGAACTTGAATGTAGTGGGAGGGAACTGGGATTTACTTGGAGGAAAGTGGCATGTACTGGGCTGTACTGGAATGGAACTGGGAGTGAACTGTGTGGAACTCTGAGGGAACTGGGATGTACTGTGAGGGAACTGGGATGTACTGGGACGTACTGGGACAGACTGGGACGGATCTGGGATGTACTGGGAGGGATCTGGGATGTACTGGGAGGCACTACAATGTGCGGGGATGCCCTGGGATGTACTGTGGAGGAACTAGGATGTACAGGCTTGTACTGGGTTGTACCGGGTGGAACTGGCAGGGATTTGGGATGTACCACGATGTACTGGGATGTACTGGGATGTACTGGGAGGTAACTGTTATGTACTGGGAAGGAACAGGGAGGGAACTGGGATGTACTGGGAGGAAACTGGGATGTACTGTGAGGGAACTGGGACGTACTGTGAGGACACTGGGATGTACTGGTATGTACTGGGAGGGAAGTGTTATGTACTGAGGGGAACTGGGACGTACTGGGATGTACTGGGAGGGAACTGTGAAGTACTGGGATGTACTGGGAGTGAACCGGGAGGGAACTGGTATGTAGTAGGATGTACTGGGTGGGAACTGGGATGTACCAGGATGTACTGGGAGGGAACTGGTATGTACTGGGAGGGAACTGGTATGTACTGGGAGGGAACTGGGATGTACTGGGACATACTGGCAGGGAACTGGGATGTACTGGGAGGGGATTGGGACGGACTGGGAGGGAACTGGGATGTACTGGGCTGCACTGGTAGGGAACTGAGATGTACTGGGAGGAAACTGGAATGTCCCAGTTGACACCCACTTCCCTCCCAATGCCTCCCAGTATATCCCAGTTTCCTCCCAGTATATCCCAGTTTCTTCCCAGTACATCCCAGTAAATCCCAGTTTGCTCCCAGTACATCCCAGTACATCGCAGTACATTCCAGTTCCGTTCCTGTACATCCCAATACATCCCCGTTCCATGCCAGTACATCCCAGTTTCCTACCAGTTCATCCCCGTACATCCCAATTCCCTCCCGGTTCACTACCACTTCTTTCCCAGTGTCTCCCAATACATCCCAGTTCCGTCCCATTACATCCCAGTACATCCCAGTTCCCTCCCAGTACGTCCCAGTTCCCTCCCAGTACATCCCAAGTCCCTCTCAGTACTGGGAGGGACCTGGGATGTACTGGGAGGCACTACAATGTGCGGGGATGCCCTGGGATGTACTGTGGAGGAACTAGGATGTACAGGCTTGTACTGGGTTGTACCGGGTGGAACTGGCAGGGATTTGGGATGTACCAGGATCTACTGGGATGTACTGGGAGGTAACTGTTGTGTACTGGGAGTGAACTGGGAGAGAACTGGGATGTACTGGTAGGGAACTGGGATGTACTGTGAGGACACTGGGATGTACTGGTATGTACTGGGAGGGAAGTGTTATGTACTGAGGGGAACTGGGACGTACTGGGACGTGCTGGGAGGGAACTATGAAGTATTGGGATGTACTTAGAGGGAACTGGGATGTACTGGGAGGGAACTGGGAGTGAACTGGGAGGGAACTGTGAAGTACTGGGATGTACTGGGAGGGAACTGGGATGTACTGGGAGGGAACTGGGATGTACTGGGTGGAAAGTGTTGGGAATTGGGATTTACTGGGAGGGAACTGGGATGGACTGGGAGGGAACTGGGATGTAGTGGGACATACTGGGAGGGAACTGGGGTGTACTGGGAGGGAACTGTTATGTACCGAGGGGGAACTGGGATGTACTGGGAGTGAACTGTGAAGTACTGGGATGTACTTAGAGGGAAGTGGGAGGGAACTTGGATGTAGTGGGAGGGAACTGGGGTTTACTTGGAGGAAAGTGGCATGTACTGGGATGTACTGGAATGGAACTGGGAGTGAACTGTGTGTGAACTGTGAGGGAACTGGGATGTACTGGGACGGACTGGGAGGGAACTGGGATGTACTGGGACGGATCTGGGATGTACTGGGCTGCACTGGTAGGGAACTGGGATGTACTGGGAGGAAACTGGAATGTCCCAGTTGACACCCACTTCCCTCCCAGTGCCTCCCAGTATATCCCAGTTTCCTCCCAGTACATCCCAGTAAATCCCAGTTTGCTCCCAGTACATGCCAGTACATCGCAGTACATTCCAGTTCCGTTCCTGTACATCCCAATACATCCCCGTTCCATGCCAGTACATCCCAGTTCCCTACCAGTTCATCCCCGTACATCCCAATTCCCTCCCGGTTCACTACCACTTCTTTCCCAGTTCCGTCCCATTACATCCCAGTTCCGTCCCATTACATCCCAGTTCCGTCCCATTACATCCCAGTACATCCCAGGTCCCTCCCAGTACGTCCCAGTTCCCTCCCAGTACTGGGAGGGAACTGGGATGTACTGGGAGGCACTACAATGTGCGGGGATGCCCTGGGATGTACTGTGGAGGAACTAGGATGTACAGGCTTGTACTGGGTTGTACCGGGTGGAACTGGCAGGGATTTGGGATGTACCAGGATCTACTGGGATGTACTGGGAGGTAACTGTTATGTACTGGGAGTGAACTGGGAGGGAACTGGGATGTACTGGGAGGGAACTGGGATGTACTGGGAGGGAACTGGGACGTACCGTGAGGACACTGGGATGTACTGTTATGTACTGGGAGGGAAGTGTTATGTACTGAGGGGAACTGGGACATACTGGGATGTACTGGGAGGGAACTGTGAAGTACTGGGATGTACTGGGAGTGAAATGGGAGGGAACTGGTATGTAGTAGGATGTACTGGGTGGGAACTGGGATGTACTGGGAGGGAACTGGTATGTACTGGGAGGGAACTGGGATGTAGTGGGAGGGAACTGGGAGGGAACTGGTATGTACTGGGAGGGAACTGGGATGTACTGGGACATACTGGCAGGGAACTGGGATGTACTGGGAGGGGATTTGGGACGGACTGGGAGGGAACTGGGATGTACTGGGCTGCACTGGTAGGGAACTGGGATGTACTGGGAGGAAACTGGAATGTCCCAGTTGACACCCACTTCCCTCCCAATGCCTCCCAGTATATCCCAGTTTCCTCCCAGTATATCCCAGTTTCCTCCCAGTACATCCCAGTACATCGCAGTACATTCCAGTTCCGTTCCTGTCCATCCCAATACATCCCCGTTCCATGCCAGTACATCCCAGTTTCCTACCAGTTCATCCCCGTACATCCCAATTCCCTCCCGGTTCACTACCACTTCTTTCCCAGTGCCTCCCAATACATCCCAGTTCCGTCCCATTACATCCCAGTACATCCCAGTTCCCTCCCAGTACGTCCCAGTTCCCTCCCAGTACATCCCAGGTCCCTCCCAGTACTGGGTGGGAACTGGGATGTACTGGGAGGCACTACAATGTGCGGGGATGCCCTGGGATGTACTGTGGAGGAACTAGGATGTACAGGCTTGTACTGGGTTGTACCGGGTGGAACTGGCAGGGATTTGGGATGTACCAGGATCTACTGGGATGTACTGGGAGGTAACTGTTATGTACTGGGAGTGAACTGGGAGGGAACTGGGATGTACTGGTAGGGAACTGGGATGTACTGGGAGGGAACTGGGACGTACTGTGAGGACACTGGGATGTACTGGGAGGGAAGTTTTATGTACTGAGGGGAACTGGTGCGTACTGGGATGTACTGGGATGGAACTGTGAAGTACTGGGATGTACTGGGAGTGAACTGGGAGGGAACTGGTATGTAGTAGGATGTACTGGGTGGGAACTGGGATGTACCAGGATGTACTGGGATGTACTGGGAGGGAACTGGTATGTACTGGGAGGGAACTGGGATGTAGTGGGAGGGAACTGGGAGGGAACTGGTATGTACTGGGAGGGAACTGGTATGTACTGGGAGGGAACTGGGATGTACTGGGACATACTGGCAGGGAACTGGGATGTACTGGGAGGGGATTGGGATGTACTGGGAGGGAACTTGGATGTATTGGGAGGGAAGTGTTATGTACCAAGGGGGAACTGGGACGTACTGGGATGTAGTGGGAGTGAACTGTGAAGTACTGGGATGTACTGTGAGGGAACTGGGATGTACTGGGAGGGAACTTTAAAGTACTGGGATGTACTTAGAGGAAACTGGGAGGCAACTGGCATGTACTGGGATGTACTGGAATGGAACTGGGAGTGAACTGTGTGTGAACTGGGAGGGAACTGGGATGTACTGTGAGGGAACTGGGATGTACTGGGATGTACTGGGAGGGACTGGGAGGGATCTGGGATGTACTGGGCTGCACTGGTAGGGAACTGGGATGTACTGGGAGGAAACTGGAATGTCCCAGTTGACACCCACTTCCCTCCCAGGTTCCTCCCAGTATATCCCAGTTTCCTCCCAGTATATCCCAGTTTCCTCCCAGTACATCCCAGTAAATCCCAGTTCGCTCCCAGTACATCCCAATACATCGCCGTACATTCCAGTTCCGTTCCTGTCCATCCCAATACATCCCCGTTCCATGCCAGTACATCCCAGTTTCCTACCAGTTCATCCCCGTACATCCCAATTCCCTCCCGGTTCACTACCACTTCTTTCCCAGTGCCTCCCAATACATCCCAGTTCTGTCCCATTACATCCCAATACATCCCAGTTCCCTCCCAGTACATCCCAGTTCCCTCCCAGTACTGGGAGGGAGCTGGGATGTACTGGGAGGCACTACAATGTGCGGGGATGTCCTGGGATGTACCGTGGAGGAACTAGGATGTACAGGCTTGTACTGGGTTGTACCGGGTGGAACTGGCAGGGATTTGGGATGTACCAGGATCTACTGGGATGTACTGGGATGTACTGGGAGGTAACTGTTATGTACTGGGAAGGAACAGGGAGGGAACTGGGATGTACTGGGAGGAAACTGGGATGTACTGTGAGGGAACTGGGACGTACTGTGAGGACACTGGGATGTACTGTTATGTACTGGGAGGGAAGTGTTATGTACTGAGGGGAACTGGGACGTACTGGGATGTACTGGGAGGGAACTGTGAAGTACTGGGATGCACTGGGAGTGAACTGGGAGGGAACTGGTATGTAGTAGGATGTACTGGGTGGGAACTGGGATGTACCGGGAGGGAACTGGGATGTACTGGGAGGGAACTGGTATGTACTGGGAGGGAACTGGGATGTACTGGGATGTAGTGGGAGGGAACTGGGAGGGAACTGGGATGTACTGGGAGCGAACTGGTATGTACTTGGAGGGAAGTGGCATGTACTGGGACATACTGGCAGGGAACTGGGATGTACTGGGAGGGGATTGGGACGGACTGGGAGGGAACTGGGATGTACTGGGCTGCACTGGTAGGGAACTGGGATGTACTGGGAGGAAACTGGAATGTCCCAGTTGACACCCACTTCCCTCCCAATGCCTCCCAGTATATCCCAGTTTCCTCCCAGTACATCCCAGTTCCCTCCCAGTACGTCCCAGTTCCCTCCCAGTACATCCCAGGTCCCTCCCAGTACTGGGAGGGAACTGGGATGTACTGGGAGGCACTACAATGTGCGGGGATGCCCTGGGATGTACTGTGGAGGAACTAGGATGTACAGGCTTGTACTGGGTTGTACCGGGTGGAACTGGCAGGGATTTGGGATGTACCAGGATCTACTGGGATGTACTGGGAGGTAACTGTTATGTACTGGGAAGGAACAGGGAGGTAACTGGGATGTACTGGTAGGGAACTGGGATGTACTGGGAGGGAACTGGGACGTACTGTGAGGACACTGGGATGTACTGTTATGTACTGGGAGGGAAGTGTTATGTACTGAGGGGAACTGGGACGTACTGGGATGTACTGGGAGGGAACTGTGAAGTACTGGGATGTACTGGGAGTGAACTGGGAGGGAACTGGTATGTAGTAGGATGTACTGGGTGGGAACTGGGATGTACCAGGATGTACTGGGATGTAGTGGGAGGGAACTGGTATGTACTGGGAGGGAACTGGGATGTACTGGGATGTAGTGGGAGGGAACTGGGAGGGAACTGGTATGTACTGGGAGGGAACTGGTATGTACTGGGAGGGAACTGGGAGGGAACTGGGACGTACTGGGAGGGAACTGGGATGTACTGGGAGGGGATTGGGACGGACTGGGAGGGAAGTGGGATGTACTGGGCTGCACTGGTAGGGAACTGGGATGTACTGGGAGGAAACTGGAATGTCCCAGTTGACACCCACTTCCCTCCCAATGCCTCCCAGTATATCCCAGTTTCCTCCCAGTATATCCCAGTTTCCTCCCAGTACATCCCAGTAAATCCCAGCTCGCTGCCAGTACATGCCAATACATCGCTGTACATTCCAGTTCTGTTCCTGTACATCCCAATACATCCCCGTTCCATGCCAGTACATCCCAGTTCCCTACCAGTTCATCCCCGTACATCCCAATTCCCTCCCGGTTCACTACCACTTCTTTCCCAGTTCCGTCCCATTACATCCCAGTTCCGTCCCATTACATCCCAGTACATCCCAGTTCCCTCCCAGTACATCCCAGGTCCCTCCCAGTACATCCCAGGTCCCTCCCAGTACTGGGAGGGAACTGGGATGTACTGGGAGGCACTACAATGTGCGGGGATGCCCTGGGATGTACTGTGGAGGAACTAGGATGTACAGGCTTGTACTGGGTTGTACCGGGTGGAACTGGCAGGGATTTGGGATGTACCAGGATCTACTGGGATGTACTGGGATGTACTGGGAGGTAACTGTAATGTACTGGGAGTGAACTGGGAGGGAACTGGGACGTACTGGTAGGGAACTGGGATGTACTGTGAGGGAACTGGGACGTACTGTGAGGACACTGGGATGTACTGGTATGTACTGGGAGGGAAGTGTTATGTACTGAGGGGAACTGGGACGTACTGGGATGTACTGGGAGGGAACTGTGAAGTACTGGGATGTACTGGGAGTGAACTGGGAGGGAACTGGTATGTAGTAGGATGTACTGGGTGGGAACTGGGATGTACCAGGATGTACTGGGATGTACTGGGAGGGAACTGGTATGTACTGGGAGGGAACTGTGAAGTACTGGGATGTACTGGGAGTGAACTGGGAGGGAACTGGTATGTAGTAGGATGTACTGGGTGGGAACTGGGATGTACCAGGATGTACTGGGATGTACTGGGAGGGAACTGGTATGTACTGGGAGGGAACTGGGATGTACTGGGACATACTGGCAGGGAACTGGGATGTACTGGGAGGGGATTGGGACGGACTGGGAGGGAACTGGGATGTACTGGGCTGCACTGGTAGGGAACTGGGATGTACTGGGAGGAAACTGGAATGTCCCAGTTGACACCCACTTCCCTCCCAATGCCTCCCAGTATATCCCAGTTTCCTCCCAGTATATCCCAGTTTCCTCCCAGTACATCCCAGTAAATCCCAGTTCGCTCCCAGTACATCCCAGTACATCGCAGTACATTCCAGTTCCGTTCCTGTACATCCCAATACATCCCCGTTCCATGCCAGTACATCCCAGTTTCCTACCAGTTCATCCCCGTACATCCCAATTCCCTCCCGGTTCACTACCACTTCCTTCCCAGTGCCTCCCAATACATCCCAGTTCCGTCCCATTACATCCCAGTACATCCCAGTTCCCTCCCAGTACGTCCCAGTTCCCTCCCAGTACTGGGAGGGAGCTGGGATGTACTGGGAGGCACTACAATGTGCGGGGATGTCCTGGGATGTACCGTGGAGGAACTAGGATGTACAGGCTTGTACTGGGTTGTACCGGGTGGAACTGGCAGGGATTTGGGATGTACCAGGATCTACTGGGATGTACTGGGAGGTAACTGTTATGTACTGGGAGTGAACTGGGAGGGAACTGGGATGTACTGGTAGGGAACTGGGATGTACTGGGAGGGAACTGGGACGTACTGTGAGGACACTGGGATGTACTGGTATGTACTGGGAGGGAAGTGTTATGTACTGAGGGGAACTGGTGCGTACTGGGATGTGCTGGGATGGAACTGTGAAGTACTGGGATGTACTGGGAGTGAACTGGGAGGGAACTGGTATGTAGTAGGATGTACTGGGTGGGAACTGGGATGTACCAGGATGTACTGGGATGTACTGGGAGGGAACTGGTATGTACTGGGAGGGAACTGGGATGTAGTGGGAGGGAACTGGGATGTACTGGGAGGGAACTGGTATGTACTGGGAGGGAACTGGGATGTACTGGGACATACTGGCAGGGAACTGGGATGTACTGGGAGGGGATTGGGATGTACTGGGAGGGAACTTGGATGTATTGGGAGGGAAGTGTTATGTACCAAGGAGGAACTGGGACGTACTGGGATGTAGTGGGAGTGAACTGTGAAGTACTGGGATGTACTGTGAGGGAACTGGGATGTACTGGGAGGGAACTTTAAAGTACTGGGATGTACTTAGAGGAAACTGGGAGGCAACTGGCATGTACTGGGATGTACTGGAATGGAACTGGGAGTGAACTGTGTGTGAACTGGGAGGGAACTGGGATGTACTGTGAGGGAACTGGGATGTACTGGGATGTACTGGGAGGGACTGGGAGGGATCTGGGATGTACTGGGCTGCACTGGTAGGGAACTGGGATGTACTGGGAGGAAACTGGAATGTCCCAGTTGACACCCACTTCCCTCCCAGGTTCCTCCCAGTATATCCCAGTTTACTCCCAGTATATCCCAGTTTCCTCCCGGTACATCCCAGTAAATCCCAGTTCGCTCCCAGTACATCCCAATACATCGCCGTACATTCCAGTTCCGTTCCTGTCCATCCCAATACATCCCCGTTCCATGCCAGTACATCCCAGTTTCCTACCAGTTCATCCCCGTACATCCCAATTCCCTCCCGGTTCACTACCACTTCTTTCCCAGTGCCTCCCAATACATCCCAGTTCCGTCCCATTACATCCCAGTACATCCCAGTTCCCTCCCAGTACATCCCAGTTCCCTCCCAGTACTGCGAGGGAGCTGGGATGTACTGGGAGGCACTACAATGTGCGGGGATGTCCTGGGATGTACCGTGGAGGAACTAGGATGTACAGGCTTGTACTGGGTTGTACCGGGTGGAACTGGCAGGGATTTGGGATGTACCAGGATCTACTGGGATGTACTGGGATGTACTGGGAGGGAACTGTTATGTACTGGGAAGGAACAGGGAGGGAACTGGGATGTACTGGGAGGAAACTGGGATGTACTGGGAGGGAACTGGGACGTACTGTGAGGACACTGGGACGTACTGTTATGTACTGGGAGGGAAGTGTTATGTACTGGGATGCACTAGGAGTGAACTGGGAGGGAACTGGTATGTAGTAGGATGTACTGGGTGGGAACTGGGATGTACCGGGAGGGAACTGGGATGTACTGGGAGGGAACTGGTATGTACTGGGAGGGAACTGGGATGTACTGGGATGTAGTGGGAGGGAACTGGGAGGGAACTGGGATGTACTGGGAGCGAACTGGTATGTACTGGGAGGGAAGTGGCATGTACTGGGACATACTGGCAGGGAACTGGGATGTACTGGGAGGGGATTGGGACGGACTTGGAGGGAACTGGGATGTACTGGGCTGCACTGGTAGGGAACTGGGATGTACTGGGAGGAAACTGGAATGTCCCAGTTGACACCCACTTTCCTCCCAGTTTCCTCCCAGTATATCCCAGTTTCCTCCCAGTATATCCCAGTTTCCTCCCAGTACATCCCAGTAAATCCCAGATCGCTCCCAGTACATCCCAGTACATCGCAGTACATTCCAGTTCTGTTCCTGTACATCCCAATACATCCCCGTTCCATGCCAGTACATCCCAGTTCCCTACCAGTTCATCCCCGTACATCCCAATTCCCTCCCGGTTCACTACCACTTCTTTCCCAGTGCCTCCCAATACATCCCAGTTCCGTCCCATTACATCCCAGTACATCCCAGTTCCCTCCCAGTACATCCCAGTTCCCTCCCACTACTGGGAGGGAACTGGGATGTACTGGGAGGCACTACAATGTGCGGGGATGCCCAGGGATGTACCGTGGAGGAACTAGGATGTACAGGCTTGTACTGGGTTGTACCGGGTGGAACTGGCATGGATTTGGAATGTACCAGGATCTACTGGGATGTACTGGGATGTACTGGGAGGTAACTGTTATGTACTGGGAAGGAACAGGGAGGGAACTGGGATGTACTGGGAGGAAACTGGGATGTACTGGGAGGGAACTGGGACGTACTGTGAGGACACTGGGATGTACTGTTATGTACTGGGAGGGAAGTGTTATGTACTGAGGGGAACTGGGACGTACTGGGATGTACTGGGAGGGAACTGTGAAGTACTGGGATGTACTGGGAGTGAACTGGGAGGGAACTGGTATGTAGTAGGATGTACTGGGTGGGAACTGGGATGTACCGGGAGGGAACTGGGATGTACTGGGAGGGAACTGGTATGTACTGGGAGGGAACTGGGATGTACTGGGATGTAGTGGGAGGGAACTGGGAGGAAACTGGGATGTACTGGGAGGGAACTGGTATGTACTGGGAGGGAACTGGGATGTACTGGGACATACTGGCAGGGAACTGGGATGTACTGGGAAGGGATTGGGACGGACTGGGAGGGATCTGGGATGTACTGGGATGCACTGGTAGGGAACTGGGATGTACTGGGAGGAAACTGGAATGTCCCAGTTGACACCCACTTCCCTCCCAATGCCTCCCAGTATATCCCAGTTTCCTCCCAGTATATCCCAGTTTCCTCCCAGTACATCCCAGTAAATCCCAGCTCGCTGCCAGTACATGCCAATACATCGCTGTACATTCCAGTTCTGTTCCTGTACATCCCAATACATCCCCGTTCCATGCCAGTACATCCCAGTTTCCTACCAGTTCATCCCCGTACATCCCCATTCCCTCCCGGTTCACTACCACTTCTTTCCCAGTGCCTCCCAATACATCCCAGTTCCGTCCCATTACATCCCAGTACATCCCAGTTCCCTCCCAGTACGTCCCAGTTCCCTCCCAGTACATCCCAGGTCCCTCCCAGTACTGGGAGGGAACTGGGATGTACTGGGAGGCACTACAATGTGCGGGGATGCCCTGGGATGTACTGTGGAGGAACTAGGATGTACAGGCTTGTACTGGGTTGTACCGGGTGGAACTAGCAGGGATTTGGGTTGTACCAGGATGTACTGGGATGTACTGGGATGTACTGGGAGGGAACTGTGAAGTACTGGGATGTACTGGGAGTGAACTGGGAGGGAACTGGTATGTAGTAGGATGTACTGGGTGGGAACTGGGATGTACCGGGAGGGAACTGGGATGTACTGGGAGGGAACTGGTATGTACTGGGAGGGAACTGGGATGTACTGGGATGTAGTGGGAGGGAACTGGGAGGAAACTGGGATGTACTGGGAGGGAACTGGTATGTACTGGCAGGGAACTGGGATGTACTGGGACATACTGGCAGGGAACTGGGATGTACTGGGAGGGGATTGGGACGGACTGGGAGGGAACTGGGATGTACTGGGCTGCACTGGTAGGGAACTGGGATGTACTGGGAGGAAACTGGAATGTCCCAGTTGACACCCACTTCCCTCCCAATGCCTCCCAGTATATCCCAGTTTCCTCCCAGTATATCCCAGTTTCCTCCCAGTACATCCCAGTAAATCCCAGCTCGCTGCCAGTACATGCCAATACACCGCTGTACATTCCAGTTCTGTTCCTGTACATCCCAATACATCCCCGTTCCATGCCAGTACATCCCAGTTTCCTACCAGTTCATCCCCGTACATCCCCATTCCCTCCCGGTTCACTACCACTTCTTTCCCAGTGCCTCCCAATACATCCCAGTTCCGTCCCATTACATCCCAGTACGTCCCAGGTCCCTCCCAGTACATCCCAGGTCCCTCCCAGTACTGGGAGGGAACTGGGACGTACTGGGAGGCACTACAATGTGCGGGGATGCCCTGGGATGTACCGTGGAGGAACTAGGATGTACAGGCTTGTACTGGGTTGTACCGGGTGGAACTGGCAGGGATTTGAAATGACCTAGGATCTACTAGGATGTACTGGGAGGTAACTGTTATGTACTGGGAGTGAACTGGGAGGGAACTGGGATGTACTGGGAGGGAACTGGGACGTACCGTGAGGACACTGGGATGTACTGGTATGTACTGGGAGGGAAGTGTTATGTACTGAGGGGAACTGGGACGTACTGGGATGTACTGGGAGGGAACTGTGAAGTACTGGGATGTACTGGGAGTGAACTGGGAGGGAACTGGTATGTAGTAGGATGTACTGGGTGGGAACTGGGATGTACCAGGATGTACTGGGATGTAGTGGGAGGGAACTGGTATGTACTGGGAGGGAACTGGGATGTACTGGGATGTAGTGGGAGGGAACTGGTAGGGAACTGGGATGTACTGGGAGGGAACTGGTATGTACTGGGAGGGAACTGGGATGTACTGGGACATACTGGCAGGGAACTGGGATGTATTGGGAGGGGATTGGGACGGACCGTGAGGACACTGGGATGTACTGGTATGTACTGGGAGGGAAGTGTTATGTACTGAGGGGAACTGGGACGTACTGGGATGTACTGGGAGGGAACTGTGAAGTACTGGGATGTACTGGGAGTGAACTGGGAGGGAACTGGTATGTAGTAGGATGTACTGGGTGGGAACTGGGATGTACCAGGATGTACTGGGCTGCACTGGTAGGGAACTGGGATGTACTGGGAGGGAACTGGGACGTACTGTGAGGACACTGGGATGTACTGTTATGTACTGGGAGGGAAGTGTTATGTACTGAGGGGAACTGGGACGTACTGGCATGTACTGGGAGGGAACTGTGAAGTACTGGGGTGTACTGGGAGTGAACTGGGAGGGAACTGGTATGTAGTAGGATGTACTGGGTGGGAACTGGGATGTACTGGGAGGGAACTGGGATGTAGTGGGAGGGAACTGGTATGTACTGGGAGGGAACTGGGATGTAGTGGGAGGGAACTGGGAGGGAACTGGGATTTACTGGGAGGGAACTGGGATTTACTGGGAGGGAACTGGGATGTACTGGGACATACTGGTAGGGAACTGGGACGTACTGGGAGGGAACTGGGACGTACTGTGAGGACACTGGGATGTACTGGTATGTACTGGGAGGGAAGTGTTATGTACTGAGGGGAACTGGGACGTACTGGGATGTACTGGGAGGGAACTGTGAAGTACTGGGATGTACTTAGCAGGAAATGGGAGGGAACTGGGATGTAGTGTGATGTACTGGGAGGGAACTGGCATGTACTGGGATGTACTGGAATGGAACTGGGAGTGAACTGTGTGTGAACTGTGAGGGAACTGGGATGTACTGGGAGGGAACTGGGATGTACTTGGAGGGAAATGGGAGAGAACTGAGATGTACTAGAGGGAACTGGGATGTACTGGGATATACTGGAGGGAACTGGAATGGACTAAGAGGGAACTGGGACGTACTGGGAGGGAACTAGGACGCACTGGTAGGGAACTGGGATGGAACTGGGATGTACTGGGACGTACTGGGAGGCAACTGGGACTTACTGGGATGTAACTGTTGTGTACTGGGAGTGAACTGGGAGGGAACTGGTAGGTAGTAGGATGTACTGGGAGGGAACTGGGATGTACTGGGAGGCACTACAATGTGCGGGGATGCCCTGGGATGTACTGTGGAGGAACTAGGATGTACAGGCTTGTACTGGGTTGTACCGGGTGGAACTGGCAGGGATTTGGTATGTACCAGGATCTACTGGGATGTACTGGGATGTACTGGGAGGTAACTGTTATGTACTGGGAAGGAAATGGGAGGGAACTGGGACGTACTGGGAGGGAACTGGGACGTACTGGGAGGGAACTGGGACGTACTGTGAGGACACTGGGATGTACTGGTATGTACTGGGAGGGAAGTGTTATGTACTGAGGGGAACTGGGACGTACTGGGATGTGGTGGGAGGGAACTGTGAAGTACTGGGATGTACTGGGATGGAACTGGGTTGTACTGGGATGGAACTGGGATGTACTGGGAGGTAACTTGTGTACTGGGAAGGAAGTGGGAGGTAACTGGGAGGTACTGGGAGTGAACTGGGAGGGAACTGGTATGTACTAGTATGTACTGGGAGGGAACTGTTATGTACTGGGATGTACTGGAGGGAACTCGGACGGACTGGGAGGGAACTGGGACGTACTGGGAGGGAACTGGGATGTACTGGGATGGAACTCGGATGTACTGGGATGGAACTGGGATGTACTGGGAGGTAACTGTTGTGTACTGGGAAGGAATTGGGAGGGAACTGGTATGTAGTAGGATGTACTGGGAGGGAACTGGTATGTACTGGGATGTACTGGAGGGAACTCGGACGGACTGGGAGGGAACTGGGACGTACTGGGAGGGAACTGGGATGTACTGGGATGTACTGGGATGGAACTCGGATGTACTGGGATGGAACTGGGATGTACTGGGAGGTAACTGTTGTGTACTGGGAAGGAATTGGGAGGGAACTGGGAGGTACTGGGAGGGAACTGGGAGGGAACTGGGAGGGAACTGGTATGTAGTAGGATGTACTGAGAGGGAACTGGGATGTACTGGGATGTACTGGAGAGAACTGGGACGGACTGGTAGGGAACTGGGATGTACTGGGAGGGAACTGGGATGTACTGGGAGGCACTACAATGTGCGGGGATGTCCTGGGATGTACCGTGGAGGAACTAGGATGTACAGGCTTGTACTGGGTTGTACCGGGTGGAACTGGAAGGGATTTGGGATGTACCAGGATGTACTGGGATGTACTGGGAGGTAACTGTTATGTACTGGGAAGGAACTGGTAGGGAACTGGGATGTACTGGGAGGGAACTGGGATGTACTGGGAGGGAACTGGGACGTAGTGTGAGGACACTTGGATGTACCGGTATGTACTGGGAGGGAAGTGTTATGTACTGAGGGGAACTGGGACGTACTGGGATGTGCTGGGAGGGAACTGTGAAGTACTGGGATGTACTTAGAGGGAACTGGGATGTACTGGGAGGGAACTGTGAAGTACTGGGATGTACTGGGATGGAACTGGGATGGAAGTGGGATGGAACTGGGAGGGAACTGGTATGTAGTAGGATGTACTGGGTGGGAACTGGGATGTACCAGGATGTACTGGGATGTACTGGGAGGGAACTGGTATGTAGTGGGAGGGAACTGGGATGTACTGTGAGGGAACTGGGATGTACTGGGACATACTGGCAGGGAACTGGGATGTACTGAGAGGGAATTGGGATGTAATGGGAGGGAACTGGGATGTATTGGGAGGGAAGTGTTATGTACCAAGGGGTAACTGGGACGTACTGGGATGTAGTGGGAGTGAACTGTGAAGTACTGGGATGTACTTAGAGGGAACTGGGATGTACTGGGAGGGAACTTTGAAGTACTGGGATGTACTTAGAGGAAACTGGGAGGCAACAGGCATGTACTGGGATGTACTGGAATGGAACTGGGAGTGAACTGTGTGTGAACTGTGAGGGAACTGGGATGTACTGTGAGGGAACTGGGATGTACTGGGACGGACTGGGACGGACTGGGAGGGTACTGGGACGGACTGGGAGGGATCTGGGATGTACTGGGCTGCACTGGTAGGGAACTGGGATGTACTGGGAGGGAACTGGGATGTACTGGGCGTCGCTGGGAGGGAGCTGGGATGTACTGGGATCCATACTGTGTGGCATGTTGGTCATTACTGGGACGCACTGGTCTATACGCGCGGGCTGATATCTGACCCCTCTGGCCCCACCCACCTTTGCGACAGGCCCCGCCCCCTGGCGAGGGCCTGGTGGGGTGGGGCCGTGCTCGTGTGCTCCCCAGCATCCCCAGTTAGCAACAGGTCCCACCCCCTGGTGACAGCCTGGGGGTGTTGCTGGTGCTGCCTGGCCCCACCCTCCATAGCAACAGGCCCTGCCCTTGGTGATGGCTCCAGGGGCATTGCCAGCGTCCCTTTGGACACACCCCCTTAGTGACAGGCCCCACCCCCCGGCAACGGCCCGGGGGGCGGTGCCGGCTCTCTCCCCTTAGCGACAGGCCCCACCCCCCGGCAACGGCCCGGGGGGCGGTGCCGGCTCTCTCCCCTTAGCGACAGGCCCCGCCCCCCGGCAACAGCCCGAGCCTGTGTTTGCTCCGCTCGGGGGGCTCGGTTTGGGTGTTTTCTCTCCCCCCTCCCTCCCGTGCCGGGAACTCCAGGCGGCTCTCGTACGGCTCCCGGGGCCTTCACCCCCCGGGGGGCTCGGCCCGCCCCTTTCGCGGGGCGCTGTGGGAAGGGCGGGGGCGGGGCCCGGGGGTGGAAGAGCCCCGGCTCTGGCCCTGGGCTTCTCTGGCGTCGGTGCTCCCGTGTTCCCTCGGGCGGTCGCAGCTTTGGGGCTGTCTCAGCCCCCCGGGCAGGCGTGCTCTGGCGTTTAGAGAAGCGGAGGCGTTGCCTGAGGTAAGGATTCCAGAGCTTGGCACTCTTTGGCGGCATCTGTACTAGAAAGGTCCCTTGTGGCCTGCTTTGCTTTTTTTCTCCCAGGATGCTGTTTTGGGCGCTGAGGGGGCGGTGAGACGGGTTAGTGGTATGGTGTTCTGTTTGGGGTTTGGTTTTTGCTTTGCTGTTTTTTTTCCCCTCGTGAGATCATTTTATTGTGCTGCTGCAATTCCTGTCTTTACTGAACCCGGAACCTTGGGGGTTTTCACTAGTTGTGCCGTTCACTGTTTCAGGTGTTGCCTTGGCCTCTCAACAGCCGTGGCACAACCTGCAGCGATGCTGCCTCTCCAGGCCCCCGCAGGCCCCGCTTTCTTGTCCAGCCAGGCGGGAAAGCGTGGTTGTTGCAGAAACAGCTACGCCCTGCGACTCCTCCTCAGGTTGTTGGCTCGGCCCCAACAGCGTACAGGCTGCTGAGGTCACCGCCTCCGCGCGGGACGCAGGCGGCCCGGAGAGCTTTACCCCGCGCCATTTCCGTCCCCTCTGGGCAGCAGCGGAGCTGCCGCCGCTTCAGGCGGCCGCTTTCTCGAGGGCGAGGAGCTGGGATGACAACGGGCCGCTGCAGACTCTGGTCAGGGTAAGAGGCTGTTCCCTGGGGAGCCGGCGCAGGGGGAGCGGAGGTACGCACGGGCACTTGTCGGTGCCCCTGGCCGGTAAAGGGAAGGTTAAATTGTTAGAGTGCAAATAAATACATATTATTTAGGGAGGAGTCGTGACTAAATTTAATCACACCTATTACTGAACAAACCAGGCAGTCATTATTCCTAATCTGTAGTTAAAAAAAATAAAGGCAGTCCTTTTTTATGCCATAAATAGAGTTGCGAGTCATTAATAGCTCAATCTAAATACAGCCGTTACTAAATCAACTGCAGGCATTAATGACTCCTGATCAGAAACAAAATAAGGAAATTTTCGAATCTAGAATGAAAATCGACCCGGAAAGCTAAATTGGGAGCGGGTAGTACTGAAATTGTAACAGGGCTGTTAGAAAGTTCAGAGGCAGCGACAGCTCCTGCTTCCAACCCAAGCAGTAAACGAAGCTTTAGGTTCTTAAATGAAGAGAAATAAAGGTGAGCTGTTAAACAGTGGCTGGGGTCAAGCGTAGCTATTAAGAAAATTTGCAGGTACGGGTGATTCCTGAGCAGAACTAACAATTCCAGAAGATTTAGATTTAAAAACTACAGAGCTAATGGAGTGCCACAACCGCCCGGATGTAACTGCAGCCGCTTTGGGGGAATGCCCCAGCCCCCCCAGCCACCGCTATTAATTACTGCCAAGGAGAGCGAAAGTGAAAGTAGAAGCAGTGCAGGTGAAGTGTGAGCAGTACGCTTTTTCCTAAGTCATCTCTTCGTGTCAGGAGAGGAAAGAAAATGGAAAGAAGATGTTTGCAGGGGGTCTGTGCTGGGTTACCTGCGCGTCTCTTCCGTGCGTCCTTGAGGAGACATTTAGCTCCTGTTGGGCGCTCGCAGGTGGAGACAGGGCGAGCTGGAGGCAGGATCGGTGCCGGCACTGATAAAGGGATGGGCAACGAGCGGAGAGAAGAGGGGGCAAGGGCTGAAAAAGGGTCACCGGTTCTGCAGGGAAGGCAGCGGGATGTGACTCGGCAACCGCTCTGACGAGCGCAGGGTCATTCGCTGCGATGAAGTCAGGGTCTGCGGCTGGCCCGGAGAGGCAGCAGAAATCCCAAACTCTTTGCAGGGGTACCGGCCAGATTAGGGCAACACCTGAACAGTAAAACCATTTAGGGGAAGCAGAGCTGGGCTGCACCGCGTGGCCAACCTCCCTCTTCTCCGTGAGTCCCAAAGGGGCAGCTCCAAGAATGTGCTGAGAATTCATCCCTTGCGCTAAAAATGAGACGCAAGTAGCACCCACCCGTGAATTTTATTTTCTCTCTCGCTCTGCGGCTCCTGCCTGCTTGTCTCTCCTCAGTGCTCACCTGCACCCGTGCTCGGATGGAGCAGCTGAGGGAAGGTGCTGCCATCTCCCCAGCCCCGGCGGACCGCCCCTCAGCTGTGTCCTCTGTCAGGGAGCGTCGTCATCTCTCCTGCCTCCCAGAGCGTGTCCTGTAGTGGCAGACGCGCGGGCTTTTCCCTGCACGCGCATACGGGAAGGGAAGGGAAGGGAAGGGAAGCACAGTGAGAGCTGGGCTTGTCAAAGAGTAATGGGGGTGGTGGGAAGCGTAGCTAGAACCGGAGAGCTACAGCGCAAAAGCGAAGCGGACGGGACACAAAAGTAAAATGGTGCACAGGAATGCTGAGGAGAGAACTCCCGCAGCACACAGGAAATCAGTGTCAGAATCTATTGTCTTCTGACTGCCAAATTAAAAATAATGGCACGCTTTGCAACGCTAAGCTCGCTCTAATCGTCTGAACTGTTTCTTTCCAACCCCCACCGCCCCCAGCACACCGCTCAGCCTCCTCAGCCTGAAATGCCTTGTTTTCCTTCTTTTTTTTTTTTTTTTAATGACAGGGCAACTTCTGTTCCCGAGGTGGTGCCTACGGTACAGCTATCTCTTCGAAGACAGTTTGGTTTAGGTCAGAGAATGTTGAGCCTGGACTGAATCAGCCTCTGTTTCTATTTCTGGAAATCGTCGGTCCTGTGCATCAAGCCCGGAAAAAAGGAAATATGAACCAAAGGACGTGGGGCCTGCAGGGCTAGGAAATTATTTGAGAAGAGGTTCAGTGGGGAAATGACTCTTTGTCTGTGGGGCGTCCAGGCAAGCAACCCAGCTGCTAGAAAGCGGCGCTGTCCCCAGGATGGCCTCGGCGGTCCCGTTGGAGTCGGGGCAACAAGGACAAGGCAGGGTGAAGCATCTGGCCTGCCGTGTGGAACGTGACTGTACAAAGCACGTGTGATGCACTGCAAGTTTACTTGTTTAAACTGTGAGTTAAAGAAGGTGTGCGGTTGCTTTGTAAACAGCCGACGCTCTAAAGCTACACCCATCTAATTGCTAGCTGTATTAAATCTATCGTATTGCTGTTTCTGCATTAAAAAATAAAAAAGAAAAAAAACAACACACCTATGTAAGCACTTCTAAGTACAACGGAAAACCACTGTTTAACGCGTGGCATGTGTGGGTTGTTTTTTTGGGGTGGGAGGGTGGGGTGTATGACAAAAACCTGCGAGAGAGACACGCACATACGCACATGTCATGTTTAGCGCTCACCTAAACCCAAAAAAGAAAATCCACTCTTTATTTTGCAGCATTAGCATTAGCTTCCAGCGCACAGCCTGAGCGCGTACCTCTGCTCTCACCGTCTGCTCCCTCTTCAACCGTGTGTGGCTGTCATCAGCTTGCACAGGCTTTGCTCGTGCAAGTTTCCGCGACAGCTTACGAGAAGGCAGGGAAACCAACCCAGCAAGACGCGTAGTGCCTTCCTCTATGGGCTCCGTCCAGCCTTTGTTAAAATGAGCAGAAAAGAAATCTGCTGCTGCCTTTACCCTGACTGACTCTTACAGAGAGCATCTGACTTGACCCGCAGCAAAGCGATGCCCCAGGCAGCAGCACGTATTGGCGCGGACCGCGGTTTCACCCACCTGTTTTACTGCGCCGGTCCTTTCCCACGGCCGATGCCGCAGATGTGGCGCGCCCCACCCCCAAACCTCTTTACGAGGGTTCCCTGGGCTCTGCAAGTCGCCTGCTGGACGTGTTGCTGATTCAGGCACGGGCAAAGTCAGCTTCTTCGCTGGCCTCGGGCCAGGGCAGCCACGTACTCGAGGGAAACTCAGAATATCTCCAGCGAGATCTCACCGGGAGGCTGGGACCTCGTCAGTAGGGGAGAAAGCCAAGCGACTGACACTGAAAGGGAGCTCTTTGCTAGGCTGTAGATCGTAAAGTTAACAAAGAAAACAAACCTGCCTTTTTAAAAATGCCCTCTTTTGAGTCTGCCACATTTGATACGGATTTTTTAAATTGCAGGGTATATCTCCTACAGGCCTCATGCAAAGGGAAGTGAGTACCTCTGGCTCTCAGGACAAGGGGGTCCCTCAGGAGCCCAGGTGCTCACGCCAGCCGGCATCTGGCACAGCACAGGGCAGGAGCTTTGGCAGTAGTACGTGAGCTGAGAATGAGAGTTAGGCAGCACTGCGCGCTTCTCCTGTGAGCCGCCGAGGCTCGCGCGCTGTACCTTCCACAAATAAAAGGCCAGAAGAGTCAGCATTTCTGCTAGTTCCAGCCTCATCCGTACCCTCGTCGGTGTAGCTGTAAGCAAGCGTCCCGTAGCGACTGGGAGCGTGGCAGCTGGGCTTCCTGCGCTGCCTTAGGTTGTGCCCTTGGAGAAACCCTTCTCCGAGCCCCGTGAGCCCCGGGGTGGGTGGGCTGCGGTGCCGTTCAACGCTGAATAGGCACGAAGGCCTGTAAACAAAATGTATTTATATCGCACCCATACCCGGCAGCCAACCGCCGCTTTATTTACGTATTCTGCACCTCCTGCCGACGCTTTTAAACTTAGCCGATATTGCCGCAGTTTTCACTGACGGGGCAGGGGGCTGCCACGCTGCAGGGGGAGTGTCTGGGTGTCTCCCACGGACACAGACGTCCTCAGCTGGGTAGGGACAGGGTGAGAGCTGGAACAACTCTGCTGACATGTAAGGGCCGTCACAGGGCAAGGCTCCTGGGTCTGGGGGCTGAAAGGCGAGCCGCGCTGGGTGGTTGGTGTGGGAGTTGTGGAGCAAGTAGGGGGAAAAAAAACCAACAAGAAAAAACCATCCAAATGTTTCACAGCAGGTAGAAAGCTAGGCAGAAAGCAAACTGAATGCTGTAAAGACAAAAGCCGAAAGCCGGCTATGGACTGTCCAAAAAGAGTCAGTGCCACGGAAGGAGGTTATTTCTTCAACTGACCATAGGAGGCTTTTTGTGAGAAAACACAACACCTTTCTGCTACGGCGCGGTACCGCAGCAGTAATGGGCCAGAGCGTGCGAGCGCCTTTGGCAGGATCGGTAACGGCCGGGGCACGGCCGAACGGCCAGCCCACCTTCCGCACAAGGAAAACACCATTCCCCTGGAACGCCACGCAGACCCAGGACAGGTAAGGCGGAGGCCGAGCCCAGGCGCCCCCATTGCCAAGGACCACCTTGGCCTTGCAGCGTCTCACGCTTCGGGGTGTTTTGCAGGCCGTGGCTAAGCTCAGGCCCCCTGCTCGTGGCTGCCCCCGGTCCCCCGGCGCCGGTCGGGCCCCAGCCCCCAGCGCGGTGCGGCGCAGGGCAGTGACCCAGCAGGGCGGCCCCCCGGGCCCCAGCCCCTCCCCCCCGCCTGGGGCCAGGCCCCGCGGCCGCCGGCCCCTTCCTCCTCTGCCCGCTCCCGTCGCAGACGGCTCGGTATGTGTCACGAGCGGCAGCCGCGTTCAGCAGCTCTCGGAGGGCGCGGGGCTCTGGCCGGCCGTGACCGGGGCCCGCAGGGGTTTCCCGCTCGCCCCGAGAAGGCGCTGGCCCCGAGCCGGCGCGTCCCGCCCCGCCCGGCCCTCGGCGCCCTCGCGAGCTGAGCGCGGCCCGGCCAGCAGGGGGCGCTGGCGCTCACCGGCTGGGCGCGGGGGCGGTCCGGCGCGGGGGCGGGGCCGGTGGGGGCCGCTCCTTCCGGCCGCCCTTTAAGGGCCGCCCCGCGGGGCTCGGGCTTCCGGTGGCGCGTGCGCGGCGCGTCGGAGCGGAGGCGGGAGCGGTGCGTGTGGAGGCCGAAGGGCCGGTGCGTGTGGCGGCCGGGTCGCGAGGCGTCCCTGTGCGGTGCCGGGGCCCCTCTGCGGCCCGGCGTGGGAAGCCCGCGGCCGGCGGAGCCTGCTGGGAGCTGGGCGGGGAGCGCCGCGGCGGTCCGGCCGCCGGCAGCCATCCCCTGCGGTGGCCGGCAGCCCCTCGGGACGCCTGGAGGCCTGGCGGTGCCCGAGCCTCGCCTGCGGCAGCCGCCTGAGAGAGCAGCGCGGCCGTGTCCGGGGGCCGGAGAGCGCTGGTGGGTGAGTTTGGGCAGCGGGGGGCGGGTGTGTGTCTCCGGGCGGGGCCGGGGGGCTCCGTGCCCCGCAGAGGAGCCCCGGTCGGGCATCGTTCGCTTCCGAACAATGCAGGTCTGTCCCTGGTTATTTTCTGTGTACAGTGTTTCGGGCCACCTGAAAGCCTTTGGCCGGGTAGGTTTGGTGCGGGGCGATGGCAGGTGTGGACCCTGAAAGATCTCGGGTGGGGGGCGTGGGAGGTATTTCTTGCCTTAAAACTCTGAGCCCACCTCGCGTGTCATGTCGTGTTATCATGTCGTGAGTCTCGTGACTGTGGCAAATGGCTGAGTCGGGCGTTTTCTGATAACTAACTTCTGAACGTGTGCGTGTGTAGGCACGGGGAGATTTGTGCAGGGTGACGGAGCCCCTTGTGCTTCTGTGCTAATGTCTACCTGTTCTAGACCTCCAGTGTTGGAAAGCCTTTGTTTAGTGCCTAGTTGTGGCTGCGTAACTGCTGTTGCGCCTGCAGCTGTGCTCGCAGGGATGCTGGGTGGCTCCGCATCAAACCGGCCGCCGGGCGGCCGGGTTGTGCCGCAGAGCATGCCGGGAGCTGTAGTCCTTGCGGCTGCCGGGCGGCCGGGTTGTGCCGCAGAGCATGCCGGGAGCTGTATTCCTGGCGCAGTGGCTGCCGGCCCTGTCACGTGGTTCGCCGGGCATGGCGGGAGGCGCGGTCTTCCGGCGCTCGGGTGCCGGGCGGCCGTGGCGCGTACGGTACGCGAGGTGTATTTTTGGGGTTGGCTTCGTGTTGATTACTGGGGGCTTGCGGGTGCGGCCGCTTCCCGAGAAGCGGTGAGTTCCCCGGGAGCTGACAGAAGGCAAGAGGGAAAGGAGGAGGACGATGACCTTTTCCCCGTGCCCAGGGCGCAGATGATGGCCGCCTCCCCGGCCCACCGGAGGTCCCGCTCAGCCTCCCCTGGCCCCCCTTGCCCCGTGCGCCTGCCCCCAGCTCCGGCACCTCCCCATAAGCGTGCTGCATAGCCTTAGGCCGCCCCCAGGCCCTGTCGTGAAGGCAGCAAGCCGTCCCTCAAGCGCACTGGATTCCCCCTTGGCGCAGGGGCCCTTAGCAGTAGCGTGGGGAGGGAGCGGTGTGTCCAGAAGCCCCTGCGGAAGGAGAGGCTTTGGCCAGGGTCGATCGACGGTAATGACGGTCACTGTTTCTTCTTTCCCTCTCCCAGAGACCGTGCTGAGGACGTGGTTGTCTGTCCTTCCCCCGGGGATGCCGTTGCCTGCGGCCGTCTCAGGCTCGCGTGGCTTCTCTCTGCCCGTCCTCGCAGCGCAGGGCCGAAAAGGGATAGACAAAGCCCTTCCCGGCTGCGGACAGGAGCTGCCTCGGCTGAAGCTGGAGACGCCAACGAAAGGTAAAGAAGAAGAAACTGAAGGTGCTCTGGCTGCCAGCTGCCTTCCTGCCGCAGGCAAGAGAGAGCCTGTCCATGCAGGTGGGGGAGGAAGGATCCCCCTTCATAGCCCGCAGCGGGCCAGGCCACCAACGTGCACCGTAGGGTCTGTACGCGTAACCCGGAGTTGGGTACGGGCGTGTAGTGCACGAGCGAGCTAGGCTACGTGCCTAGGAAGCCTCATCTGGTAAGAGCTGTAAGACACCCACGTATTCTCTTCAGGTGGAGGACGGCCTAGAGTCTGGAGCTGCAGAAGAGGCAGGGAGGAGAGGAGGGGAAAGAAGCATCTGAACGGCTAAATTGTGCCAGCAGCGCTGAGAGCGAGAGTCGCGGTGAGTCCTGGGCCACTGGGGCCCCGTTGCCTCTCTTGTGCGTCCTGGGCCCTCCCTGTCTCTCCCCCGGCCCCCTCTCTTTCCTTACCTGCTGCAAAATTTACTTTTTTTTTTTGCGCCCCCACCCCGCACCTTCTTTCTCCATCTCGCTCTGAGTGTCTCCCTGCCTCCCCGTCTTTTCAGTCCTCCCTCTCTCTGTCCTGTAGCCTGTGGCTCCTTTTTCTTTCTCCGCCTCTCTCTGCCTGGCTCTGGCTCCGTTTTTTTTTTTTTTTTATTCCTCCTGCTCTGTCCTGTAGCCTGTCGGTGTTTTGTTGTTCTCTGGCTCTCTTGATCTGACTCCCTGTGTTACCGAAAAACGCGTTAAAATCGGAAACGACTCCTCAACACCAATTTAGTATTAAAGAGCAGGCATTCTTTATTCGCGGCGCCGGATGCACGGGGGATCGCTCCTCCTGGCGTGCGTACCTCACGCACCTTTCCCGTACAATTTGTAGATCAATGTTTTACGTATTCATACATAGTCATTATTGTCCTGTCTGCTGATTGGTACAAACTTGCTCGTTCCGTATGTAAATCGCTGCGCAGGCTCGGTTGTCCTCTTCTGTTGTTCTCTTCTGTTACTTGGGTCGGTGGTGGTCTGTGAGTCGGTGGTCGCGATCTCCCCCTGCCGGAATTACCTTTTAGCTTCTCGGCTCTTACTCTTGGCAGTCTTGGCTAGTTTTCTCAGTCCGCTAAGCGAAACCGCGTTTTTTCATCCTTTTCTGACAGAAGCACGTTGTCTGTTGTTCTGTTCGCATTAACGATCGCCTAGGGACTAAAATGCAGATCGACAGATACGCTGATTGGTACGCTCCATGTTCCCGTAATGGAACACCGTCTCTGGTTGATTTCATCACTTTGGTTACATTTCCCCTGTTTGGAAGTTCTGAAATAATAATTTTCTCAATACTTCCATCCTAGATCAATAATATTCCACTATGTCAGTTTAGTGTTTGCTTCATGTTCTGAAATTTTTCACTTGATTGTGGTCTCCAGGGTGTATGCAGGTCCCATTTTCTACCCAAAATTTTATTAATTTGTTGAAGTACCTCTGCAAAAAAATGTGGTGCTCTATCAGAGGGCATTCCCGTTGGCACTCTAAATCTTGGTATTATTTCCTTCAGCAACGTTTTAACTACTACTCTAGCTTTGTCGGTGCAGCACGAGAAAGCTTCTGGCCATCTAGAAAATTTGTCAATCAGCACTGACAAATACTGCTCTATCTATTTTGTCTGGGTAACTCAGAGAACTTAATTTGCTAATAATTTCCGGGAGAATTTTTTGTTTTGTTACTCCTAAAGGTTGTTTCCTTTGGTTCAGGGGATTATTTCTAGGACAGATTGGACACTTAGCTACTATGGGTTTAACTATTCTTGTCGTGCCTACACACGCTACAGATGTTTTTAAACTCAAAACCGTAGCGCCTACAGCCTAATGTGTTTGCTCATGGTTTTCTTTTGCAAGTTGTGTCATAACTTGTGGGGTGGTTGTTGTTATTACTTGTTTTTCTGGTGTTACCTACCATCTCTCTGTGTTTTGTGATGCTTCCAATTGTTCTGCTAATTGCTCATCCAATTTATTATATCTCGGTTTCAACTTTGGAATTCTGATCTGTTTTACTGGTACTAGTGCAAGGATACCTTGCTCTGCAGTCCTCTTTGCAGCTTTATCGGTCAGTCGTTTGCTTATGTTTACAGCCGTCTGGCCAAATTGATGAGCTTTGCAACGCTTTACCGCCACTTCTTTTGGTTTCTGCACGTCTTCCGGAAGTTGGAGAATTTCTTCTTTATGCTGTATTGATGATTCTTGGGCTGATGGCAGTCCTTTCTCCTTCCCAATAGCTCCATGATCGTGGATCACACCAAATGCACGTTTGGAATCAGTCTAGATATTTATCCTTTGTCCTTCTGCCATTCGCAGAGCTCGCTTCAATGCTACCAATACTGCTTTCTGTGCTGAGGTGTTTGCAGGCAGCACCCCTGACTCCGTTCCCTCGGCGGCGATAACGACAGCATATCCGGCCATTCGCTTCTCTTCTCGCCCAGAGCTTCTTCCATCTGTAAACAACTCCAGATCAGGATTTTCCCAGAGGTTTGTGTCTCAGGTCTGGTCTGCTGGAATAGACTTGTTCAATAGTTAGCAAGCGATCGTGTTCGAAATTGTCCGTAAGGTTTTCTGTTGTTAAAAACATAGCAGGATTCAGTATAGCAGTAGTCTTCGATTCCACATCGTCTTGTTCTAACAGAACAACTTGATATTTCAACATTCTGCTAAGGGATAGCCAACGACCCCCCTTTTGTTCTAAAACAGTCACCGCTATGTGCGGGACATATACTGTCATCTTCTGTCCCATTGTTAACTTTGGGGCTTCCCGGATCGGCAGCGCTGTTGTTGCTACTGCCCGTAAACACCTAGGCCATCTTTTACTCGCGTGGTCAGGTTGTTTGGAGAAGTAGCCCACAGGTCTCTTCCAGGTTCCCAGTCGCTGTGTCAGCACTCCAAGGGCTAAATGTTGTCTTTCGTGGACAAACAACTGAAAAGGTTTAGCGAAATCAGGTAGGCCTAATGCAGGGGCCATCATCGAGGCTCTTTTCGGTTCTTTGAATGCCGTTTGGCATCCGGGCGTCCAGGTTAAATATTTATCCTTTTGAGTCTTTCAATGCCTCAAATAATGGTTTTACATAGAGTCTATAGTTCAGAATCCAGAGCTGATGCTATTTCATTGTTTTCAGAAAAGCTCTCAGTTCCTTCGGGCTGCTAGGTTCGGGAATTTGACAAATAGTTTCTTTCTTTTCACTTTCTAATTGTCTTTGTCTTTGAGATATTTCAAATCCTAAATAAATGGCTGCTTCTTTTCCTATTTGGGTTTTGTTTCTGGAAACTCCGCATCTTCCTTGGCCCAGAAAATTTAAAAATTTCAAAACATTTTTCTTTACTTTGTGCCGCTATCAGAATGTCATCCGCATTCTGTAACAAGATGCCTCTCCCTGGGTTCTGTTTTTTCTATATCTCTAATTTTTTTTTGCCAGCTGAGTCTCAAGTATCGTAGGACTATTTTTAAATCCTTGTGGAAGTACGGTCCATGGTAGCTGTGTCTTTCATTCTGTGGTGGGGCTTTCCCATTCCAAAGCAAATAGGCTTTGACTTTTTATGCCTGGAGGTATGCAAAAGAAGGCGTCCTTCAAATCTAGTACAGTAAACCGTTTATGCTCCTCCTTTAAAAGAGGTCAGTAAAGTGTATGGATTAGCTACTACCGGATGTATATCTTGGACCACCTGATTTATAGCCCTTAAATCGTGAACTAGCTAATACTCTTTGCCTCTAGATTTCTTTACTGGCGACACAGGAGTACTATATTCTGATTCACATTCCACTAAAAGCTCATATTCTGAAAAATTTTATAATTAACTTCTGTAATCCTTTTCGAGCCTCTCGCTTAATAGGGTATTGTTTTTGTCTTACGGGCTTGGCTCCAGGCTTTAAGGTTACTTTTACCGGCTCTGCCCACTTAGATCGCTCCGGAGCTCCGCTCGCTCAAACCAAAGGAATTACTACGTTTTCCACTTCCTCGGGAACCTGTTCCTCCCTGGAGGAATCCTGTAACATAAACGCTCTCGCCTCTGTGGCTTTTGATTCTGGTATTAGTGATTTAATCTCTCCATCTTTAAAAGTTACTTGAGCATCTAATTGACTTAATAGATCTCGTCATAACAGAGGCAGTGGACATTCAGGCATATGCAGAAACTGGTGAGTTGCCCATTGTTTCTCCAATTTAAACTTTAATGGCTCTGAGAGGGGCTAATTTTTCTTTGCCCTGTTGCTCTAGCAACATCTACTGATTTATGATCAAATTTCTCTTCACGTGTATTCAATACCAAATAAGTGGCTCCCGTATCTACCAAAAATTCTATTTCTTCATTCCGTAGCTTCAGTGTAACCAGGTGTTCAGCTAGGGTTGATTCCCCTGGTCTCCTTCATGCCAAGCTACTTCAAGCATTTAACCCAGATCTCTGGATTCAGGTTGTTCTAGTTTCTGAAGGTTGTTTTCTCTCCCCCCGCCCCCATCTGGGGCTGATTGTCTTATGAATATAGAGACCAGCTGAATTGCTTTTTCTGTTTTTTCTGGGTTCAAATGAGTATATTTTCTGGTGGTCACCTTCAGTCTTTCCATAAAGGCTGAAGGGGACTCACTTAATTCTTGTCTCACTTCATAAATTTTGACCAATTTATTGCTTTTGGCATTGCTTGTCTTACTCCAAATAAAATCTCTCTCTGACATCTAGTCAACATTCCCCTGGGTCCTGGCTGATTAGGGTCCCACTCGGGATTTGTAGATGGAAAATTCTTATTCATTGTTCTCTGTAAATTCCTGTTAGCATGTGCTCCCTGCACCTGCCTTCTGGCTGTATTCCATACTATTTTCTTGTCAGTTTCATCAAGCGAAGTATCCAGTATCACAAGTAGAGCAACACTCTTTCAAGTTCTCACCACGTTTTCCTCTTTTCAGAAACATTGCCGTAGAATCTTGTGGACATACCTCACGCTGTTTCTGCTGCTCGGGATGATTCCACGGTGTAAAGAACAAATCAACATATGCCACTTCTTCCCGTTTGCCTTCCCTTTTTACAAAACAACATTAATTGCAAGATGGTACGATATTGCAATGTCTCGTGTTCTGGCCATTTGTGCCCACCTTCCAATTGATACGTTGGCCACCAATGATTGCAATATTCAATTAATGGTTTCCGAGTTAGTGGGTCACCGCCCCCGACGTCTTTCCAGTGCTTCAAAATACATCCCAAAGGTGTTCTCTGTGGGATAGGTTTCCTACTCAGTAATGCTCCCGTCTCCCAGTCGACTAGTAGTTGTGATAGTGCACTATCACAAATACTAGTCAGAGGGACTCCAACCCCCGTTGGAGGTCTCACTGGAAATCTGCCACTGGGATCTGTAGCCCCCTGCTAGATATCCCTGGAGACTTCAACCCCCTGTTGAAGACTCCCCTACCCTCGGGTCCCGCTCCACAGGCTTTCGCCTAGCAGAGACTTACCAACCGAGGCACCTCTTGGCCCCGACCCTGCGTGGCTTTCGCCGCGCCTTACGGGCAGGCCTGTGGGACTCAAACCCGCTATCCTATCCTATGTGGGAAACTAACCCCACATATTATTCTACCTAAGTTTCTTCTTCAAAGAATGCCTTGTTTACCTCAATCCAGGGGATCTTGCTCAGAATTCTCTGGCCCGGGGATCGGAAGCTCTCCCGGAGAATTCCTCGGGGCCGGCTGCAGGTCCCACGATCCCACGGATCCGTCGAGATTCAAAAGCAGGTTCCCACCTGGGGTGCCAAAACTGTTACCGAAAAACGCGTTAAAATCGGAAACGACTCCTCAACACCAATTTAGTATTAAAGAGCAGGCATTCTATATTCACGGCGCCGGATGCACGGGGGATCGCTCCTCCTGGCGTGCGTACCTCACGCACCTTTCCTCTACAATTTGTAGATGAAAATTTTACATACTCATACATAGTCGTTATTGTCTTGTCTAGCGATGGGTACAAACTTGCTCGTTCCGTATGTCAATCACTGCGCAGGCTCGGTTGTCCTCTTCCGTTGTTCTCTTCTGAGTAGGTGGTGTTACTTGGGTCGGTGGTGGTCTGTGAGTCGGTGGTCGCGATCTCCCCCTGCCGGAATTACCTTTTAGCTTCTCGGCTCTTACTCTTGGCAGTCTTGGCTAGTTTTCTCAGTCCGCTAAGCGAAACCGCGTTTTGTCATCCTTTTCTGACAGAAGCATGTTGTCTGTTGTTCTGCTGACATTAACGATCGCCTAGGCACTAAAATGCAGATCGACAGGTGCGCTGATTGGTATGCTCCATGTTCCCGTAATGGAACACCGTCTCTGGTTGGTTGATTTCATCGCTTTGGTTACACCTGTTCCTGTTGTTCAGTTTCTTCTTTTTTGGCTTTGTGTGATTCTCTCTGTGATTCTGTTTTTCTCTGCCTCGCTTTTCCCAGCTCCCCGTCCCTCACTTTTAATGCCCGTTGTCCTTCACCAGCACACTCTCCCTTGGTTCCCATCCTCGTTTCTGAATTCCTCCTGCTTTGCCACGTAGCCCGTGACTTTTTTCTTAATCTCTCTCTGTCTGCCTCAACGCTCCCCCCGTGCTTTTTAATTCGTCTTCTCTGCTCTGTACCCTGCTACTGTTCTTGCCTTTCTGAGTTCTTCTCTGTCCAGCTCCCTTGCCCTATTCATGAATTCCTGTTCTTCCTGCAGCCACCGCTGTTCCCTGTGACCTCCATCTCTCTCTGTCCAGCTCCCTGTCCCTAGGTTTTAATTCCTGCCTCTGCCCGCTGTAGCCTGTCTAGATGTTTCTC
The DNA here is from genome assembly GCF_949628215.1 of Phalacrocorax aristotelis. NCBI lineage: Eukaryota > Metazoa > Chordata > Aves > Suliformes > Phalacrocoracidae > Phalacrocorax > Phalacrocorax aristotelis. The sequence goes on from NW_027441363.1 coordinate 207,566, forward strand.
TCGGCCTCTCTCTCTGTCCGGCTCCCTCTCTCTGTGTTCTAATTCCACGTTCTCTGTCACGTGGACCCGTGCTATTTGTTTGTCCTCATCTCTCTCTGTCCAGCTCCTTGCTGCGATGTTTTATTTCCTCATTTCCTCCCTCTCTGTCTTTGTAGCCCATTGCTGTTGGTTTGTGTTTTTTTTTTTTTTCCACTTGTTTCTTCATGTGTCTCTGTCTGCCTCCCAGTCCCTGATCTTTAATTCCTCCTTCCCTGTAGGCCGCTGTTCCTTTTTTCCATTCTACATTGTGTTCTCTTTGGTCTCGTGTTCTTATTCATTGATTCCCTCCTCGCTGCCCTGTGGCTTGTCCCCATTTTATTGTTGCTTCTCTCTCCCTCTCTCTGGCTTCTTGCCCCTGTTTTTAAAATTCCTCCCTCTCTTCTCTCTTCCCTGTAGGCCGTGTGATCTTTAGCCTTTCTCCATGTCTTTCTGCCCATCTCTCTGTGTCTATTCATTAATTCTTCCCTCTCTGCCCTGTAGCCTGTAGCTTCTGTCCTTTCTCCATCTTGCTGTCCCTGGCTCCCGCGTGACCCTATGCTAGAATTGTTTCTCTCTCCTCTCCGTACGCATTGCGATTCCTTTTGCTCTCTGTCTCCCTTTGGTTTCTTTCTTTTTTTTTTCTGGCTCCCTGTCCCTAATTCTTAATTCTCTGCCTTCTCGTGCCCCATGGTTTGTTCTGTGGGGTTCTCTCGCGGTTCCCTCGCAGTTCCCTCCAGTCCATACTGGGCTATATTGGTCTAGTCCATACTGGGCTATATTGGTCTGTCCCGGCTTCCTCCCACTTCTTTCCCAGTGCCTCACAGTAGGTCCCGGTTCCGTCCATGGGATGAACTGTGGGGGAACTGTGGGGGAACTGTGGGGGAACTGTGGGGGAACTGTGGGGGAACTGTGGGGGAACTGTGGGGGAACTGTGGGGGAACTGTGGGGGAACTGTGGGGAGGGGGGCGGCCCCCCGGGCCCCAGCCCCTCCCCCCCGCCTGGGGCCAGGGCCCCGCGGCCGCCGGCCCCTTCCTCCTCTGCCCGCTCCCGTCGCAGACGGCTCGGTATGTGTCACGAGCGGCAGCCCCGTTCAGCAGCTCTCGGAGGGCGCGCGGCTGTGCCCGGCCGTGACCGGGGCCCGCAGGGGTTTCCCGCTGGCCCCGAGAAGGCGCTGGCCCCGAGCCGGCGCGTCCCGCCCCGCCCGGCCCTCGGCGCCCTCGCGAGCTGAGCGCGGCCCGGCCAGCAGGGGGCGCTGGCGCTCACCGGCTGGGCGCGGTGGCGGGGACGGTGGGGGCCGTTCCTTCCGGCCGCCCTTTAAGGGCCGCCCCGCGGGGCTCGGGCTTCCGGTGGCGCGTGCGCGGCGCGGCGGAGCGGGGGCGGGAGCGGTGCGTGTGGAGGCCGAAGGGCCGGTGCGTGTGGCGGCCGGGTCGCGAGGCGTCCCTGTGCGGTGCCGGGGCCCCTCTGCGGCCCGGCGTGGGAAGCCCGCGGCCGGCGGAGCCTGCTGGGAGCTGGGCGGGGAGCGCCGCGGCGGTCCGGCCGCCGGCAGCCATCCCCTGCGGTGGCCGGCAGCCCCTCGGGACGCCTGGAGGCCTGGCGGTGCCCGAGCCTCGCCTGCGGCAGCCGCCTGAGAGAGCAGCGCGGCCGTGTCCGGGGGCCGGAGAGCGCTGGTGGGTGAGTTCGGGCAGCGGGTGGGTCTCCGTGTGAGGTGAGGCCTGGCGCGGGCCGGGGGGTATCTCCGTGCGGGTCGGGCCGGGGGCGGGGCGGGGGCCGGGCCCCGCAGAGAAGCCCCGGTCGGGCATCGTTCGCTTTTCCACAATGTAGGGCTCTCCCCGGTTATTTTTTGTGTACTGTGTTTTGGGTCACCTGAAACCCTTTGGCCGGTTACGTTTGGTGCGGGGAGATGGCAGGTCTGGAGCCTGAAAGATCTCTGGTGGGGGGTGGGGGAGGTATTTCTTGCCTTAAAACTCTGAGCCCACCTCGTGTGTCATGTCGTGAGTCTCGTGACTGTGGCAAATGGCTGAGTCGGGCGTTTTCTGATAACTAACTTCTGAACGTGTGCGTGTGTAGGCACGGGGAGATTTGTGCAGGGTGACAGAGCCCCTTGTGCTTCTGTGCTAATGTCTACCTGTTCTAGACCTCCAGTGTTGGAAAGCCTTTGTTTAGTGCCTAGTTGTGGCTGCGTAACTGCTGTTGCGCCTGCAGCTGTGCTCGCAGGGATGCTGGGTGGCTCCGCATCAAACCGGCCGCCGGGTTGTGCCGCAGAGCATGCCGGGAGCTGTAGTCCTTGCGGCTGCCGGGCGGCCGGGTTGTGCCGCAGAGCATGCCGGGAGCTGTATGCCTGGCGCAGTGGCTGCCGGCCCTGTCACGTGGTTCGCCGGGCGTGGCGGGAGGCGCGGTCTTCCGGCGCTCGGGTGCCGGGCGGCCGTGGCGCGTACGGTACGCGAGGTGTATTTTTGGGGTTGGATTCGTGTTGATTACTGGGGGCTTGCGGGTGCGGCCGCTTCCCGAGAAGCGGTGAGTTCCCCGGGAGCTGACAGAAGGGAAGAGGGAAAGGAGGAGGACGATGACCTTTTCCCCGTGCCCAGGGCGCAGATGATGGCCGCCTCCCCGGCCCACCGGAGGTCCCGCTCAGCCTCCCCTGGCCCCCCTTGCCCCGTGCGCCTGCCCCCAGCTCCGGCACCTCCCCATAAGCGTGCTGCATAGCCTTAGGCCGCCCCCAGGCCCTGTCGTGAAGGCAGCAAGCCGTCCCTCAAGCGCACTGGATTCCCCCTTGGCGCAGGGGCCCTTAGCAGTAGCGTGGGGAGGGAGCGGTGTGTCCAGAAGCCCCTGCGGAAGGAGAGGCTTTGGCCAGGGTCGATCGACGGTAATGACGGTCGCTGTTTCTTCTTTCCCTCTCCCAGAGACCGTGCTGAGGACGTGGTTGTCTGTCCTTCCCCCGGGGATGCCGTTGCCTGCGGCCGTCTCAGGCTCGCGTGGCTTCTCTCTGCCCGTCCTCGCAGCGCAGGGCCGAAAAGGGATAGACAAAGCCCTTCCCGGCTGCGGACAGGAGCTGCCTCGGCTGAAGCTGGAGACGCCAACGAAAGGTAAAGAAGAAGAAACTGAAGGTGCTCTGGCTGCCAGCTGCCTTCCTGCCGCAGGCAAGAGAGAGCCTGTCCATGCAGGTGGGGGAGGAAGGATCCCCCTTCATAGCCTGCAGCGGGCCAGGCCACCAACGTGCACCGTAGGGTCTGTACGCGTAACCCGGAGTTGGGTACGGGCGTGTAGTGCACGAGCGAGCTAGGCTACGTGCCTAGGAAGCCTCATCTGGTAAGAGCTGTAAGACACCCACGTATTCTCTTCAGGTGGAGGACGGCTTAGAGTCTGGAGCTGCAGAAGAGGCAGGGAGGAGAGGAGGGGAAAGAAGCATCTGAACGGCTAAATTGTGCCAGCAGCGCTGAGAGCGAGAGTCGCGGTGAGTCCTGGGCCACTGGGGCCCCGTTGCCTCTCTTGTGCGTCCTGGGCCCTCCCTGTCTCTCCCCCGGCCCCCTCTCTTTCCTTACCTGCTGCAAAATTTACTTTTTTTTTTTGCGCCCCCCCCCCGCACCTTCTTTCTCCATCTCGCTCTGAGTGTCTCCCTGCCTCCCCGTCTTTTCAGTCCTCCCTCTCTCTGTCCTGTAGCCTGTGGCTCCTTTTTCTTTCTCCGCCTCTCTCTGCCTGGCTCTGGCTCCGTTTTTTTTTTTTTTTATTCCTCCTGCTCTGTCCTGTAGCCTGTCGGTGTTTTGTTGTTCTCTGGCTCTCTTGATCTGACTCCCTGTGTTACCAAAAAACGCGTTAAAATCGGAAACGACTCCTCAACACCAATTTAGTATTAAAGAGCAGGCATTCTTTATTCGTGGCGCCGGATGCACGGGGGATCGCTCCTCCTGGCGTGCGTACCTCACGTACCTTTCCCGTACAATTTATAGATGAAAATTTCACATACTCATACATAGTCATTATTGTCTTGTCTAGTGATGGGTACAAACTTGCTCGTTCCCTATGTCAGTCACTGCGCAGGCTCGGTTGTCCTCCCAGTACAGTGCGGGGAACGGGGACGTACAGTGCGGGGAACGGGGACGTACCAGGATCTACTGGGTTGTACTGGGAGGGAACTGGGACGTACTGGGAGGCTCTACAATGTCCTGGGATGTCCTGGGATGTAGTGTGGAGGAACTAGGATGTACAGGCTTGTACTGGGTTGTACCGGGTGGAACTAGCAGGAATTTGGGATGTACCAGGATGTACTGGGATGTACTGGGAGGTAACTGTTACGTACTGGGAAGGAACTGGTAGGGAACTGGGATGTACTGGTATGTACTGGGAGGGAAGTGTTATGTACTGAGGGGAACTGGGACGTACTGGGATGTGCTGGGAGGGAACTGTGAAGTACTGGGATGTACTTAGAGGGAACTGGGATGTACTGGGAGGGAACTGTGAAGTACTGGGATGGAACTGGGATGTACTGGGAGGGCACTGGAATGTAATGGGATGTACTGGGAGGGAACTGGGATGTACTGGGAGGCACTACAATGTGCTGGGATGTCCTGGGATGTACCGTGGAGGAAGTAGGGTGTACAGGCTTGTACTGGGTTGTACCGGGTGGAACTAGCAGGGATTTGGGATGTACCAGGATCTACTGGGATGTACTGGGATGTACTGGGAGGGAAATGTTATGTACTGAGGGGAACTGGGATGTGCTGGGAGGGAACTGTGAAGTACTGGGATGTACTTAGAGGGAACTGGGATTTACTGGGAGGGAACTGTGAAGTACTGGGATGTACTGGGATGGAACTGGGATGTGCTGGGAGGGAACTGGTATGTAGTAGGATGTACTGGGTGGGAACTGGGATGTACCAGGATGTACTGGGAGGGAACTGGGATGTACTGGGAGGGAACTGTGAGTGAACTGTGTGTGAACTGTGAGGGAACTGGGATGTACTGTGAGGGAACTGGGATGTACTGGGACGGACTGGGAGGGAACTGGGACGGACTGGGAGGGATCTGGGATGTACTGGGAGGAAACTGGAATGTCCCAGTTGACACCAACTTCCCTCCCAGTACATCCCAGTATATCCCAGTTTCCTCCCAGTACATCCCAGTAAATCCCAGTTTGCTCCCAGTACATCCCAGTACATCGCAGTACATTCCAGTTCCGTGCCTGTACATCCCAATACATCCCCGTTCCATGCCAGTACATCCCAGTTCCCTGCCAGTTCATCCCCGTACATCCCAATTCCCTCCCGGTTCACTACCACTTCTTTCCCAGTGCCTCCCAATACATCCCAGTTCCGTCCCAGTTCCCTCCCAGTACGTCCCAGTTCCCTCCCAGTACGTCCCAGTTCCCTCCCAGTACGTCCCAGTTCCCTCCCAGTACGTCCCAGTTCCCTCCCAGTACGTCCCAGTTCCCTCCCAGTACGTCCCAGTTCCCTCCCAGTACTGGGAGGGACCTGGGATGTACTGGGAGGCACTACAATGTGCAGGGATGCCCTGGGATGTACTGTGGAGGAACTAGGGTGTACAGGCTTGTACTGGGTTGTACCGGGTGGAACTGGCAGGGATTTGGGATGTACCAGGATCTACTGGGATGTACTGGGATGTACTGGGAGGTAACTGTTGTGTACTGGGAGTGAACTGGGAGGGAGCTGGGATGTACTGGGAGGCACTACAATGTGCGGGGATGCCCTGGGATGTACTGTGGAGGAACTAGGATGTACAGGCTTGTACTGGGTTGTACCGGGTGGAACTGGCAGGGATTTGGGATGTACCAGGATCTACTGGGATGTACTGGGATGTACTGGGAGGTAACTGTTATGTACTAGGAGTGAACTGGTAGGGAACTGGGACGGACTGGGAGGGAACTGGGACGTACTGTGAGGACACTGGGATGTACTGGTATGTACTGGGAGGGAAGTGTTATGTACTGAGGGGAACTGGGACGTACTGGGATGTGCTGGGAGGGAACTATGAAGTACTGGCATGTACTTAGAGGGAACTGGGATGTACTGGGAGGGAACTGGGAGTGAACTGGGAGTAAACTGGGAGGGAACTGTGAAGTACTGGGATGTACTGGGAGGGAACTGGTATGTACTGGGAGGGAAATGGGATGTACTGGGAGGAAAGTGTTGGGAGCTGGGATGTACTGGGAGGTAACTGGGATGTACTGGGAGGGAACTGGGACGTACTGTGAGGACACTGGGATGTACTGGTATGTACTGGGAGGGAAGTGTTATGTACTGAGGGGAACTGGGACGTACTGGGATGTGCTGGGAGGGAACTATGAAGTACTGGGATGTACTTAGAGGGAACTGGGATGTACTGGGAGGGACCTGGGAGTGAACTGGGAGGGAACTGTGAAGTACTGGGATGTACTTAGAGGGAACTGGGATGTACTTGGAGGAAAGTGTTGGGAACTGGGATGTACTGGGAGGTAACTGGGATGTACTGGGAGGGAACTGGGATGTAGTGGGACATACTGGGAGGGAACTGGGATGTACTGGGAGGGAACTGGGATGTACTGGGAGGGAACTGGGATGTACTGGGAGGGAACTGGGATGTACTGGGAGGGAACTGGGATGTACTGGGAGTGAACTGTGTGTGAACTGTGAGGGAACTGGGATGTACTGGGCTGCACTGGTAGGGAACTGGGATGTACTGGGAGGAAACTGGAATGTCCCAGTTGACACCCACTTCCCTCCCAGTTCCCTCCCAGTACATACCAGTTCCCTCCCAGTACATCCCAGTAAATCCCAGTTTACTCCCAGTACATCCCAGTACATCGCAGTACATTCCAGTTCCGTTCCTGTACATCCCAATACATCCCCGTTCCATGCCAGTACATCCCAGTTCCCTACCAGTTCATCCCCATACATCCCAATTCCCTCCCGGTTCGCTACCACTTCTTTCCCAGTTCCGTCCCATTACATCCCAGTACATCCCAGTTCCCTCCCAGTTAATCCCAGTTCCCTCCCAGTACTGGGAGGGACCTGGGATGTACTGGGAGGCACTACAATGTGCGGGGATGGCCTGGGATGTACTGTGGAGGAACTAGGATGTACAGGCTTGTACTGGGTTGTACCGGGTGGAACTGGCAGGGATTTGGGATGTACCAGGATCTACTGGGATGTACTGGGATGTACTGGGCGTGAACTGGGAGGGAACTGGGACGTAATGGTAGGGAACTGGGATGTACTGGGAGGGAACTGGGACGTACTGTGAGGACACTGGGATGTACTGTTATGTACTGGGAGGGAAGTGTTATGTACTGAGGGGAACTGGTGCATACTGGGATGTACTGGGATGGAACTGTGAAGTACGGGGATGTGCTGGGAGTGAACTGGGAGGGAACTGGTATGTAGTAGGATGTACTGGGTGGGAACTGGGATGTACCAGGATGTACTGGGATGTACTGGGAGGGAACTGGTATATACTGGGAGGGAACTGGTATATACTGGGAGGGAACTGGTATGTACTGGGAGGGAACTGGTATGTACTGGGATGGAACTGGGATGTACTGGGACATACTGGGAGGGAACTGGGATGTACTGGGAGGGGATTGGGATGTACTGGGAGGGAACTTGGATGTATTGGGAGGGAAGTGTTATGTACCAAGGGGGAACTGGGACGTACTGGGATGTAGTGGGAGTGAACTGTGAAGTACTGGGATGTACTGTGAGGGAACTGGGATGTACTGGGAGGGAACTTTAAAGTACTGGGATGTACTTAGAGGAAACTGGGAGGCAACTGGCATGTACTGGGATGTACTGGAATGGAACTGGGAGGGAACTGGGATGTACTGTGAGGGAACTGGGATGTACTGTGAGGGAACTGGGATGTACTGGGAGGGACTGGGAGGGACTGGGAGGGAACTGGGATGTACTGGGAGTGAACTGTGTGTGAACTGTGAGGGAACTGGGAGGAAACTGGAATGTCCCAGTTGACACCCACTTCCCTTCCAGTGCCTCCCAGTATATCCCAGTTTCCTCCCAATACATCCCAGTAAATCCCAGCTCGCTGCCAGTACATCCCAATACATCGCTGTACATTCCAGTTCCGTTCCTGTACATCCCAATACATCCCAGTTCCATGCCAGTACATCCCAGTACATCCCAGGTCCCTCCCAGTACATCCCAGGTCCCTCCCAGTACATCCCAGGTCCCTCCCAGTACTGGGAGGGAACTGGGATGTACTGGGAGGCACTACAATGTGCGGGGATGCCCTGGGATGTACCGTGGAGGAACTAGGATGTACAGGCTTGTACTGGGTTGTACCGGGTGGAACTGGCAGGGATTTGGGATGTACCAGGATCTACTGGGATGTACTGGGAGGTAACTGTTATGTACTGGGAAGGAACAGGGAGGGAACTGGGATGTACTGGTAGGGAACTGGGATGTACTGGGAGGGAACTGGGACGTACTGTGAGGACACTGGGATGTACTGGTATGTACTGGAAGGAAAGTGTTATGTACTGAGGGGAACTGGGACGTACTGGGATGTACTGGGAGGGAACTGTGAAGTACTGGCATGTACTGGGAGTGAACTGGGAGGGAACTGGTATGTAGTAGTGTGTACTGGGTGGGAACTGGGATGTACCAGGATGTACTGGGAGGGAACTGGTATGTAGTGGGAGGGAACTGGGATGTACTGGGATGTAGTGGGAGGGAACTGGGAGGGAACTGGGATGTACTGGGAGGGAACTGGGATGTACTGGGACATACTGGCAGGGAACTGGGATGTACTGGGTGGGGATTGGGATGTACTGGGAGCGAACTTGGATGTATTGGGAGGGAAGTGTTATGTACCAAGGGGGAACTGGGACGTACTGGGATGTAGTGGGAGTGAACTGTGAAGTACTGGGATGTACTTAGAGGGAACTGGGATGTACTGGGAGGGAACTTTGAAGTACTGGGATGTACTTAGAGGAAACTGGGAGGCAACTGGCATGTACTGGGATGTACTGGAATGGAACTGGGAGTGAACTGTGTGTGAACTGGGAGGGAACTGGGATGTACTGTGAGGGAACTGGGATGTACTGGGAGGGACTGGGAGGGATCTGGGATGTACTGGGCTGCACTGGTAGGGAACTGGGACGGACTGGGAGGAAACTGGAATGTCCCAGTTGACACCCACTTCCCTCCCAGTTTCCTCCCAGTACATCCCAGTTTCCTCCCAGTACATCCCAGTTTCCTCCCAGTACATCCCAGTTTCCTCCCAGTACATCCCAGTAAATCCCAGTTCGCTCCCAGTACATCCCAATATATCGCCGTACATTCCAGTTCCGTTCCTGTACATCCCAATACATCCCCGTTCCATGCCAGTACATCCCAGTTTCCTACCAGTTCATCCCCGTACATCCCCATTCCCTCCCGGTTCACTACCACTTCTTTCCCAGTGCCTCCCAATACATCCCAGTTCCGTCCCATTACATCCCAGTACATCCCAGTTCCCTCCCAGTACATTCCAGCTCCCTCCCAGTACTGGGAGGGAACTGGGATGTACTGGGAGGCACTACAGTGTGCGGGGATGTCCTGGGATGTACTGTGGAGGAACTAGGATGTACAGGCTTGTACTGGGTTGTACCGGGTGGAACTGGCAGGGATTTGGGATGTACCAGGATCTACTGGGGTGTACTGGGATTGCACTGGGAAGCACCTGGGATGTACTGGAAGGCACTACAATGTGCGGGGATGCCCTGGGATGTACTGTGGAGGAACTAGGATGTACAGGCTTGTACTGGGTTGTACCGGGTGGAAGTAGCAGGGATTTGGGATGTACCAGGATCTACTGGGATGTACTGGGATGTACTGGGAGGTAACTGTTACGTACTGGGAAGGAACAGGGAGGGAACTGGGATGTACTGGGAGGGAACTGGGATGTACTGGGAGGGAACTGGGATGTACTGGGAGGGAACTGGGACGTACTGTGAGGACACTGGGATGTACTGTTATGTACTGGGAGGGAAGTGTTATGTACTGAGGGGAACTGGGACGTACTGGGATGTACTGGGAGTGAACTGGGAGGGAACTGGTATGTAGTAGGATGTACTGGGTGGGAACTGGGATGTACTGGGATGTACTGGGAGGGAACTGGTATGTACTGGGAGGGAACTGGTATGTACTGGGAGGGAATTGGGATGTACTGGGACATACTGGCAGGGAACTGGGATGTACTGGGAGGGGATTGGGACGGACTGGGAGGGAACTGGGATGTACTGGGCTGCACTGGTAGGGAACTGGGATGTACTGGGCGGAAACTGGAATGTCCCAGTTGACACCCACTTCCCTCCCAATGCCTCCCAGTATATCCCAGTTTCCTCCCAGTATATCCCAGTTTCCTCCCAGTATATCCCAGTTTCCTCCCAGTACATCCCAGTAAATCCCAGCTCGCTGCCAGTACATGCCAATACATCGCTGTGCATTCCAGTTCTGTTCCTGTACATCCCAATACATCCCCGTTCCATGCCAGTACATCCCAGTTTCCTGCCAGTTCATCCCCGTACATCCCAATTCCCTCCCGGTTCACTACCACTTCTTTCCCAGTGCCTCCCAATACATCCCAGTTCCGTCCCATTACATCCCAGTACGTCCCAGTTCCCTCCCAGTACGTCCCGGTTCCCTCCCAGTACATCCCAGGTCCCTCCCAGTACTGGGAGGCACTACAATGTGCGGGGATGCCCTGGGATGTACCGTGGAGGAACTAGGATGTACAGGCTTGTACTGGGTTGTACCGGGTAGCACTGGAAGGGATTTGGGATGTACCAGGATCTACTGGGATGTACTGGGATGTACTGGGAGGTAACTGTTACGTACTGGGAGTGAACTGGGAGGGAACTGGGACGTACTGGTAGGGAACTGGGATGTACTGTGAGGGAACTGGGACGTACTGTGAGGACACTGGGATGTACTGTTATGTACTGGGAGGGAAGTGTTATGTACTGAGGGGAACTGGTGCGTACTGGGATGTACTGGGATGGAACTGTGAAGTACTGGGATGTACTGGGAGTGAACTGGGAGGGAACTGGTATGTAGTAGGATGTACTGGGTGGGAACTGGGATGTACCAGGATGTACTGGGATGTACTGGGAGGGAACTGGGATGTACTGGGAGGGAACTGGGATGTAGTGGGAGGGAACTGGGAGGGAACTGGTATGTACTGGGAGGGAACTGGTATGTACTGGGAGGGAACTGGGATGTACTGGGACATACTGGCAGGGAACTGGGATGTACTGGGTGGGGATTGGGATGTACTGGGAGGGAACTTGGATGTATTGGGAGGGAAGTGTTATGTACCAAGGGGGAACTGGGACGTACTGGGATGTAGTGGGAGTGAACTGTGAAGTACTGGGATGTACTTAGAGGGAACTGGGATGTACTGGGAGGGAACTTTGAAGTACTGGGATGTACTTAGAGGAAACTGGGAGGCAACTGGCATGTACTGGGATGTACTGGAATGGAACTGGGAGTGAACTGTGTGTGAACTGGGAGGGAACTGGGAGGGACTGGGAGGGAACTGGGATGTACTGGGATGTACTGGGAGGGAATGGGAGTGCTCTGGGATGTACTGGGAGGCACTACAATGTGCGGGGATGCCCTGGGATATACTGTGGAGGAACTAGGATGTACAGGTTTGTACTGGGTTGTACCGGGTGGAACTGGCAGGGATTTGGGATGTACCAGGATCTACTGGGATGTACTGGGATGTACTGGGAGGTAACTGTTACGTACTGGGAGTGAACTGGGAGGGAACTGGGATGTACTTAGAGGGAACTGGGATGTACTGTGAGGGAACTGGGAAGTACTGTGAGGACACTGGAATGTACTGGTATGTACTGGGAGGGAAGTGTTATGTACTGAGGGGAACTGGGACGTACTGGGATGTACTGGGAGGGAACTGTGAAGTACTGGGAAGTACTGGGAGTGAACTGGGAGGGAACTGGGAGGGAACTGGTATGTAGTAGGATGTACTGGGTGGGAACTGGGATGTACCAGGATGTACTGGGATGTACTGGGAGGGAACTGGGATGTACTGGGAGGGAACTGGGATGTAGTGGGAGGGAACTGGGAGGGAACTGGGATGTACTGGGAGGGAACTGGTATGTACTGGGAGGGACCTGGGATGTACTGGGAGGCACTACAATGTGCAGGGATGCCCTGGGATGTACTGTGGAGGAACTAGGATGTACAGGCTTGTACTGGGTTGTACCGGGTGGAACTGGCAGGGATTTGGGATGTACCAGGATGTACTGGGATATACTGGGATGTACTGGGAGGGAACTGTGAAGTACTGGGAAGTATTGGGAGTGAACTGGGAGGGAACTGGTATGTAGTAGGATGTACTGGGTGGGAACTGGGATGTACTGGGATGTAGTGGGAGGGAACTGGGATGTACTGGGAGGGAACTGGGATGTACTGGGACATACTGGCAGGGAACTGGGATGTACTGGGAGGGGATTGGGATGGACTGGGAGGGAACTAGGATGTACTGGGAGGGGATTGGGATGGACTGGGAGGGAACTGGGATGTACTGGGCTGCACTGGTAGGGAACTGGGATGTACTGGGAGGAAACTGGAATGTCCCAGTTGACACCCACTTTCCTCCCAATGCCTCCCAGTATATCCCAGTTTCCTCCCAGTATATCCCAGTTTCCTCCCAGTACATCCCAGTAAATCTCAGCTCGCTGCCAATACATCCCAATACATTGCTGTACATTCCAGTTCCTTTCCTGTACATCCCAATACATCCCCGTTCCATGCCAGTACATCCCAGTTTCCTACCAGTTCATCCCCGTACATCCCAATTCCCTCCCGGTTCACTACCACTTCTTTCCCAGTGCCTCCCAATACATCCCAGTTCCGTCCCATTACATCCCAGTACATCCCAAGTCCCTCCCAGTACATCCCAGGTCCCTCCCAGTACATCCCAGGTCCCTCCCAGTACTGGGAGGGAACTGGGATGTACTGGGAGGCACTACAATGTGCGGGGATGCCCTGGGATGTACCGTGGAGGAACTAGGATGTACAGGCTTGTACTGGGTTGTACCGGGTGGAACTGGCATGGATTTGGGATGTACCAGGATCTACTGGGATGTACTAGGATGTACTGGGAGGTAACTGTTATGTACTGGGAGTGAACTGGTAGGGAACTGGGATGTACTGGTAGGGAACTGGGATGTACTGTGAGGGAACTGGGACGTACTGTGAGGACACTGGGATGTACTGTTATGTATTGGGAGGGAAGTGTTATGTACTGAGGGGAACTGGGACGTACTGGGATGTACTGGGAGGGAACTGTGAAGTACTGGGGTGTACTGGGAGTGAACTGGGAGGGAACTGGTATGTAGTAGGATGTACTGGGTGGGAACTGGGATGTACTGGGAGGGAACTGGGATGTAGTGGGAGGGAACTGGTATGTACTGGGAGGTAACTGGGATGTAGTGGGAGGGAACTGGGAGGGAACTGGGATTTACTGGGAGGGAACTGGGATTTACTGGGAGGGAACTGGGATGTACTGGGACATACTGGCAGGGAACTGGGACGTACTGGGCGGGAACTGGGACGTACTGTGAGGACACTGGGATGTACTGGTATGTACTGGGAGGGAAGTGTTATGTACTGAGGGGAACTGGGACGTACTGGGATGTGCTGGGAGGGAACTGTGAAGTACTGGGATGTACTTAGCAGGAAATGGGAGGGAACTGGGATGTACTGTGATGTACTGGGAGGGAACTGGCATGTACTGGGATGTACTGGAATGGAACTGGGAGTGAACTGTGTGTGAACTGTGAGGGAACTGGGATGTACTGGGAGGGAACTGGGATGTACTTGGAGGGAAATGGGAGAGAACTGAGATGTACTGGAGGGAACTGGGATGTACTGGGATATACTGGAGGGAACTGGAATGGACTAAGAGGGAACTGGGACGTACTGGGAGGGAACTAGGACGCACTGGTAGGGAACTGGGACGGAACTGGGATGTACTGGGACGTACTGGGAGGGAACTGGGACTTACTGGGAGGTAACTGTTGTGTACTGGGAGTGAACTGGGAGGGAACTGGTATGTAGTAGGATGTACTGGGAGGGAACTGGGATGTACTGGGAGGCACTACAATGTGCGGGGATGCCCTGGGATGTACTGTGGAGGAACTAGGATGTACAGGCTTGTACTGGGTTGTACCGGGTGGAACTGGCAGGGATTTGGGATGTACCAGGATCTACTGGGATGTACTGGGATGTACTGGGAGGTAACTGTTATGTACTGGGAAGGAACTGGGAGGGAACTGGGATGTACTGGTAGGGAACTGGGATGTACTGGGCGGGAACTGGGACGTACTGGGAGGGAACTGGGACGTACTGTGAGGACACTGGGATGTACTGGTATGTACTGGGAGGGAAGTGTTATGTACTGAGAGGAACTGGGACATACTGGGATGTGGTGGGAGGGAACTGTGAAGTACTGGGATGTATTTAGAGGTAACTGGGATGTACTGGGAGGGAACTGTGAAGTACTGGGATGTACTGGGATGGAACTGGGTTGTACTGGGATGGAACTGGGATGTACTGGGAGGTAACTTGTGTACTGGGAAGGAAGTGGGAGGTAACTGGGAGGTACTGGGAGTGAACTGGGAGGGAACTGGGAGGGAACTGGGAGGGAACTGGTATGTAGTAGGATGTACTGAGAGGGAACTGGGATGTACTGGGATGTACTGGAGAGAACTGGGACGGACTGGTAGGGAACTGGGATGTACTGGGAGGGAACTGGGATGTACTGGGAGGCACTACAATGTGCGGGGATGCCCTGGGATGTACCGTGGAGGAACTAGGATGTACAGGCTTGTACTGGGTTGTACCGGGTGGAACTGGAAGGGATTTCGGATGTACCAGGATGTACTGGGATGTACTGGGAGGTAACTGTTATGTACTGGGAAGGAACTGGGAGGGAACTGGGATGTACTGGGAGGGAACTGGGATGTACTGGGAGGGAACTGGGACGTACTATGAGGACACTGTGATGTACCGGTATGTACTGGGAGGGAAGTGTTATGTACTGAGGGGAACTGGGACGTACTGGGATGTGCTGGGAGGGAACTGTGAAGTACTGGGATGTACTGGGATGTACCAGGATGTACTGGGAGGGAACTGGGAGGGAACTGGTATGTAGTAGAATGTACTGGGATGTACTGGGAGGGAACTGGGATGTACTGGGAGGGAACTGGGATGTACTGGGACATACTGGCAGGGAACTGGGATTTACTGGGAGCGGACTGGGATGTACTGGGACATACTGGCAGGGAACTGGGATGTACTGGGAGGGAATTGTAATGGGAGGGAACTGGGATGTACTGGGGATTGGGATGTACTGTGAGGGAACTGGGATGTACTGGGAGGGAACTTTGAAGTACTGGGATGTACCTAGAGGAAACTGGGAGGCAACTGGCATGTACTGGGATGTACTGGAATGGAACTGGGACGGACTGGGAGGGATCTGGGATGTACTGGGCTGCACTGGTAGGGAACTGGGATGTACTGGGAGGAAACTGGAATGTCCCAGTTGACACCCAGTTCCCTCCCAGTGCCTCCCAGTATATCCCAGTTTCCTCCCAGTATATCCCAGTTTCCTCCCAGTACATCCCAGTAAATCCCAGTTCGCTCCCAGTACATCCCAATACATCGCCGTTCCATGCCAGTACATCCCAGTTCCCTACCAGTTCATCCCCGTACATCCCAATTCCCTCCCGGTTCGCTACCACTTCTTTCCCAGTGCCTCCCAATACATCCCAGTTCCGTCCCATTACATCCCAGTACATCCCAGTTCCCTCCCAGTACGTCCCAGTTCCCTCCCAGTACTGGGAGGGAACTGGGATGTACTGGGAGGCACTACAATGTGCGGGGATGCACAGGGATGTACTGTGGAGGAACTAGGATGTACAGGCTTGTACTGGGTTGTACCGGGTGGAACTGGCAGGGATTTGGGATGTACCAGGATGTACTGGGATGTACTGGGATGTACTGGGAGGTAACTGTTATGTAATGGGAGTGAACTGGGAGGGAACTGGGACGTACTGGTAGGGAACTGGGATGTACTGGGAGGGAACTGGGACGTACTATGAGGACACTGGGATGTACTGTTATGTACTGGGAGGGAAGTGTTATGTACTGAGGGGAACTGGGACGTACTGGGATGTGCTGGGAGGGAACTGTGAAGTACTGGGATGTACTTAGAGGGAACTGGGATGTACTGGGAGGGAACTGTGAAGTACTGGGATATACTGGGATGGAACTGGGATTTACTGGGATGGAACTGGGAGGGAACTGGTATGTAGTAGGATGTACTGGGAGGAAACTGGGATGTACCAGGATGTACTGGGATGTACTGGGAGGGAACTGGGATGTACTGTGAGGGAACTGGGATGTACTGGGACATACTGGGAGGGAACTGGGATTTACTGGGAGGGAACTGGGATGTACTGGGACATACTGGGAGGGGATTGGGATGTACTGGGAGGGAACTTGGATGTATTGGGAGGGAAGTGTTATGTACCAAGGGGGAACTGGGACGTACTGGGATGTAGTGGGAGTGAACTGTGAAGTACTGGGATGTACTTAGAGGAAACTGGGAGGCAACTGGCATGTACTGGGATGTACTGGAATGGAACTGGGAGTGAACTGTGTGTGAACTGGGAGGGAACTGGGATGTACTGTGAGGGAACTGGGATGTACTGGGACGGACTGGGACGGACTGGGAGGGAACTGGGAGGGACTGGGAGGGATCTGGGATGTACTGGGCTGCACTGGTAGGGAACTGGGATGTACTGGGAGGAAACTGGAATGTCCCAGTTGACACCCACTTCCCTCCCAGGGCCTCCCAGTATATTCCAGTTTCCACCCAGTATATCCCAGTTTCGTCCCAGTACATCCCAGTAAATCCCAGTTTGCTCCCAGTACATCCCAGTACATCGCAGTACATTCCAGTTCCGTTCCTGTACATCCCAATACATCCCCGTTCCATGCCAGTACATCCCAGTTTCCTACCAGTTCATCCCCGTACATCCCAATTCCCTCCCGGTTCACTACCACTTCTTTCCCAGTGCCTCCCAATACATCCCAGTTCCGTCCCATTACATCCCAGTACATCCCAGTTCCCTCCCAGTACATCCCAGTTCCATCCCAGTACTGGGAGGGAACTGGGATGTACTGGGAGGGAACTGGGACGTACTGTGAGGACACTGGGATGTACTGTTATGTACTGGGAGGGAAGTGTTACGTACTGAGGGCAACTGGGACGTACTGGGATGTGCCGGGAGGGAACTGTGAAGTAGTGGGATGTACTTAGAGGGAACTGGGATGTACTGGGAGGGAACTGTGAAGTACTGGGATGTACTTAGAGGGAACTGGGATGTACTGGGAGGGAACTGGGAGGGAACTGGAATGTACTGGGAGGGACCTGGGATGTACTGGGAGGCACTACAATGTGCGGAGATGCCCTGGGATGTACTGTGGAGCAACTAGGGTGTACAGGCTTGTACTGGGTTGTACCGGGTGGAACTGGCAGGGATTTGGGATGTACCAGGATCTACTGGGATGTACTGGGATGTACTAGTAGGTAACTGTTATGTACTGGGAGGGAACTGGGACGTAGTGTGAGGACACTGGGATGTACTGTTATGTACTGGGAGGGAAGTGTTATGTACTGAGGGGAACTGGGACGTACTGGGATGTGCTGGGAGGGAACTGTGAAGTACTGGGATGTACTTAGAGGGAACTGGGATGTACTGGGAGGGAACTGTGAAGTACTGGGATGTACTGGGATGGAACTGGGATGGAAGTGGGATGGAACTGGGAGGGAACTGGTATGTAGTAGGATGTACTGGGTGGGAACTGGGATGTACCAGGATGTACTGGGATGTACTGGGAGGGAACTGGTATGTAGTGGGAGGGAACTGGGATGTACTGTGAGGGAACTGGGATGTACTGGGACATACTGGCAGGGAACTGGGATGTACTGAGAGGGAATTGGGATGTAATGGGAGGGAACTGGGATGTATTGGGAGGGAAGTGTTATGTACCAAGGGGTAACTGGGACGTACTGGGATGTAGTGGGAGTGAACTGTGAAGTACTGGGATGTACTTAGAGGGAACTGGGATGTACTGGGAGGGAACTTTGAAGTACTGGGATGTACTTAGAGGAAACTGGGAGGCAACAGGCATGTACTGGGATGTACTGGAATGGAACTGGGAGTGAACTGTGTGTGAACTGTGAGGGAACTGGGATGTACTGTGAGGGAACTGGGATGTACTGGGACGGACTGGGACGGACTGGGAGGGTACTGGGACGGACTGGGAGGGATCTGGGATGTACTGGGCTGCACTGGTAGGGAACTGGGATGTACTGGGAGGGAACTGGGATGTACTGGGCGTCGCTGGGAGGGAGCTGGGATGTACTGGGATCCATACTGTGTGGCATGTTGGTCATTACTGGGACGCACTGGTCTATACGCGCTGGCTGATATCTGACCCCTCTGGCCCCACCCACCTTTGCGACAGGCCCCGCCCCCTGGCGAGGGCCTGGTGGGGTGGGGCCGTGCTCGTGTGCTCCCCAGCATCCCCAGTTAGCAACAGGTCCCACCCCCTGGTGACAGCCTGGGGGTGTTGCTGGTGCTGCCTGGCCCCACCCTCCATAGCAACAGGCCCTGCCCTTGGTGATGGCTCCAGGGGCATTGCCAGCGTCCCTTTGGACACACCCCCTTAGTGACAGGCCCCACCCCCCGGCAACGGCCCGGGGGGCGGTGCCGGCTCTCTCCCCTTAGCGACAGGCCCCACCCCCCGGCAACGGCCCGGGGGGCGGTGCCGGCTCTCTCCCCTTAGCGACAGGCCCCGCCCCCCGGCAACAGCCCGAGCCTGTGTTTGCTCCGCCCGGGGGGCTCGGTTTGGGTGTTTTCTCTCCCCCCTCCCTCCCGTGCCGGGAACTCCAGGCGGCTCTCGTACGGCTCCCGGGGCCTTCACCCCCCGGGGGGCTCGGCCCGCCCCTTTCGCGGGGCGCTGTGGGAAGGGCGGGGGCGGGGCCCGGGGGTGGAAGAGCCCCGGCTCTGGCCCTGGGCTTCTCTGGCGTCGGTGCTCCCGTGTTCCCTCGGGCGGTCGCAGCTTTGGGGCTGTCTCAGCCCCCCGGGCAGGCGTGCTCTGGCGTTTAGAGAAGCGGAGGCGTTGCCTGAGGTAAGGATTCCAGAGCTTGGCACTCTTTGGCGGCATCTGTACTAGAAAGGTCCCTTGTGGCCTGCTTTGCTTTTTTTCTCCCAGGATGCTGTTTTGGGCGCTGAGGGGGCGGTGAGACGGGTTAGTGGTATGGTGTTCTGTTTGGGGTTTGGTTTTTGCTTTGCTGTTTTTTTTCCCCTCGTGAGATCATTTTATTGTGCTGCTGCAATTCCTGTCTTTACTGAACCCGGAACCTTGGGGGTTTTCACTAGTTGTGCCGTTCACTGTTTCAGGTGTTGCCTTGGCCTCTCAACAGCCGTGGCACAACCTGCAGCGATGCTGCCTCTCCAGGCCCCCGCAGGCCCCGCTTTCTTGTCCAGCCAGGCGGGAAAGCGTGGTTGTTGCAGAAACAGCTACGCCCTGCGACTCCTCCTCAGGTTGTTGGCTCGGCCCCAACAGCGTACAGGCTGCTGAGGTCACCGCCTCCGCGCGGGACGCAGGCGGCCCGGAGAGCTTTACCCCGCGCCATTTCCGTCCCCTCTGGGCAGCAGCGGAGCTGCCGCCGCTTCAGGCGGCCGCTTTCTCGAGGGCGAGGAGCTGGGATGACAACGGGCCGCTGCAGACTCTGGTCAGGGTAAGAGGCTGTTCCCTGGGGAGCCGGCGCAGGGGGAGCGGAGGTACGCACGGGCACTTGTCGGTGCCCCTGGCCGGTAAAGGGAAGGTTAAATTGTTAGAGTGCAAATAAATACATATTATTTAGGGAGGAGTCGTGACTAAATTTAATCACACCTATTACTGAACAAACCAGGCAGTCATTATTCCTAATCTGTAGTTAAAAAAAATAAAGGCAGTCCTTTTTTATGCCATAAATAGAGTTGCGAGTCATTAATAGCTCAATCTAAATACAGCCGTTACTAAATCAACTGCAGGCATTAATGACTCCTGATCAGAAACAAAATAAGGAAATTTTCGAATCTAGAATGAAAATCGACCCGGAAAGCTAAATTGGGAGCGGGTAGTACTGAAATTGTAACAGGGCTGTTAGAAAGTTCAGAGGCAGCGACAGCTCCTGCTTCCAACCCAAGCAGTAAACGAAGCTTTAGGTTCTTAAATGAAGAGAAATAAAGGTGAGCTGTTAAACAGTGGCTGGGGTCAAGCATAGCTATTAAGAAAATTTGCAGGTACGGGTGATTCCTGAGCAGAACTAACAATTCCAGAAGATTTAGATTTAAAAACTACAGAGCTAATGGAGTGCCACAACCGCCCGGATGTAACTGCAGCCGCTTTGGGGGAATGCCCCAGCCCCCCCAGCCACCGCTATTAATTACTGCCAAGGAGAGCGAAAGTGAAAGTAGAAGCAGTGCAGGTGAAGTGTGAGCAGTACGCTTTTTCCTAAGTCATCTCTTCGTGTCAGGAGAGGAAAGAAAATGGAAAGAAGATGTTTGCAGGGGGTCTGTGCTGGGTTACCTGCGCGTCTCTTCCGTGCGTCCTTGAGGAGACATTTAGCGCGTGTTGGGCGCTCGCAGGTGGAGACAGGGCGAGCTGGAGGCAGGATCGGTGCCGGCACTGATAAAGGGATGGGCAACGAGCGGAGAGAAGAGGGGGCAAGGGCTGAAAAAGGGTCACCGGTTCTGCAGGGAAGGCAGCGGGATGTGACTCGGCAACCGCTCTGACGAGCGCAGGGTCATTCGCTGCGATGAAGTCAGGGTCTGCGGCTGGCCCGGAGAGGCAGCAGAAATCCCAAACTCTTTGCAGGGGTACCGGCCAGATTAGGGCAACACCTGAACAGTAAAACCATTTAGGGGAAGCAGAGCTGGGCTGCACCGCGTGGCCAACCTCCCTCTTCTCCGTGAGTCCCAAAGGGGCAGCTCCAAGAATGTGCTGAGAATTCATCCCTTGCGCTAAAAATGAGACGCAAGTAGCACCCACCCGTGAATTTTATTTTCTCTCTCGCTCTGCGGCTCCTGCCTGCTTGTCTCTCCTCAGTGCTCACCTGCACCTGTGCTCGGATGGGGCAGCTGAGGGAAGGTGCTGCCATCTCCCCAGCCCCGGCGGACCGCCCCTCAGCTGTGTCCTCTGTCAGGGAGCGTCGTCATCTCTCCTGCCTCCCAGAGCGTGTCCTGTAGTGGCAGACGCGCGGGCTTTTCCCTGCACGCGCATACGGGAAGGGAAGGGAAGGGAAGGGAAGCACAGTGAGAGCTGGGCTTGTCAAAGAGTAATGGGGGTGGTGGGAAGCGTAGCTAGAACCGGAGAGCTACAGCGCAAAAGCGAAGCGGACGGGACACAAAAGTAAAATGGTGCACAGGAATGCTGAGGAGAGAACTCCCGCAGCACACAGGAAATCAGTGTCAGAATCTATTGTCTTCTGACTGCCAAATTAAAAATAATGGCACGCTTTGCAACGCTAAGCTCGCTCTAATCGTCTGAACTGTTTCTTTCCAACCCCCACCGCCCCCAGCACACCGCTCAGCCTCCTCAGCCTGAAATGCCTTGTTTTCCTTCTTTTTTTTTTTTTTTAATGACAGGGCAACTTCTGTTCCCGAGGTGGTGCCTACGGTACAGCTATCTCTTCGAAGACAGTTTGGTTTAGGTCAGAGAATGTTGAGCCTGGACTGAATCAGCCTCTGTTTCTATTTCTGGAAATCGTCGGTCCTGTGCATCAAGCCCGGAAAAAAGGAAATATGAACCAAAGGACGTGGGGCCTGCAGGGCTAGGAAATTATTTGAGAAGAGGTTCAGTGGGGAAATGACTCTTTGTCTGTGGGGCGTCCAGGCAAGCAACCCAGCTGCTAGAAAGCGGCGCTGTCCCCAGGATGGCCTCGGCGGTCCCGTTGGAGTCGGGGCAACAAGGACAAGGCAGGGTGAAGCATCTGGCCTGCCGTGTGGAACGTGACTGTACAAAGCACGTGTGATGCACTGCAAGTTTACTTGTTTAAACTGTGAGTTAAAGAAGGTGTGCGGTTGCTTTGTAAACAGCCGACGCTCTAAAGCTACACCCATCTAATTGCTAGCTGTATTAAATCTATCGTATTGCTGTTTCTGCATTAAAAAATAAAAAAGAAAAAAAACAACACACCTATGTAAGCACTTCTAAGTACAACGGAAAACCACTGTTTAACGCGTGGCATGTGTGGGTTGTTTTTTTGGGGTGGGAGGGTGGGGTGTATGACAAAAACCTGCGAGAGAGACACGCACATACGCACATGTCATGTTTAGCGCTCACCTAAACCCAAAAAAGAAAATCCACTCTTTATTTTGCAGCATTAGCATTAGCTTCCAGCGCACAGCCTGAGCGCGTACCTCTGCTCTCACCGTCTGCTCCCTCTTCAACCGTGTGTGGCTGTCATCAGCTTGCACAGGCTTTGCTCGTGCAAGTTTCCGCGACAGCTTACGAGAAGGCAGGGAAACCAACCCAGCAAGACGCGTAGTGCCTTCCTCTATGGGCTCCGTCCAGCCTTTGTTAAAATGAGCAGAAAAGAAATCTGCTGCTGCCTTTACCCTGACTGACTCTTACAGAGAGCATCTGACTTGACCCGCAGCAAAGCGATGCCCCAGGCAGCAGCACGTATTGGCGCGGACCGCGGTTTCACCCACCTGTTTTACTGCGCCGGTCCTTTCCCACGGCCGATGCCGCAGATGTGGCGCGCCCCACCCCCAAACCTCTTTACGAGGGTTCCCTGGGCTCTGCAAGTCACCTGCTGGACGTGTTGCTGATTCAGGCACGGGCAAAGTCAGCTTCTTCGCTGGCCTCGGGCCAGGGCAGCCACGTACTCGAGGGAAACTCAGAATATCTCCAGCGAGATCTCACCGGGAGGCTGGGACCTCGTCAGTAGGGGAGAAAGCCAAGCGACTGACACTGAAAGGGAGCTCTTTGCTAGGCTGTAGATCGTAAAGTTAACAAAGAAAACAAACCTGCCTTTTTAAAAATGCCCTCTTTTGAGTCTGCCACATTTGATACGGATTTTTTAAATTGCAGGGTATATCTCCTACAGGCCTCATGCAAAGGGAAGTGAGTACCTCTGGCTCTCAGGACAAGGGGGTCCCTCAGGAGCCCAGGTGCTCACGCCAGCCGGCATCTGGCACAGCACAGGGCAGGAGCTTTGGCAGTAGTACGTGAGCTGAGAATGAGAGTTAGGCAGCACTGCGCGCTTCTCCTGTGAGCCGCCGAGGCTCGCGCGCTGTACCTTCCACAAATAAAAGGCCAGAAGAGTCAGCATTTCTGCTAGTTCCAGCCTCATCCGTACCCTCGTCGGTGTAGCTGTAAGCAAGCGTCCCGTAGCGACTGGGAGCGTGGCAGCTGGGCTTCCTGCGCTGCCTTAGGTTGTGCCCTTGGAGAGACCCTTCTCCGAGCCCCGGGCTGGGTGGGCTGCGGTGCCGTTCAACGCTGAATAGGCACGAAGGCCTGTAAACAAAATGTATTTATATCGCACCCATACCCGGCAGCCAACCGCCGCTTTATTTACGTATTCTGCACCTCCTGCCGACGCTTTTAAACTTAGCCGATATTGCCGCAGTTTTCACTGACGGGGCAGGGGGCTGCCACGCTGCAGGGGGAGTGTCTGGGTGTCTCCCACGGACACAGACGTCCTCAGCTGGGTAGGGACAGGGTGAGAGCTGGAACAACTCTGCTGACATGTAAGGGCCGTCCCAGGGCAAGGCTCCTGGGTCTGGGGGCTGAAAGGCGAGCCGCGCTGGGTGGTTGGTGTGGGAGTTGTGGAGCAAGTAGGGGGAAAAAAAACCAACAAGAAAAAACCATCCAAATGTTTCACAGCAGGTAGAAAGCTAGGCAGAAAGCAAACTGAATGCTGTAAAGACAAAAGCCGAAAGCCGGCTATGGACTGTACGAAAAGAGTCAGTGCCACGGAAGGAGGTTATTTCTTCAACTGACCATAGGAGGCTTTTTGTGAGAAAACACAACACCTTTCTGCTACGGCGCGGTACCGCAGCAGTAATGGGCCAGAGCGTGCGAGCGCCTTTGGCAGGATCGGTAACGGCCGGGGCACGGCCGAACGGCCAGCCCACCTTCCGCACAAGGAAAACACCATTCCCCTGGAACGCCACGCAGACCCAGGACAGGTAAGGCGGAGGCCGAGCCCAGGCGCCCCCATTGCCAAGGACCACCTTGGCCTTGCAGCGTCTCACGCTTCGGGGTGTTTTGCAGGCCGTGGCTAAGCTCAGGCCCCCTGCTCGTGGCTGCCCCCGGTCGCCCGGCGCCGGTCGGGCCCCAGCCCCCAGCGCGGTGCGGCGCAGGGCAGTGACCCAGCAGGGCGGCCCCCCGGGCCCCAGCCCCCCCCCCCCCGCCTGCGGCCAGGCCCCGCGGCCGCCGGCCCCTTCCTCCTCTGCCCGCTCCCGTCGCAGACGGCTCGGTATGTGTCACGAGCGGCAGCCCCGTTCAGCAGCTCTCGGAGGGCGCGCGGCTCTGCCCGGCCGTGACCGGGGCCCGCAGGGGTTTCCCGCTCGCCCCGAGAAGGCGCTGGCCCCGAGCCGGCGCGTCCCGCCCCGCCCCGCCCGGCCCTCGGCGCCCTCGCGAGCTGAGCGCGGCCCGGCCAGCAGGGGGCGCTGGCGCTCACCGGCTGGGCGCGGGGGCGGGGCCGGTGGGGGCCGTTCCTTCCGGCCGCCCTTTAAGGGCCGCCCCGCGGGGCTCGGGCTTCCGGTGGCGCGTGCGCGGCGCGTCGGAGCGGGGGCGGGAGCGGTGCGTGTGGCGGCCGGGTCGCGAGGCGTCCCTGTGCGGTGCCGGGGCCCCTCTGCGGCCCGGCGTGGGAAGCCCGCGGCCGGCGGAGCCTGCTGGGAGCTGGGCGGGGAGCGCCGCGGCGGTCCGGCCGCCGGCAGCCATCCCCTGCGGTGGCCGGCAGCCCCTCGGGACGCCTGGAGGCCTGGCGGTGCCCGAGCCTCGCCTGCGGCAGCCGCCTGAGAGAGCAGCGCGGCCGTGTCCGGGGGCCGGAGAGCGCTGGTGGGTGAGTTCGGGCAGCGGGTGGGTCTCCGTGTGAGGTGAGGCCTGGCGCGGGCCGGGGGGTATCTCCGTGCGGGTCGGGCCGGGGGCGGGGCGGGGGCCGGGCCCCGCAGAGAAGCCCCGGTCGGGCATCGTTCGCTTTTCCACAATGTAGGGCTCTCCCCGGTTATTTTTTGTGTACTGTGTTTTGGGTCACCTGAAAGCCTTTGGCCGGTTACGTTTGGTGCGGGGAGATGGCAGGTCTGGAGCCTGAAAGATCTCTGGTGGGGGGTGGGGGAGGTATTTCTTGCCTTAAAACTCTGAGCCCACCTCGTGTGTCATGTCGTGAGTCTCGTGACTGTGGCAAATGGCTGAGTCGGGCGTTTTCTGATAACTAACTTCTGAACGTGTGCGTGTGTAGGCACGGGGAGATTTGTGCAGTGTGACGGAGCCCCTTGTGCTTCTGTGCTAATGTCTACCTGTTCTAGACCTCCAGAGTTGGAAAGCCTTTGTTTAGTGCCTAGTTGTGCCTGCGTAACAAATGTTTTAGCTGCTGATGGGTTATACCTCTGCTGCGAACTTCTTGCTGGGTGGCTTGATTGTTTCTGGTTGTCCGTGTAAATCTAGGCAGCTATTTTCTGCCCGGTGGTGAAGCCTATCGCTTTGGATAACAAAGGGCAGGAGTGCAATAAAGAAAAAGGTGATTCGTCTGCTGCAGCTCCTTGGAAACAATTCGTTCCTTATTTTCTGCCCTTGGGCAGGCGTTGTGCTTTCCAGATAATGCAGCCTCTCCTGTGCCTGTCCACGCCGTGCATTTTGTCCTGCCCTTGCTTGAAAAGGCTCTCCTTGCCTTCCTCCTCTCTGCTGCAGTTGCCTTAATCTCTCGCTGCTGCTGCTGCTGCTGCTGGAAGAGGGATAAAGGGAGTGTTGTCGATCGGGTTGTTAAAAGCTTTTTCGCGGGCTGTAACGCGCGGGAAAGGGGGGCCGGGGGGGGCAACTCAGTACGGGGGAGGGGGAGGATCAGTTTGCGGGGAAAATGGGAAACCAACATCACCTTCCCCTCCTACGGCGCAGCCCGGCCGCACGGCTCCCCGGGGATGCCCCTGCCCGCGGGTGTACCGTGTGTGCGCCCCCCGCGTGGGGCGGGGGACGACGACACCCCCCCACACACCGTCGGCGGCACTGGGGCAACCCCTGCCCCAGGGCTCCGCGCTCGTACCCGGCTCTCCCCGCTCCGGCACGGCACGGGGCTGGACGCACCGAGGAGACCCCGGAGCGGCTTCTCGCGGCTGGGCGAGAACAGGGCCTGGCCCCGAGCAGCGGAGCGGGCACCGCCGGTAGCTCGGAGGAGCGGGGCCGGCTCGGCTCGAGGCGTCAGAGCGAAAAGGGACGAGAACCGTCCCGGAGCGTCCGGGGGTTGGGGGGGTCGGCGGATGGTCCGGTGGCCGGGTTCGGCTCCGTGCCGGGCCGTGGGGCAGCCGGAGCCGCGCCAGAGCAGGTGAGGAGCCGCATGGCCGGGCGCGCTGTGGGTCGGCGGGTTTGGGCTGTGGGGTCTCCCGGTCCGCGGAGCCCCCGGGGGGGCGGCGGGGTGCGGGCAGCAGCGGCCCCGGGCCGAGCGCTGTCGTGGGTCGGTGGTTGGGTTTTGGGGCCGAGCCCGTGCCCGTCCCCGGGGAGTAGGGGCAGCCCCACCCGGCTCTCGACTGCTCCTCGTCGGGGTCGGGCGGCGGCGGCGGCGACCCCGGCGGGGGCTCCTGCGGTGCCGGGCGGGTCCCCCCTTGCCCGCGAGGCAGGCAGGGACCCCGGCTGCTGCCGCCGCGGTTTGCTGGAGGCGGGCCGGGCCCGGCCCCCTGTGGGGTTGGGGTGCGGGCCCGGCGCTGCCGGGGAAACGAGGCCTGCGAGAGCAGGAAGAAAGCGCTGCCGGGCCGGCGCTGGGCTGCCCCGCCGGGGTGCGGGGCCGGGCCCGCGCAGTTCAGTTCCCAAGGCCTCCCCGACAGTGCCCGCGTGGGCCGTGGGGGTGCAGGGCTGCGGGGTGGCTGCGCTCTCCGCGGCCCTGAGCGTTGCCCGTGGGGACTGCGGAGGGGGCCGGGACGCAGCCAGGTTCAGCTGGTTTGGTCCCTGAGCGTGGAGAGCACAGCTCTTCTGTTCCTGGGCCTTGAGAGCAGGCTCCTGTGGCTGACGCCGGGGCCCTGAAACAGATCGAGTCGTGCGTTTTGAGGGCCTGAGCGAGGGGACTAAGTGGTGTGGTTTTGGGCTGAGGAGCAGAGGTCAAGTGCTGCGCTTTTGGGACTTGAGAACAGGCTCAGCAGCTGGGCTTTTTGGCTCAGAACCGGTCCCAAAGTGAGCTGGTTTGGGGGCCAAAAGCAGAAGCCGGTTTGGCTGCTTGTGGGGGTGGCGTGGGGGCATCGGGGGCTGCAGGGGAAAGCAAGGGTTGGGCAGGGTACGAGGACCCTCCCCGGAGGTGGGGGTCCGGTCACATCGGACCCCGAAGTTCGGGAGGCCGGCATGTACCAGAGCGAACTCGCCACCTGAGGCGGGTCTCTGGAGGAAGGGTGCTTTTTGGATCCAGCGCAGCGCACCCTCTTTGGGTCCAGCTCTTCATTCTGCGCTGCTTAGAAGAGTTATTAACCAATTAATTAAACATACAAACTAAGTCACAACAGCTCTATCGGCTCCATCGTGGTTTGGAGCTCTGAATCGGTTTCATTTGGTGTCTAACACATTTTTTCCCCGAGGAGAGGCTACGTTTCAAGTTAATTAGTTTTCTCACAAGTGTGTCAGTCGATAAAATTGAGTTACGATTATTAAAACCACAAAGGTGACAGGAGTCTCACGGATCGGGTCTATTTCTGAAAATGTATTCATCCCATGCAAATGTCATCGGGATACAGATCATCTGCACTTCATGCTCTGACAAGACAAGATGCTGAGACAGGGATGAGCTCCAAAAGGACTACTGAAAAGAAAAAAAACCCACGCACTTCATGAAGTCATGGGGGTTTTTTTTGTTTGCATTTGGGGGGGCGGGGTGGCTTTAACAAAAGAGTGCAGTGTTGGCTGGCAGCAGCCTGCAGAGCATTTTTGCTGCCTGATCTCTCCTGTTCTTCTCTTCCACTCCTCTTTCAGGGCTGTAATTGTCATTTGGATAGTTTTAGAAGAGCAGTTAAGTTCCTCGCCTGTGTCTCAATGTGCTGGTAATACCAGGAAGGTGAATGCTTGAACCGGTCGGGCGGGTGGGAATAACTTGGCTGCAGGTAGAACTTCTGAGGGAAGACCAGCAAAACCAGGAAGCAAATAGCAAGTTCCCAAAAAATGTGCGGGTGTCAAACACATAAAAGTTTTATTGCCGAATGTTTTGTTTCTGGCAATATGTTCCAAATGCCTATTTTTGGTAAACATAAATTTTCAGGAGATTCAGGGTTGTGTGTGGCAAAACATGTCCCTCTGTTTTTGTGTCCTGCCGCACAAACGGCCGGCGGCAGGGCTCTCGTTCCCCGCTCTCGCTATTGCCACAGCAGGGCTGCGATATTTAGACCTAAGGGATGGGTTTAGGAATGGAAGGAGAGAGAACGCCTGTGTTCTGTAAGGGCTATGAATGCTGACCCTTTGCCTCCGTCTGCCGCTTTTCCTGTGCGGGTGATGAAGCTGTTTTACTTTCCTCTGTTGTTCCTGGTCTAAGTAGTTGCAAGGCTGTCGCCGCTGTGGGTGTGCAATTTGTGTTGCTGTGTTTCTGTGGAGTCCTAGCTACGGCTCGCTTCTAGTGTGGCCAAGCGTCAAGGTAGGGCTTTCAGCTTAAAGCTTCAGAAGCGCTGCGCGCCGAGATGGGTGTAGGTGAAACTGCTGTTGCGCCTGCAGCTGTGCTCGCAGGGATGCTGGGTGGCTCCGCATCAAACCGGCGAGGTGCGCGTGGACCTCCGTCGGGCTGCGCCCTGGGTGCGCGAGCGTGCCGTGTTTTTGCTGTTCCGGCTTGTATGTGCGAGGGCTTAACGTTTGATTTAATGCATTTCCTTTAACGGCAGGCTGTAGTTGGGCTCTAGATGGTATTCCTACGTGGGCGCAGGAGCTGTGGAATGGTTAAGCTGTTGCTGTGCCTCCAGGTGACTTGTTCAGTAACGCTGTTTTTCCAGGTGCAGATGGATGAGTCGTGCAGGGCAACGGAGGAGAGCCCAGGGGAGCGCTGTAAGAAGGTGAGTCTGTGTGTAGTACTGGAGGGAAGATGTGACTGATGGCTATAGGGCTCCATTATGGGTTTTACTCTTTTTTTTTTTTTTTTGTGATCTGAGGGTGCTAAGCGATGAGCCGAGCGTGATCTGGGCCCTGGAGGTGAGTCAGGCAAGGTGACCGGTGCTTGGTGGGCTGGAGTAGGTGTTCTTTTTCAGGTTATTCAGGGTTTTTTCTCCTTCTCTTCACTTTCCCATCCCAATTTGGGGCCGATTCCCTCAAACGGGGACTTCCCCCTGTGGGGCTGCTTATGCAGCCTGGGAGCTGCTGCCTGGGCACAAAAATACCTCAAACCCCTTGACTCTGGGCCTGCAATGAGGGGTGAAAATACAGGAAGAATTCTGGTGGAAAGAAAACAACTTGGGGCTTCTGGGAAAGCCAACTCCAGCTGGATTTGTGCGGCTGGAAAGGAAAAAAAAAAGGGGGTGGGGGGAAGGAACAACAACCTAAAAGCACCCGCCAACCATTCTCATGCACAAAACCGAAAGTGAAAATGACCATTTTTTGTAGGGCAAAAGCACAAAAAATCCCCACAGAACTCAGTAGTTTGGAAAAGCAACCCCAATTATTACATTATGTAAAGAAGGTGGGGAAAAAAAAAGAAAACCAAACCAAAACCCGATCACAACCCTGATGCCACATGCCTACAAGCAGTTCCTGGGGCTTATTCTGCGGGGGTGGGAACCCAACCTTGTTCCCCAGGTTTGCTGTGCTGCTTCTCCTCCCTCGAGACACTTTGCTGTTTGGTGCAGAGGCAATGAACGGCGCTGCTGGGGCTGCGAGGGGGAAAGGTGCAGAGGAATAGAAGCTCTGTGGATGCAGCCAAGTTACGGTTTCTGGATGGTATTAATCGAGAAGAGTAATTCAGATAATGCTGCTGCCCAGCGACCAGAATTGGGTACTGAGCCCGGGAGCCGCGCACGCGCGGTGGCGTCCCTGTGATCCCCATTGCTCTCTCCGCAGCTAACAGCCCTGCGATGCTGCGGTGCCTGCGAGGTGATGCCGCCGTGCTCGTTGCTGCTTCCTGGTAAGGAAAGGCCTCCTCCGCTCCTGCTGCAGCGTGGTGGTGTGTCGGACACGATTCCCTGTGTCGGGTGAGGCCTAGGGCTGCCGGCGAGGTGAGCGAGCCCCTTTGGTGGGTGCAGGGGTGTCTCCTTGTGTGCCTGTACTACTGGGGCTGGTGGGATGGGAAGCTTCAAATGACCCGCCGAGGCAGGCTTCTGGTATGCTAAAGGCGAGCGGGTGAGGGCAGCCCTAGGAGTTACCCGGGAGCTGATAGAAGGGAAGAGGGAAAGGAGGAGGAGGATGATGACCTTTTCCCCCTGCACCTTCTGGGTGCAGAAGATGGCCGACTCCCCAGCTCACCAGAGCTCCCCCTCAGCCTCCCCTGGCCCCCCTTGCCCCGTGCGCCTGCCCCCAGCTCCAGCACGGGCGAGCTAGGCTACGTGCCTAGGAAGCCTCATCTGGTAAGAGCTGTAAGACACCCACGTATTCTCTTCAGGTGGAGGACGGCCTAGAGTCTGGAGCTGCAGAAGAGGCAGGGAGGAGAGGAGGGGAAAGAAGCATCTGAACGGCTAAATTGTGCCAGCAGCGCTGAGAGCGAGAGTCGCGGTGAGTCCTGGGCCACTGGGGCCCCGTTGCCTCTCTTGTGCGTCCTGGGCCCTCCCTGTCTCTCCCCCGGCCCCCTCTCTTTCCTTACCTGCTGCAAAATTTACTTTTTTTTTTTGCGCCCCCCCCCCCCCCCCCCGCACCTTCTTTCTCCATCTCGCTCTGAGTGTCTCCCTGCCTCCCCGTCTTTTCAGTCCTCCCTCTCTCTGTCCTGTAGCCTGTGGCTCCTTTTTCTTTCTCCGCCTCTCTCTGCCTGGCTCTGGCTCCGTTTTTTTTTTTTTTATTCCTCCTGCTCTGTCCTGTAGCCTGTCGGTGTTTTGTTGTTCTCTGGCTCTCTTGATCTGACTCCCTGTGTTACCGAAAAACGCGTTAAAATCGGAAACGACTCCTCAACACCAATTTAGTATTAAAGAGCAGGCATTCTTTATTCGCGGCGCCGGATGCACGGGGGATCGCTCCTCCTGGCGTGCGTACCTCATGCACCTTTCCCGTACAATTTGTAGATCAATGTTTTACGTATTCATACATATTCATTATTGTCCTGTCTGCTGATTGGTACAAACTTGCTCGTTCCGTATGTAAATCGCTGCGCAGGCTCGGTTGTCCTCTTCCGTTGTTCTCTTCTGTTACTTGGGTCGGTGGTGGTCTGTGAGTCGGTGGTCGCGATCTCCCCCTGCCGGAATTACCTTTTAGCTTCTCGGCTCTTACTCTTGGCAGTCTTGGCTAGTTTTCTCAGTCCGCTAAGCGAAACCGCGTTTTTTCATCCTTTTCTGACAGAAGCACGTTGTCTGTTGTTCTGTTCGCATTAATGATCGCCTAAGGACTAAAATGCAGATCGACAGATACGCTGATTGGTACGCTCCATGTTCCCGTAATGGAACACAGTCTCTGGTTGATTTCATCACTTTGGTTACATTTCCCCTGTTTGGAAGTTCTGAAATAATAATTTTCTCAATACTTCCATCCTAGATCAATAATATTCCACTATGTCAGTTTAGTGTTTGCTTCATGTTCTGAAATTTTTCACTTGATTGTGGTCTCCAGGGTGTATGCAGGTCCCATTTTCTACCCAAAATTTTATTAATTTGTTGAAGTACCTCTGCAAAAAAATGTGGTGCTCTATCAGAGGACATTCCCGTTGGCACTCTAAATCTTGGTATTATTTCCTTCAGCAACGTTTTAACTACTACTCTAGCTTTGTCGGTGCAGCACGAGAAAGCTTCTGGCCATCTGGAAAACTTGTCAGTCAGCACTGACAAATACTGCTCTATCTATTATGTCTGGGTAACTCAGAGAACTTAATTTGCTAATAATTTCCGGGAGAATTTTTTGTTTTGTTACTCCTAAAGGTTGTTTCCTTTGGTTCAGGGGATTATTTCTAGGACAGATTGGACACTTAGCTACTATGGGTTTAACTATTCTTGTCATGCCTACACACGCTACAGATGTTTTTAAACTCAAAACCGTAGCGCCTACACCCTAATGTGTTTGCTCATGGTTTTCTTTTGCAAGTTCTGTCATAACTTGTGGGGTTGTTGTTGTTATTACTTGTTTTTCTGGTGTTACCTACCATCTCTCTGTGTTTTGTGATGCTTCCAATTGTTCTGCTAATTGCTCATCCAATTTATTATATCTCGGTTTCAACTTTGGAATTCTGATCTGTTTTACTGGTACTAGTGCAAGGATACCTTGCTCTGCAGTCCTCTTTGCAGCTTTATCGGTCAGTCGTTTGCTTATGTTTACAGCCGTCTGGCCAAATTGATGAGCTTTGCAACGCTTTACCGCCACTTCTTTTGGTTTCTGCACGTCTTCCGGAAGTTGGAGAATTTCTTCTTTATGCTGTATTGATGATTCTTGGGCTGATGGCAGTCCTTTCTCCTTCCCAATAGCTCCATGATCGTGGATCACACCAAATGCACGTTTGGAATCAGTCTAGATATTTATCCTTTGTCCTTCTGCCATTCGCAGAGCTCGCTTCAATGCTACCAATGCTGCTTTCTGTGCTGAGGTGTTTGCAGGCAGCACCCCTGACTCCATTCCCTCGGCGGCGATAACGACAGCATATCCGGCCATTCGCTTCTCTTCTCGCCCAGAGCTTCTTCCATCTGTAAACAACTCCAGATCAGGATTTTCCCAGAGGTTTGTGTCTCAGGTCTGGTCTGCTGGAATAGACTTGTTCAATAGTTAGCAAGCGATCGTGTTCTAAATTGTCCGTAAGGTTTTCTGTTGTTAAAAACATAGCAGGATTCAGTATAGCAGTAGTCTTCGATTCCACATCGTCTTGTTCTAACAGAACAACTTGATATTTCAACATTCTGCTAAGGGATAGCCAACGACCCCCCTTTTGTTCTAAAACAGTCACCGCTATGTGCGGGACATATACTGTCATCTTCTGTCCCATTGTTAACTTTGGGG
Organism: Phalacrocorax aristotelis; assembly: GCF_949628215.1. NCBI lineage: Eukaryota > Metazoa > Chordata > Aves > Suliformes > Phalacrocoracidae > Phalacrocorax > Phalacrocorax aristotelis. The sequence goes on from NW_027441363.1 coordinate 240,952, forward strand.
CTTCCCGGATCGGCAGCGCTGTTGTTGCTACTGCCCGTAAACACCTAGGCCATCTTTTACTCGCGTGGTCGAGTTGTTTGGAGAAGTAGCCCACAGGTCTCTTCCAGGTTCCCAGTCGCTGTGTCAGCACTCCAAGGGCTAAATGTTGTCTTTCGTGGACAAACAACTGAAAAGGTTTAGCGAAATCAGGTAGGCCTAATGCAGGGGCCATCATCGAGGCTCTTTTCAGTTCTTTGAATGCCGTTTGGCATCCGGGCGTCCAGGTTAAATATTTATCCTTTTGAGTCTTTCAATGCCTCAAATAATGGTTTTACATAGAGTCTATAGTTCAGAATCCAGAGCTGATGCTATTTCATTGTTTTCAGAAAAGCTCTCAGTTCCTTCGGGCTGCTAGGTTCGGGAATTTGACAAATAGTTTCTTTCTTTTCACTTTCTAATTGTCTTTGTCTTTGAGATATTTCAAATCCTAAATAAATGGCTGCTTCTTTTCCTATTTGGGTTTTGTTTCTGGAAACTCCGCATCTTCCTTGGCCCAGAAAATTTAAAAATTTCAAAACATTTTTCTTTACTTTGTGCCGCTATCAGAATGTCATCCGCATTCTGTAACAAGATGCCTCTCCCTGGGTTCTGTTTTTTCTATATCTCTAATTTTTTTTTGCCAGCTGAGTCTCAAGTATCGTAGGACTATTTTTAAATCCTTGTGGAAGTACGGTCCATGGTAGCTGTGTCTTTCATTCTGTGGTGGGGCTTTCCCATTGCAAAGCAAATAGGCTTTGACTTTTTATGCCTGGAGGTATGCAAAAGAAGGCGTCCTTCAAATCTAGTACAGTAAACCGTTTATGCTCCTCCTTTAAAAGAGGTCAGTAAAGTGTATGGATTAGCTACTACCGGATGTATATCTTGGACCACCTGATTTATAGCCCTTAAATCGTGAACTAGCTAATACTCTTTGCCTCTAGATTTCTTTACTGGCGACACAGGAGTACTATATTCTGATTCACATTCCACTAAAAGCTCATATTCTGAAAAATTTTATAATTAACTTCTGTAATCCTTTTCGAGCCTCTCGCTTAATAGGGTATTGTTTTTGTCTTACGGGCTTGGCTCCAAGCTTTAAGGTTACTTTTACCGGCTCTGCCCACTTAGATCGCTCCGGAGCTCCGCTCGCTCAAACCAAAGGAATTACTACGTTTTCCACTTCCTCGGGAACCCGTTCCTCCCTGGAGGAATCCTGTAACATAAACGCTCTCGCCTCTGTGGCTTTTGATTCTGGTATTAGTGATTTAATCTCTCCATCTTTAAAAGTTACTTGAGCATCTAATTGACCTAATAGATCTCGTCATAACAGAGGCAGTGGACATTCAGGCATATGCAGAAACTGGTGAGTTGCCCATTGCTTCTCCAATTTAAACTTTAATGGCTCTGAGAGGGGCTAATTTTTCTTTGCCCTGTTGCGCTAGCAACATCTACTGATTTATGATCAAATTTCTCTTCACGTGTATTCAATACCAAATAAGTGGCTCCCGTATCTACCAAAAATTCTATTTCTTCATTCCGTAGCTTCAGTGTAACCAGGTGTTCAGCTAGGGTTGATTCCCCTGGTCTCCTTCATGCCAAGCTACTTCAAGCATTTAACCCAGATCTCTGGATTCAGGTTGTTCTAGTTTCTGAAGGTTGTTTTCTCTCCCCCCGCCCCCATCTGGGGCTGATTGTCTTATGAATATAGAGACCAGCTGAATTGCTTTTTCTGTTTTTTCTGGGTTCAAATGAGTATATTTTCTGGTGGTCACCTTCAGTCTTTCCATAAAGGCTGAAGGGGACTCACTTAATTCTTGTCTCACTTCATAAATTTTGACCAATTTATTGCTTTTGGCATTGCTTGTCTTACTCCAAATAAAATCTCTCTCTGACATCTAGTCAACATTCCCCTGGGTCCTGGCTGATTAGGGTCCCACTCGGGATTTGTAGATGGAAAATTCTTATTCATTGTTCTCTGTAAATTCCCGTTAGCATGTGCTCCCTGCACCTGCCTTCTGGCTGTATTCCATACTATTTTCTTGTCAGTTTCATCAAGCGAAGTATCCAGTATCACAAGTAGAGCAACACTCTTTCAAGTTCTCACCACGTTTTCCTCTTTTCAGAAACATTGCCGTAGAATCTTGTGGACATACCTCACGCTGTTTCTGCTGCTCGGGATGATTCCACGGTGTAAAGAACAAATCAACATATGCCACTTCTTCCCGTTTGCCTTCCCTTTTTACAAAACAACATTAATTGCAAGATGGTACGATATTGCAATGTCTCGTGTTCTGGCCATTTGTGCCCACCTTCCAATTGATACGTTGGCCACCAATGATTGCAATATTCAATTAATGGTTTCCGAGTTAGTGGGTCACCGCCCCCGACGTCTTTCCAGTGCTTCAAAATACATCGCAAAGGTGTTCTCTGTGGGATAGGTTTCCTACTCAGTAATGCTCCCGTCTCCCAGTCGACTAGTAGTTGTGATAGTGCACTATCACAAATACTAGTCAGAGGGACTCCAACCCCCGTTAGAGGTCTCACTGGAAATCTGCCACTGGGATCTGTAGCCCCCTGCTAGATATCCCTGGAGACTTCAACCCCCTGTTGAAGACTCCCCTACCCTCGGGTCCCGCTCCACAGGCTTTCGCCTAGCAGAGACTTACCAACCGAGGCACCTCTTGGCCCCGACCCTGCGTGGCTTTCGCCGCGCCTTACGGGCAGGCCTGTGGGACTCAAACCCGCTATCCTATCCTATGTGGGAAACTAACCCCACGTATTATTCTACCTAAGTTTCTTCTTCAAAGAATGCCTTGTTTACCTCAATCCAGGGGATCTTGCTCAGAATTCTCTGGCCCGGGGATCGGAAGCTCTCCCGGAGAATTCCTCGGGGCCGGCTGCAGGTCCCACGATCCCACGGATCCGTCGAGATTCAAAAGCAGGTTCCCACCTGGGGTGCCAAAACTGTTACCGAAAAACGCGTTAAAATCGGAAACGACTCCTCAACACCAATTTAGTATTAAAGAGCAGGCATTCTATATTCACGGCGCCGGATGCACGGGGGATCGCTCCTCCTGGCGTGCGTACCTCACGCACCTTTCCTGTACAATTTGTAGATGAAAATTTTACATACTCATACATAGTCATTATTGTCTTGTCTAGCGATGGGTACAAACTTGCTCGTTCCGTATGTCAATCACTGCGCAGGCTCGGTTGTCCTCTTCCGTTGTTCTCTTCTGAGTAGGTGGTGTTACTTGGGTCGGTGGTGGTCTGTGAGTCGGTGGTCGCGATCTCCCCCTGCCGGAATTACCTTTTAGCTTCTCGGCTCTTACTCTTGGCAGTCTTGGCTAGTTTTCTCAGTCCGCTAAGCGAAACCGCGTTTTGTCATCCTTTTCTGACAGAAGCATGTTGTCTGTTGTTCTGCTGACATTAACGATCGCCTAGGCACTAAAATGCAGATCGACAGGTGCGCTGATTGGTACGCTCCATGTTCCCGTAATGGAACACCGTCTCTGGTTGGTTGATTTCATCGCTTTGGTTACACCTGTTCCTGTTGTTCAGTTTCTTCTTTTTTGGCTTTGTGTGATTCTCTCTGTGATTCTGTTTTTCTCTGCCTCGCTTTTCCCAGCTCCCCGTCCCTCACTTTTAATGCCCGTTATCCTTCACCAGCACACTCTCCCTTGGTTCCCATCCTCGTTTCTGAATTCCTCCTGCTTTGCCACGTAGCCCGTGACTTTTTTCTTAATCTCTCTCTGTCTGCCTCAACGCTCCCCCCGTGCTTTTTAATTCGTCTTCTCTGCTCTGTACCCTGCTACTGTTCTTGCCTTTCTGAGTTCTTCTCTGTCCAGCTCCCTTGCCCTATTCATGAATTCCTGTTCTTCCTGCAGCCACCGCTGTTCCCTGTGACCTCCATCTCTCTCTGTCCAGCTCCCTGTCCCTAGGTTTTAATTCCTGCCTCTGCCCGCTGTAGCCTGTCTAGATGTTTCTCTCGGCCTCTCTCTCTGTCCGGCTCCCTCTCTCTGTGTTCTAATTCCACGTTCTCTGTCACGTGGACCCGTGCTATTTGTTTGTCCTCATCTCTCTCTGTCCAGCTCCTTGCTGCGATGTTTTATTTCCTCATTTCCTCCCTCTCTGTCTTTGTAGCCCATTGCTGTTGGTTGTTTTTTTTTTTTTTTTCCACTTGTTTCTTCATGTGTCTCTGTCTGCCTCCCAGTCCCTGATCTTTAATTCCTCCTTCCCTGTAGGCCGCTGTTCCTTTTTTCCATTCTACATTGTGTTCTCTTTGGTCTCGTGTTCTTATTCATTGATTCCCTCCTCGCTGCCCTGTGGCTTGTCCCCATTTTATTGTTGCTTCTCTCTCCCTCTCTCTGGCTTCTTGCCCCTGTTTTTAAAATTCCTCCCTCTCTTCTCTCTTCCCTGTAGGCCGTGTGATCTTTAGCCTTTCTCCATGTCTTTCTGCCCATCTCTCTGTGTCTATTCATTAATTCTTCCCTCTCTGCCCTGTAGCCTGTAGCTTCTGTCCTTTCTCCATCTTGCTGTCCCTGGCTCCCCCGTGACCCTATGCTAGAATTGTTTCTCTCTCCTCTCCGTACGCATTGCGATTCCTTTTGCTCTCTGTCTCCCTTTGGTGTTTTTCTTTTTTTTTTTCTGGCTCCCTGTCCCTAATTCTTAATTCTCTGCCTTCTCGTGCCCCATGGTTTGTTCTGTGGGGTTCTCTCGCGGTTCCCTCGCAGTTCCCTCCAGTCCATACTGGGCTATATTGGTCTAGTCCATACTGGGCTATATTGGTCTAGTCCATACTGGGCTATATTGGTCTAGTCCATACTGGGCTATATTGGTCTGTCCCGGCTTCCTCCCACTTCTTTCCCAGTGCCTCACAGTAGGTCCCGGTTCCGTCCATGGGATGACCTGTGAGGGACCTGTGAGGGAACTGTGAGTAGGGGGGCGGCCCCCCGGGCCCCAGCCCCCCCCCCCCGCCTGGGGCCAGGGCGCCGCGGCCGCCGGCCCCTTCCTCCTCTGCCCGCTCCCGTCGCAGACGGCTCGGTATGTGTCACGAGCGGCAGCCCCGTTCAGCAGCTCTCGGAGGGCGCGCGGCTCTGCCCGGCCGTGACCGGGGCCCGCAGGGGTTTCCCGCTCGCCCCGAGAAGGCGCTGGCCCCGAGCCGGCGCGTCCCGCCCCGCCCCGCCCGGCCCTCGGCGCCCTCGCGAGCTGAGCGCGGCCCGGCCAGCAGGGGGCGCTGGCGCTCACCGGCTGGGCGCGGGGGCGGTCCGGCGCGGGGGCGGGGCCGGTGGGGGCCGTTCCTTCCGGCCGCCCTTTAAGGGCCGCCCCGCGGGGCTCGGGCTTCCGGTGGCGCGTGCGCGGCGCGTCGGAGCGGGGGCGGGAGCGGTGCGTGTGGCGGCCGGGTCGCGAGGCGTCCCTGTGCGGTGCCGGGGCCCCTCTGCGGCCCGGCGTGGGAAGCCCGCGGCCGGCGGAGCCTGCTCGGAGCTGGGCGGGGAGCGCCGCGGCGGTCCGGCCGCCGGCAGCCATCCCCTGCGGTGGCCGGCAGCCCCTCGGGACGCCTGGAGGCCTGGCGGTGCCCGAGCCTCGCCTGCGGCAGCCGCCTGAGAGAGCAGCGCGGCCGTGTCCGGGGACCGGAGAGCGCTGGTGGGTGAGTTTGGGCAGCGGGGGGCGGGTGTGTGTCTCCGGGCGGGGCCGGGGGGCTCCGTGCCCCGCAGAGGAGCCCCGGTCGGGCATCGTTCGCTTTTCCACAATGCAGGTCTGTCCCTGGTTATTTTCTGTGTACAGTGTTTCGGGCCACCTGAAAGCCTTTGGCCGGGTAGGTTTGGTGCGGGGCGATGGCAGGTGTGGACCCTGAAAGATCTCGGGTGGGGGGCGTGGGAGGTATTTCTTGCCTTAAAACTCTGAGCCCACCTCGCGTGTCATGTCGTGTTATCATGTCGTGAGTCTCGTGACTGTGGCAAATGGCTGAGTCGGGCGTTTTCTGATAACTAACTTCTGAACGTGTGCGTGTGTAGGCACGGGGAGATTTGTGCAGGGTGACAGAGCCCCTTGTGCTTCTGTGCTAATGTCTACCTGTTCTAGACCTCCAGTGTTGGAAAGCCTTTGTTTAGTGCCTAGTTGTGGCTGCGTAACTGCTGTTGCGTCTGCAGCTGTGCTCGCAGGGATGCTGGGTGGCTCCGCATCAAACCGGCCGCCGGGCGGCCGGGTTGTGCCGCAGAGCATGCCGGGAGCTGTAGTCCTTGCGGCTGCCGGGCGGCCGGGTTGTGCCGCAGAGCATGCCGGGAGCTGTATGCCTGGCGCAGTGGCTGCCGGCCCTGTCACGTGGTTCGCCGGGCATGGCGGGAGGCGCGGTCTTCCGGCGCTCGGGTGCCGGGCGGCCGTGGCGCGTACGGTACGCGAGGTGTATTTTTGGGGTTGGCTTCGTGTTGATTACTGGGGGCTTGCGGGTGCGGCCGCTTCCCGAGAAGCGGTGAGTTCCCCGGGAGCTGACAGAAGGGAAGAGGGAAAGGAGGAGGACGATGACCTTTTCCCCGTGCCCAGGGCGCAGATGATGGCCGCGTCCCCGGCCCACCGGAGGTCCCGCTCAGCCTCCCCTGGCCCCCCTTGCCCCGTGCGCCTGCCCCCAGCTCCGGCACCTCCCCATAAGCGTGCTGCATAGCCTTAGGCCGCCCCCAGGCCCTGTCGTGAAGGCAGCAAGCCGTCCCTCAAGCGCACTGGATTCCCCCTTGGCGCAGGGGCCCTTAGCAGTAGCGTGGGGAGGGAGCGGTGTGTCCAGAAGCCCCTGCGGAAGGAGAGGCTTTGGCCAGGGTCGATCGACGGTAATGACGGTCGCTGTTTCTTCTTTCCCTCTCCCAGAGACCGTGCTGAGGACGTGGTTGTCTGTCCTTCCCCCGGGGATGCCGTTGCCTGCGGCCGTCTCAGGCTCGCGTGGCTTCTCTCTGCCCGTCCTCGCCGTCCTCGCAGCGCAGGGCCGAAAAGGGATAGACAAAGCCCTTCCCGGCTGCGGACAGGAGCTGCCTCGGCTGAAGCTGGAGACGCCAACGAAAGGTAAAGAAGAAGAAACTGAAGGTGCTCTGGCTGCCAGCTGCCTTCCTGCCGCAGGCAAGAGAGAGCCTGTCCATGCAGGTGGGGGAGGAAGGATCCCCCTTCATAGCCCGCAGCGGGCCAGGCCACCAACGTGCACCGTAGGGTCTGTACGCGTAACCCGGAGTTGGGTACGGGCGTGTAGTGCACGAGCGAGCTATGCTACGTGCCTAGGAAGCCTCATCTGGTAAGAGCTGTAAGACACCCACGTATTCTCTTCAGGTGGAGGACGGCCTAGAGTCTGGAGCTGCAGAAGAGGCAGGGAGGAGAGGAGGGGAAAGAAGCATCTGAACGGCTAAATTGTGCCAGCAGCGCTGAGAGCGAGAGTCGCGGTGAGTCCTGGGCCACTGGGGCCCCGTTGCCTCTCTTGTGCGTCCTGGGCCCTCCCTGTCTCTCCCCCGGCCCCCTCTCTTTCCTTACCTGCTGCAAAATTTACTCTTTTTTTTGCGCCCCCCCCCCCCGCACCTTCTTTCTCCATCTCGCTCTGAGTGTCTCCCTGCCTCCCCGTCTTTTCAGTCCTCCCTCTCTCTGTCCTGTAGCCTGTGGCTCCTTTTTCTTTCTCCGCCTCTCTCTGCCTGGCTCTGGCTCTGGTTTTTTTTTTTTTATTCCTCCTGCTCTGTCCTGTAGCCTGTCGGTGTTTTGTTGTTCTCTGGCTCTCTTGATCTGACTCCCTGTGTTACCGAAAAACGCGTTAAAATCGGAAACGACTCCTCAACACCAATTTAGTATTAAAGAGCAGGCATTCTTTATTCGCGGCGCCGGACGCACGGGGGATCGCTCCTCCTCGCGTGCGTACCTCACATAGCTTTCCCGTACAATTTATAGATGAAAATTTCACATACTCATACATAGTCATTATTGTCCTGTCTGCTGATTGGTACAAACTTGCTCGTTCCGTATGTCAGTCACTGCGCAGGCTCGGTTGTCCTCCCAGTACAGTGCGGGGAACGGGGACGTACAGTGCGGGGAACGGGGACGTACCAGGATGTACTGGGTTGTACTGGGAGGGAACTGGGACGTACTGGGAGGCTCTACAATGTCCTGGGATGTCCTGGGATGTAGTGTGGAGGAACTAGGATGTACAGGCTTGTACAGGGTTGTACCGGGTGGAACTGGCAGGAATTTGGGATGTACCAGGATCTACTGGGATGTACTGGGAGGTAACTGTTATGTACTGGGAAGGAACTGGTATGTACTGGGATGTACTGGTATGTACTGGGAGGGAAGTGTTATGTACTGAGGGGAACTGGGACGTACTGGGATGTGCTGGGAGGGAACTGTGAAGTACTGGGATGTACTTAGAGGCAACTGCGATGTGCTGGGAGGGAACTGTGAAGTACTGGGATGTACTTAGAGGGAACTGGGATGTACTGGGAGGGAACTGGGATGTACTGGTATGTACTGGGATGGAACTGGGATGTACTGGGAAGGCACTGGAATGTAATGGGATGTACTGGGAGGGAACTGGGATGTACTGGGAGGCACTACAATGTGCTGGGATGTCCTGGGACGTACCGTGGAGGAAGTAGGGTGTACAGGCTTGTACTGGGTTGTACCGGGTGGAACTAGCAGGGATTTGGGATGTACCAGGATCTACTGGGATGTACTAGGATGTACTGGGAGGGAAGTGTTATGTACTGAGGGGAACTGGGACGTACTGGGATGTGCTGGGAGGGAACTGTGAAGTACTGGGATGTACTTAGAGGGTACTGGGATGTACTGGGAGGGAACTGGGATGTACTGGGTGGAAAGTGTTGGGAATTGGGATTTACTGGGAGGGAACTGGGATCGACTGGGAGGGAACTGGGATGTAGTGGGGTGTACTGGGAGGGGACTGTTATGTACCGAGGGGGAACTGGGATGTACTGGGAGTGAACTGTGAAGTACTGGGATGTACTTAGAGGGAAGTGGGAGGGAACTTGGATGTAGTGGGAGGGAACTGGGATTTACTTGGAGGAAAGTGGCATGTACTGGGCTGTACTGGAATGGAACTGGGAGTGAACTGTGTGTGAACTGTGAGGGAACTGGGATGTACTGTGAGGGAACTGGGATGTACTGGGACAGACTGGGAGGGATCTGGGATGTACTGGGCTGCACTGGTAGGGAACTGGGATGTACTGGGAGGAAACTGGAATGTCCCAGTTGACACCCACTTCCCTCCCAGTGCCTCCCAGTATATCCCAGTTTCCTCCCAGTACATCCCAGTAAATCCCAGTTTGCTCCCAGTACATCCCAGTACATCGCAGTACATTCCAGTTCCGTGCCTGTACATCCCAATACATCCCCGTTCCATGCCAGTACATCCCAGTTCCCTACCAGTTCATCCCCGTACATCCCAATTCCCTCCCGGTTCACTACCACTTCTTTCCCAGTGCCTCCCAATACATCCCAGTTCCGTCCCATTACATCCCAGTACATCCCAGGTCCCTCCCAGTACATCCCAGGTCCCTCCCAGTACATCCCAGGTCCCTCCCAGTACATCCCAGGTCCCTCCCAGTACATCCCAGGTCCCTCCCAGTACATCCCAGTTCCCTCCCAGTACTGGGAGGGAACTGGGATGTACTGGGAGGCACTACAATGTGCGGGGATGCCCTGGGATGTACTGTGGAGGAACTAGGATGTACAGGCTTGTACTGGGTTGTACCGGGTGGAACTGGCAGGGATTTGGGATGTACTGGGATGTACTGGGATGTACTGGGAGGTAACTGTTATGTACTGGGAAGGAACAGGGAGGGAACTGGGATGTACTGGTAGGGAACTGGGACGTACTGTTATGTACTGGGAGGGAAGTGTTATGTACTGAGGGGAACTGGGACGTACTGGGATGTACTGGGAGGGAACTGTGAAGTACTGGGATGTACTGGGAGTCAACTGGGAGGGAACTGGTATGTAGTAGGATGTACTGGGTGGGAACTGGGATGTACCAGGATGTACTGGGATGTACCAGGATGTACTGGGATGTACTGGGAGGGAACTGGTATGTACTGGGAGGGAACTGGGATGTACTGGGAGGGAACTGGGATGTACTGGGAGGGAACTGGGATGTACTGGGAGGGAACTGGGATGTACTGGGAGGGAACTGGTATGTACTGGGAGGGAACTGGGATGTACTGGGGACATACTGGCAGGGAACTGGGATGTACTGGGAGGGGATTGGGATGTACTGGGAGGGAACTTGGATGTATTGGGAGGGAAGTGTTATGTACCACGGGGGAACTGGGACGTACTGGGATGTAGTGGGAGTGAACTGTGAAGTACTGGGATGTACTTAGAGGGAACTGGGATGTACTGGGAGGGAAGTTTGAAGTACTGGGATGTACTTAGAGGAAACTGGGAGGCAACAGGCATGTAGTGGGACGTACGGGAATGGAACTGGGAGTGAACTGTGTGTGAACTGGGAGGGAACTGGGATGTACTGTGAGGGAACTGGGATGTACTGGGAGGGACTGGGAGGGATCTGGGATGTACTGGGCTGCACTGGTAGGGAACTGGGATGTACTGGGAGGACACTGGAATGTCCCAGTTGACACCCACTTCCCTCCCAGTTTCCTCCCAGTAAATCCCAGTTTCCTCCCAGTAAATCCCAGTTTCCTCCCAGTAAATCCCAGTTTCCTCCCAGTAAATCCCAGTTTCCTCCCAGTAAATCCCAGTTTCCTCCCAGTAAATCCCAGTTTCCTCCCAGTACATCCCAGTAAATCCCAGTTCGCTCCCAGTACATCCCAATACATCGCCGTACATTCCAGTTCCGTTCCTGTCCATCCCAATACATCCCCGTTCCATGCCAGTACATCCCAGTTCCCTACCAGTTCATCCCCGTACATCCCAATTCCCTCCCGGTTCACTACCACTTCTTTCCCAGTGCCTCCCAATACATCCCAGTTCCGTCCCATTACATCCCAGTACGTCCCAGTTCCCTCCCAGTACATCCCAGGTCCCTCCCAGTACTGGGAGGGAACTGGGATGTACTGGGAGGCACTACAATGTGCGGGGATGCCCTGGGATGTACTGTGGAGGAACTAGGATGTACAGGCTTGTACTGGGTTGTACCGGGTGGAACTAGCAGGGATTTGGGATGTACCAGGATCTACTGGGATGTACTGGGATGTACTGGGAGGTAACTGTTATGTACTGGGAGTGAACTGGGAGGGAACTGGGACGTAGTGGTAGGGAACTGGGATGTACTGTGAGGGAACTGGGACGTACTGTGAGGACACTGGGATGTACTGTTATGTACTGGGAGGGAAGTGTTATGTACTGAGGGGAACTGGTGCGTACTGGGATGTACTGGGAGGGAACTGTGAAGTACTGGGATGTACTGGGAGTCAACTGGGAGGGAACTGGTATGTAGTAGGATGTACTGGGTGGGAACTGGGATGTACCAGGATGTACTGGGAGGGAACTGGTATGTACTGGGAGGGAACTGGTATGTACTGGGAGGGAACTGGGATGTAGTGGGAGGGAACTGGGATGTACTGGGAGGGAACTGGGATGTAGGGGTAGGGAACTGGGAGGGAACTGGGATGTACTGGGACATACTGGCAGGGAACTGGGATGTACTGGGAGGGGATTGGGATGTACTGGGAGGGAACTTGGATGTATTGGGAGGGAAGTGTTATGTACCAAGGGGGAACTGGGACGTACTGGGATGTAGTGGGAGTGAACTGTGAAGTACGGGGATGTACTTAGAGGGAACTGGGATGTACTGGGAGGGAACTTTGAAGTACTGGGATGTACTTAGAGGAAACTGGGAGGCAACAGGCATGTACTGGGATGTACTGGAATGGAACTGGGAGTGAACTGTGTGTGAACTGGGAGGGAACTGGGATGTACTGTGAGGGAACTGGGATGTACTGGGATGTACTGGGAGGGACTGGGAGGGATCCGGGATGTACTGGGCTGCACTGGTAGGGAACTGGGATGTACTGGGAGGAAACTGGAATGTCCCAGTTGACACCCACTTTCCTCCCAGTTTTCTCCCAGTATATCCCCGTTTTCTCCCAGTATATCCCCGTTTCCTCCCAGTATATCCCCGTTTCCTCCCAGTATATCCCCGTTTCCTCCCAGTACATCCCAGTAAATCCCAGCTCGCTCCCAGTACATGCCAATACATCGCCGTACATTCCCGTACATCCCAGTTTCCTACCAGTTCATCCCCTTACATCCCAATTCCCTCCCGGTTCACTACCACTTCTTTCCCAGTGCCTCCCAATACATCCCAGTTCCGTCCCATTACATCCCAGTACATCCCAGGTCCCTCCCAGTACATCCCAGCTCCCTCCCAGTACTGGGAGGGAACTGGGATGTACTGGGAGGCACTACAATGTGCGGGGATGCCCTGGGATGTACCGTGGAGGAACTAGGATGTACAGGCTTGTACTGGGTTGTACCAGGTGGAACTGGCAGGGATTTGGGATGTACCAGGATCTACTAGGATGTACTGGGATGTACTGGGAGGTAACTGTTATGTACTGGGAAGGAACTGGTAGGGAACTGGGATGTACTGGGAGGGAACTGGGACGTACTGTGAGGACACTGGGATGTACTGTTATGTACTGGGAGGGAAGTGTTATGTACTGAGGGGAACTGGGACGTACTGGGATGTACTGGGAGGGAACTGTGAAGTACTGGGATGTACTGGGAGTCAACTGGGAGGGAACTGGTATGTAGTAGGATGTACTGGGTGGGAACTGGGATGTACCAGGATGTACTAGGAGGGAACTGGTATGTACTGGGAGGGAACTGGGATGTACTGGGATGTAGTGGGAGGGAACTGGGAGGGAACTGGGATGTACTGGGAGGTAACTGTTGTGTACTGGGAGTGAACTGGGAGGGACCTGGGATGTACTGGAAGGCACTACAATGTGCGGGGATGCCCTGGGATGTACCGTGGAGGAACTAGGATGTACAGGCTTGTACTGGGTTGTACCGGGTGGAACTGGCAGGGATTTGAAATGTCCTAGTATCTACTAGGATGTACTGGGATGTACTGGGAGGTAACTGTTGTGTACTGGGAGTGAACTGGGAGGGAACTGTGAAGTACTGGGATGTACTTAGAGGGAACTGGGATGTACTGGGAGGGAACTGGGATGTACTGGGTGGAAAGTGTTGGGAATTGGGATTTACTGGGAGGGAACTGGGATGGACTGGGAGGGAACTGGGATGTAGTGGGACATACTGGGAGGGAACTGGGGTGCACTGGGGTGTACTGGGAGGGAACTGTTATGTACCGAGGGGGAACTGGGATGTACTGGGAGTGAACTCTGAAGTACTGGGATGTACTTAGAGGGAAGTGGGAGGGAACTTGGATGTAGTGGGAGGGTACTGGGATTTACTTGGAGGAAAGTAGCATGTACTGGGCTGTACTGGAATGGAACTGGGAGTGAACTGTGTGTGAACTGTGAGGGAACTGGGATGTACTGTGAGGGAACTGGGATGTACTGGGATGTACTGGGACAGACTTGGACGGATCTGGGATGTACTGGGAGGCACTACAATGTGCGGGGATGCCCTGGGATGTACTGTGGAGGAACTAGGATGTACAGGCTTGTACTGGGTTGTACCGGGTGGAACTGGCAGGGATTTGGGATGTACCAGGATCTACTGGGATGTACTGGGATGTACTGGGAGGTAACTGTTATGTACTGGGAAGGAACAGGGAGGGAACTGGGATGTACTGGGAGGAAACTGGGATGTACTGTGAGGGAACTGGGACGTACTGTGAGGACACTGGGATGTACTGTTATGTACTGGGAGGGAAGTGTTATGTACTGAGGGGAACTGGGACGTACTGGGATGTACTGGGAGGGAACTGTGAAGTACTGGGATGTACTGGGAGTGAACTGGGAGGGAACTGGTATGTAGTAGGATGTACTGGGTGGGAACTGGGATGTACCAGGATGTACTGGGAGGGAACTGGGATGTACTGGGACATACTGGCAGGGAACTGGGATGTACTGGGAGGGGATTGGGACGGACTGGGAGGGAACTGGGATGTACTGGGAGGGATCTGGGATGTACTGGGCTGCACTGGTAGGGAACTGGGATGTACTGGGAGGAAACTGGAATGTCCCAGTTGACACCCACTTCCCTCCCAGTGCCTCCCAGTATATCCCAGTTTCCTCCCAGTACATCCCAGTAAATCCCAGTTTGCTCCCAGTACATCCCAGTACATCGCAGTACATTCCAGTTCCGTTCCTGTACATCCCAATACATCCCCATTCCATGCCAATACATCCCAGTTCCCTACCAGTTCATCCCCGTACATCCCAATTCCCTCCCGGTTCACTACCACTTCTTTCCCAGTGCCTCCCAATACATCCCAGTTCCGTCCCATTACATCCCAGTACATCCCAGTTCCCTCCCAGTACGTCCCAGTTCCCTCCCAGTACGTCCCAGTTCCCTCCCAGTACATCCCAGGTCCCTCCCAGTACTGGGAGGGAACTGGGATGTACTGGGAGGCATTACAATGTGCGGGGATGCCCTGGGATGTACTGTGGAGGAACTAGGATGTACAGGCTTGTACTGGGTTGTACCGGGTGGAACTGGCAGGGATTTGGGATGTACCAGGATCTACTGGGATGTACTGGGAGGTAACTGTTATGTACTGGGAGTGAACTGGGAGGGAACTGGGACGTACTGTGAGGACACTGGGATGTACTGGTAAGTCCTGGGAGGGAAGTGTTATGTACTGAGGGGAACTGGGACGTACTGGGATGTACTGGGAGGGAACTGTGAAGTACTGGGATGTACTGGGAGGGAACTGGGAGGGAACTGGTATGTAGTAGGATGTACTGGGTGGGAACTGGGATGTACCAGGATGTACTGGGATGTACTGGGAGGGAACTGGTATGTAGTGGGAGGGAACTGGGATGTACTGGGATGTAGTGGGAGGGAACTGGGATGTACTGGGAGGGAACTGGTATGTACTGGGAGGGAACTGGGATGTACTGGGACATACTGGCAGGGAACTGGGATGTACTGGGAGGGGATTGGGACAGACTGGGAGGGAACTGGGATGTACTGGCCTGCACTGGTAGGGAACTGGGATGTACTGGGAGGAAACTGGAATGTCCCAGTTGACACCCACTTCCCTCCCAATGCCTCACAGTATATCCCAGTTTCCTCCCAGTATATCCCAGTTTCCTCCCAGTACATCCCAGTAAATCCCAGCTCGCTGCCAGTACATGCCAATACATCGCTGTACATTCCAGTTCCGTTCCTGTACATCCCAATACATCCCCGTTCCATGCCAGTACATCCCAGTTTCCTACCAGTTCATCCCCGTACATCCCAGTTCCCTCCCGGTTCACTACCACTTCTTTCCCAGTGCCTCCCAATACATCCCAGTTCCGTCCCATTACATCCCAGTACATCCCAATTCCCTCCCAGTACATCCCAGGTCCCTCCCAGTACATCCCAGGTCCCTCCCAGTACTGGGAGGGACCTGGGATGTACTGGGAGGCACTACAATGTGCGGGGATGCCCTGGGATGTACTGTGGAGGAACTAGGATGTACAGGCTTGTACTGGGTAGTACCGGGTGGAACTGGCAGGGATTTGGGATGTACCAGGATCTACTGGGATGTACTGGGATGTACTGGGAGGTAACTGTTGTGTACTGGGAGTGAACTGGGAGAGAACTGGGATGTACTGGGAGGGAACTGGGATGTACTGTGAGGACACTGGGATGTACTGGTATGTACTGGGAGGGAAGTGTTATGTACTGAGGGGAACTGGGACGTACTGGGACGTGCTGGGAGGGAACTATGAAGTATTGGGATGTACTTAGAGGGAACTGGGATGTACTGGGAGGGAACTGGGAGTGAACTGGGAGGGAACTGTGAAGTACTGGGATGTACTTAGAGGGAACTGGGATGTACTGGGAGGGAACTGGGATGTACTGGGTGGAAAGTGTTGGGAATTGGGATTTACTGGGAGGGAACTGGGATGGACTGGGAGGGAACTGGGATGTAGTGGGACATACTGGGAGGGAACTGGGATGTACTGGGGTGTACTGGGAGGGAACTGTTATGTACCGAGGGGGAACTGGGATGTACTGGGAGTGAACTGTGAAGTACTGGGATGTACTTAGAGGGAAGTGGGAGGGAACTTGGATGTAGTGGGAGGGAACTGGGATTTACTTGGAGGAAAGTGGCATGTACTGGGATGTACTGGAATGGAACTGGGAGTGAACTGTGTGTGAACTGTGAGGGAACTGGGATGTACTGTGAGGGAACTGGGATGTACTGGGATGTACTGGGACGGACTGGGAGGGAACTGGGATGTACTGGGAGGGATCTGGGATGTACTGGGCTGCACTGGTAGGGAACTGGGATGTACTGGGAGGAAACTGGAATGTCCCAGTTGACACCCACTTCCCTCCCAGTGCCTCCCAGTATATCCCAGTTTCCTCCCAGTACATCCCAGTAAATCCCAGTTTGCTCCCAGTACATCCCAGTACATCGCAGTACATTCCAGTTCCGTTCCTGTACATCCCAATACATCCCCGTTCCATGCCAGTACATCCCAGTTCCCTACCAGTTCATCCCCGTACATCCCAATTCCCTCGCGGTTCACTACCACTTCTTTCCCAGTTCCGTCCCATTACATCCCAGTTCCGTCCCATTACATCCCAGTTCCGTCCCAGTACATCCCAGTTCCCTCCCAGTACGTCCCAGTACATCCCAGTTCCCTCCCAGTACGTCCCAGGTCCCTCCCAGTACTGGGAGGGAACTGGGATGTACTGGGAGGCACTACAATGTGCGGGGATGCCCTGGGATGTACTGTGGAGGAACTAGGATGTACAGGCTTGTACTGGGTTGTACCGGGTGGAACTGGCAGGGATTTGGGATGTACCAGGATCTACTGGGATGTACTGGGAGGTAACTGTTATGTACAGGGAAGGAACAGGGAGGTAACTGGGATGTACTGGTAGGGAACTGGGATGTACTGGGAGGGAACTGGGACGTACCGTGTGGACACTGGGATGTACTGGTATGTACTGGGAGGGAAGTGTTATGTACTGAGGGGAACTGGGACGTACTGGGATGTACTGGGAGGGAACTGTGAAGTACTGGGATGTACTGGGAGTGAACTGGGAGGGAACTGGTATGTAGTAGGATGTACTGGGAGGGAACTGGGATGTACTGGGAGGGAACTGGGATGTACTGGGAGGGAACTGGGATGTACTGGGAGGGAACTGGGAGGGAACTGGTATGTACTGGGAGGGAACTGGTATGTACTGGGAGGGAACTGGGTTGTACTGGGACATACTGGCAGGGAACTGGGATGTACTGGGAGGGGATTGGGACGGACTGGGAGGGAACTGGGATGTACTGGGCTGCACTGGTAGGGAACTGGGATGTACTGGGAGGAAACTGGAATGTCCCAGTTGACACCCACTTCCCTCCCAATGCCTCCCAGTATATCCCAGTTTCCTCCCAGTATATCCCAGTTTCCTCCCAGTACATCCCAGTAAATCCCAGCTCGCTGCCAGTACATGCCAATACATTGCTGTACATTCCAGTTCTGTTCCTGTACATCCCAATACATCCCCGTTCCATGCCAGTACATCCCAGTTTCCTACCAGTTCATCCCCGTACATCCCAATTCCCTCCCGGTTCACTACCACTTCTTTCCCAGTGCCTCCCAATACATCCCAGTTCCGTCCCATTACATCCCAGTACATCCCAGTTCCCTCCCAGTACATCCCAGGTCCCTCCCAGTACATCCCAGGTCCCTCCCAGTACTGGGAGGGAACTGGGATGTACTGGGAGGCACTACAATGTGCGGGGATGCCCTGGGATGTACTGTGGAGGAACTAGGATGTACAGGCTTGTACTGGGTTGTACCGGGTGGAACTGGCAGGGATTTGGGATGTACCAGGATCTACTGGGATGTACTGGGAGGTAACTGTTATGTACTGGGAAGGAACAGGGAGGGAACTGGGATGTACTGGTAGGGAACTGGGATGTACTGGGAGGGAACTGGGACGTACTGTGAGGACACTGGGATGTACTGGTATGTACTGGGAGGGAAGTGTTATGTACTGAGGGGAGCTGGGACGTCCTGGGATGTGCTGGGAGGGAACTGTGAAGTACTGGGATGTACTGGGAGTGAACTGGGAGGGAACTGGTATGTAGTAGGATGTACTGGGTGGGAACTGGGATGTACTGGGAGGGAACTGGGATGTACTGGGATGTACTGGGAGGGAACTGGGATGTACTGGGAGGGAACTGGGATGTACTGGGACATACTGGCAGGGAACTGGGATGTACTGGGAGGGGATTGGGACGGACTGGGAGGGAACTGGGATGTACTGGGCTGCACTGGTAGGGAACTGGGATGTACTGGGAGGAAACTGGAATGTCCCAGTTGACACCCACTTCCCTCCCAATGCCTCCCAGTATATCCCAGTTTCCTCCCAGTATATCCCAGTTTCCTCCCAGTACATCCCAGTAAATCCCAGTTCGCTCCCAGTACATCCCAATACATCGCCGTACATTCCAGTTCCATTCCTGTCCATCCCAATACATCCCCGTTCCATGCCAGTACATCCCAGTTCCCTACCAGTTCATCCCCGTACATCCCAATTCCCTCCCGGTTCACTACCACTTCTTTCCCAGTGCCTCCCAATACATCCCAGTTCCGTCCCATTACATCCCAGTACATCCCAGTTCCCTCCCAGTACATCCCAGTTCCCTCCCAGTACTGCGAGGGAGCTGGGATGTCCTGGGAGGCACTACAATGTGCGGGGATGCACAGGGATGTACTGTGGAGGAACTAGGATGTACAGGCTTGTACTGGGTTGTACCGGGTGGAACTGGCAGGGATTTGAAATGTCCTAGTATCTACTAGGATGTACTGGGATGTACTGGGAGGTAACTGTTGTGTACTGGGAGTGAACTGGGAGGGAACTGTGAAGTACTGGGATGTACTTAGAGGGAACTGGGATGTACTGGGAGGGAACTGGGATGTACTGGGTGGAAAGTGTTGGGAATTGGGATTTACTGGGAGGGAACTGGGATGGACTGGGAGGGAACTGGGATGTAGTGGGACATACTGGGAGGGAACTGGGATGTACTGGGGTGTACTGGGAGGGAACTGTTATGTACCGAGGGGGAACTGGGATGTACTGGGAGTGAACTGTGAAGTACTGGGATGTACTTAGAGGGAAGTGGGAGGGAACTTGAATGTAGTGGGAGGGTACTGGGATTTACTTGGAGGAAAGTGGCATGTACTGGGATGTAGTGGGATGGAACTGGGAGTGAACTGTGTGTGAACTGTGAGGGAACTGGGATGTACTGTGAGGGAACTGGGATGTACTGGGACGTACTGGGACAGACTGGGAGGGATCTGGGATGTACTGGGAGGGATCTGGGATGTACTGGGAGGGATCTGGGATGTACTGGGAGGCACTACAATGTGCGGGGATGCCCTGGGATGTACTGTGGAGGAACTAGGATGTACAGGCTTGTACTGGGTTGTACCGGGTGGAACTGGCAGGGATTTGGGATGTACCAGGATCTACTGGGATGTACTGGGATGTACTGGGAGGGAACTGTGAAGTACTGGGATGTACTGGGAGTGAACTGGGAGGGAACTGGTATGTAGTAGGATGTACTGGGTGGGAACTGGGATGTACCAGGATGTACTGGGATGTACTGGGAGGGAACTGGTATGTACTGGGAGGGAACTGGGATGTACTGGGATGTAGTGGGAGGGAACTGGGAGGGAACTGGTATGTACTGGGAGGGAACTGGTATGTACTGGGACATACTGGGAGGGGATTGGGACAGACTAGGAGGGAACTGGGATGTACTGGGCTGCACTGGTAGGGAACTGGGATGTACTGGGAGGAAACTGGAATGTCCCAGTTGACACCCACTTCCCTCCCAATGCCTCCCAGTATATCCCAGTTTCCTCCCAGTATATCCCAGTTTCCTCCCAGTACATCCCAGTAAATCCCAGCTCGCTGCCAGTACATGCCAATACATCGCTGTACATTCCAGTTCTGTTCCTGTACATCCCAATACATCCCCGTTCCATGCCAGTACATCCCAGTTTCCTACCAGTTCATCCCCGTACATCCCAGTTCCCTCCCGGTTCACTACCACTTCTTTCCCAGTGCCTCCCAATACATCCCAGTTCCGTCCCATTACATCCCAGTACATCCCAGTTCCCTCCCAGTACGTCCCAGTTCCCTCCCAGTACGTCCCCGGTCCCTCCCAGTACTGGGAGGGAACTGGGATGTACTGGGAGGCACTACAATGTGCGGGGATGCCCTGGGATGTACTGTGGAGGAACTAGGATGTACAGGCTTGTACTGGGTTGTACCGGGTGGAACTGGCAGGGATTTGGGATGTACCAGGATCTACTGGGATGTACTGGGAGGTAACTGTTGTGTACTGGGAAGGAACAGGGAGGGAACTGGGATGTACTGGTAGGGAACTGGGATGTACTGGGAGGGAACTGGGACGTACTGTGAGGACACTGGGATGTACTGGTATGTACTGGGAGGGAAGTGTTATGTACTGAGGGGAACTGGGACGTACTGGGATGTACTGGGAGGGAACTGTGAAGTACTGGGATGTACTGGGAGTGAACTGGGAGGGAACTGGTATGTAGTAGGATGTACTGGGTGGGAACTGGGATGTACCGGGAGGGAACTGGTATGTACTGGGAGGGAACTGGGATGTACTGGGATGTAGTGGGAGGGAACTGGGAGGGAACTGGTATGTACTGGGAGGGAACTGGTATGTACTGGGAGGGAACTGGGATGTACTGGGACATACTGGCAGGGAACTGGGATGTACTGGGAGGGGATTGGGACGGACTGGTAGGGAACTGGGATGTACTGGGCTGCACTGGTAGGGAACTGGGATGTACTGGGAGGAAACTGGAATGTCCCAGTTGACACCCACTTCCCTCCCAATGCCTCCCAGTATATCCCAGTTTCCTCCCAGTATATCCCAGTTTCCTCCCAGTACATCCCAGTAAATCCCAGCTCGCTGCCAGTACATCGCAGTACATTCCAGTTCCGTTCCTGTACATCCCAATACATCCCCGTTCCATGCCAGTACATCCCAGTTTCCTACCAGTTCATCCCCGTACATCCCAATTCCCTCCCGGTTCGCTACCACTTCTTTCCCAGTGCCTCCCAATACATCCCAGTTCCGTCCCATTACATCCCAGTACATCCCAGGTCCCTCCCAGTACATCCCAGGTCCCTCCCAGTACATCCCAGGTCCCTCCCAGTACTGGGAGGGAGCTGGGATGTACTGGGAGGCACTACAATGTGCGGGGATGCCCTGGGATGTACTGTGGAGGAACTAGGATGTACAGGCTTGTACTGGGTTGTACCGGGTGGAACTAGCAGGGATTTGGGATGTACCAGGATCTACTGGGATGTACTGGGAGGTAACTGTTATGTACTGGGAGTGAACTGGGAGGGAACTGGGACGTGCTGGTAGGTAACTGGGATGTACTGGGAGGGAACTGGGACGTACTGTGAGGACACTGGGATGTACTGTTATGTACTGGGAGGGAAGTGTTATGTACAGAGGGGAACCGGCGCGTACTGGGATGGAACTGTGAAGTACTGGGATGTACTGGGAGTGAACTGGGAGGGAACTGGTATGTGGTAGGATGTACTGGGTGGGAACTGGGATGTACCAGGATGTACTGGTATGTACTGGGAGGGAACTGGGATGTACTGGGACATACTGGCAGGGAACTGGGATGTACTGGGAGGGGATTGGGATGGACTGGGAGGGAACTGGGATGTACTGGGCTGCACTGGTAGGGAACTGGGATGTACTGGGAGGAAACTGGGATGTCCCAGTTGACACCCACTTCCCTCCCAATGCCTCCCAGTATATCCCAGTTTCCTCCCAGTATATCCCAGTTTCCTCCCAGTACATCCCAGTAAATCCCAGCTCGCTGCCAGTACATGCCAATACATCGCTGTACTTTCCAGTTCTGTTCCTGTACATCCCAATACATCCCCGTTCCATGCCAATACATCCCAGTTCCCTACCAGTTCATCCCCGTACATCCCAATTCCCTCCCGGTTCACTACCACTTCTTTCCCAGTTCCGTCCCATTACATCCCAGTTCCGTCCCATTACATCCCAGTTCCGTCCCATTACATCCCAGTACATCCCAGTTCCCTCCCAGTACATCCCAGGTCCCTCCCAGTACATCCCAGGTCCCTCCCAGTACTGGGAGGGAACTGGGATGTACTGGGAGGCACTACAATGTGCGGGGATGCCCTGGGATGTACTGTGGAGGAACTAGGATGTACAGGCTTGTACTGGGTTGTACCGGGTGGAACTGGCAGGGATTTGGGATGTACCAGGATCTACTGGGATGTACTGGGAGGTAACTGTTATGTACTGGGAAGGAACAGGGAGGTAACTGGGATGTACTGGTAGGGAACTGGGATGTACTGGGAGGGAACTGGGACGTACTGTGAGGACACTGGGATGTACTGGTATGTACTGGGAGGGAAGTGTTATGTACTGAGGGGAACTGGGACGTACTGGGATGTACTGGGAGGGAACTGTGAAGTACTGGGATGTACTGGGAGTGAACTGGGAGGGAACTGGTATGTAGTAGGATGTACTGGGTGGGAACTGGGATGTACCAGGATGTACTGGGATGTACTGGGAGGGAACTGGGATGTACTGGGATGTAGTGGGAGGGAACTGGGAGGGAACTGGGATGTACTGGGAGGGAACTGGTATGTACTGGGAGGGAACTGGGATGTACTGGGACATACTGGCAGGGAACTGGGATGTACTGGGAGGGGATTGGGACGGACTGGGAGGGAACTGGGATGTACCGGGGTGCACTGGTAGGGAACTGGGATGTACTGGGAGGAAACTGGAATGTCCCAGTTGACACCCACTTCCCTCCCAATGCCTCCCAGTACATCCCAGTAAATCCCAGCTCGCTGCCAGTACATCCCAGTACATCGCAGTACATTCCAGTTCCGTTCCTGTACATCCCAATACATCCCCGTTCCATGCCAGTACATCCCAGTTTCCTACCAGTTCATCCCCGTAAACCCCAATTCCCTCCCGGTTCGCTACCACTTCTTTCCCAGTGCCTCCCAATACATCCCAGTTCCGTCCCATTACATCCCAGTACATCCCAGGTCCCTCCCAGTACGTCCCAGTTCCCTCCCAGTACATCCCAGTTCCCTCCCAGTACATCCCAGGTCCCTCCCAGTACTGGGAGGGACCTGGGATGTACTGGGAGGCACTACAATGTGCGGGGATGCCCTGGGATGTACTGTGGAGGAACTAGGATGTACAGGCTTGTACTGGGTTGTACCGGGTGGAACTGGCAGGGATTTGGGATGTACCAGGATCTACTGGGATGTACTGGGATGTACTGGGAGGTAACTGTTGTGTACTGGGAGTGAACTGGGAGAGAACTGGGATGTACTGGGAGGGAACTGGGATGTACTGTGAGGACACTGGGATGTACTGGTATGTACTGGGAGGGAAGTGTTATGTACTGAGGGGAACTGGGACGTACTGGGACGTGCTGGGAGGGAACTATGAAGTATTGGGATGTACTTAGAGGGAACTGGGATGTACTGGGAGGGAACTGGGAGTGAACTGGGAGGGAACTGTGAAGTACTGGGATGTACTTAGAGGGAACTGGGATGTACTGGGAGGGAACTGGGATGTACTGGGTGAAAAGTGTTGGGAATTGGGATTTACTGGGAGGGAACTGGGATGGACTGGGAGGGAACTGGGATGTCCCAGTTGACACCCACTTCCCTCCCAGTGCCTCCCAGTATATCCCAGTTTCCTCCCAGTACATCCCAGTAAATCCCAGTTTGCTCCCAGTACATCCCAGTACATCGCAGTACATTCCAGTTCCGTTACTGTACATCCCAATACATCCCCGTTCCATGCCAGTACATCCCAGTTCCCTACCAGTTAATCCCCGTACATCCCAGTTCCCTCCCGGTTCACTACCACTTCTTTCCCAGTTCCGTCCCATTACATCCCAGTTCCGTCCCATTACATCCCAGTACATCCCAGTTCCCTCCCAGTACGTCCCAGTTCCCTCCCAGTACATCCCAGGTCCCTCCCAGTACTGGGAGGGAACTGGGATGTACTGGGAGGCACTACAATGTGCGGGGATGCCCTGGGATGTACTGTGGAGGAACTAGGATGTACAGGCTTGTACTGGGTTGTACCGGGTGGAACTGGCAGGGATTTGGGATGTACCAAGATCTACTAGGATGTACTGGGATGTACTGGGAGGGAACTGGTATGTAGTAGGATGTACTGGGTGGGAACTGGGATGTACCAGGATGTACTGGGAGGGAACTGGTATGTACTGGGAGGGAACTGGGATGTACTGGGTGGAAAGTGTTGGGAATTGGGATTTACTGGGAGGGAACTGGGATGGACTGGGAGGGAACTGGGATGTAGTGGGACATACTGGGAGGGAACTGGGATGTACTGGGGTGTACTGGGGGGGAACTGGGATGTACTGGGAGTGAACTGTGAAGTACTGGGATGTACTTAGAGGGAAGTGGGAGGGAACTTGGATGTAGTGGGAGGGAACTGGGGTTTACTTGGAGGAAAGTGGCATGTACTGGGATGTACTGGAATGGAACTGGGAGTGAACTGTGTGTGAACTGTGAGGGAACTGGGATGTACTGTGAGGGAACTGGGATGTACTGGGATGTACTGGGACAGACTGGGAGGGATCTGGGAGGGACTGGGAGGGATCTGGGATGTACTGGGCTGCACTGGTAGGGAACTGGGATGTACTGGGAGGAAACTGGAATGTCCCAGTTGACACCCACTTCCCTCCCAATGCCTCCCAGTATATCCCAGTTTCCTCCCAGTATATCCCAGTTTCCTCCCAGTACATCCCAGTAAATCCCAGCTCGCTCCCAGTACATCCCAGTACATCGCAGTACATTCCAGTTCCGTTCCTGTACATCCCAATACATCCCCGTTCCATGCCAGTACATCCCAGTTTCCTACCAGTTCATCCCCGTACATCCCAATTCCCTCCCGGTTCACTACCACTTCTTTCCCAGTGCCTCCCAATACATCCCAGTTCCGTCCCATTACATCCCAGTACATCCCAGTTCCCTCCCAGTACGTCCCAGTTCCCTCCCAGTCTGTCCCAGTACATCCCAGTACATCCCAGTTCCCTCACAGTACATCCCAGTACTGGGAGGGACCTGGGATGTACTGGGAGGCACTACAATGTGCGGGGATGTCCTGGGATGTACCGTGGAGGAACTAGGATGTACAGGCTTGTACTGGGTTGTACCGGGTGGAACTGGCATGGATTTGGGATGTACCAGGATCTACTGGGATGTACTGGGATGTACTGAGAGGTAACTGTTATGTACTGGGAAGGAACTGGTAGGGAACTGGGATGTACTGGTAGGGAACTGGGATGTACTGGGAGGGAACTGGGACGTACTGTGAGGACACTGGGATGTACTGTTATGTACTGGGAGGGAAGTGTTATGTACTGAGGGCAACTGGTGCGTACTGGGATGTACTGGGAGGGAACTGTGAAGTACTGGGATGTACTGGGGGTGAACTGGGAGGGAACTGGTATGTAGTAGGATGTACTGGGTGGGAACTGGGATGTACTGGGATGTACTGGGTGGGAACTGGGATGTACTGGGAGGGAACTGGGATGTACTGGGACATACTGGCAGGGAACTGGGATGTACTGGGAGGGGATTGGGACGGACTGGGAGGGAACTGGGATGTACTGGGCTGCACTGGTAGGGAACTGGGATGTACTGGGAGGAAACTGGAATGTCCCAGTTGACACCCACTTCCCTCCCAATGACTCCCAGTATATCCCCGTTTCCTCCCAGTATATCCCAGTTTCCTCCCAGTACATCCCAGTAAATCCCAGCTCGCTGCCAGTACATGCCAATACATCGCTGTACATTCCAGTTCTGTTCCTGTCCATCCCAATTCATCCCCGTTCCATGCCAGTACATCCCAGTTTCCTACCAGTTCATCCCCGTACATCCCAATTCCCTCCCGGTTCACTACCACTTCTTTCCCAGTGCCTCCCAATACATCCCAGTTCCGTCCCATTACATCCCAGTACGTCCCAGTTCCCTCCCAGTACGTCCCAGTTCCCTCCCAGTACTGGGAGGGAACTGGGATGTACTGGGAGGCACTTCAATGTGCGGGGATGCCCTGGGATGTACTGTGGAGGAACTAGGATGTACAGGCTTGTACTGGGTTGTACCGGGTGGAACTGGCAGGGATTTGGGATGTACCAGGATCTACTGGGATGTACTGGGAGGTAACTGTTATGTACTGGGAAGGAACAGGGAGGGAAATGGGATGTACTGGTAGGGAACTGGGATGTACTGGGAGGGAACTGGGACGTACTGTGAGGACACTGGGATGTACTGGTATGTACTGGGAGGGAAGTGTTATGTACTGAGGGGAACTGGGACGTACTGGGATGTACTGGGAGGGAACTGTGAAGTACTGGGATGTACTGGGAGGGAACTGGGAGGGAACTGGTATGTAGTAGGATGTACTGGGTGGGAACTGGGATGTACCAGGATGTACTGGGATGTACTGGGAGGGAACTGGTATGTACTGGGAGGGAACTGGTATGTACTGGGATGTAGTGGGAGTGAACTGGGAGGGAACTGGGATGTACTGGGAGGGAACTGGTATGTACTGGGAGGGAACTGGGATGTACTGGGACATACTGGCAGGGAACTGGGATGTACTGGGAGGGGATTGGGACAGACTGGGAGGGAACTGGGATGTACTGGGCTGCACTGGTAGGGAACTGGGATGTACTGGGAGGAAATTGGAATGTCCCAGTTGACACCCACTTCCCTCCCAATGCCTCCCAGTATATCCCAGTTTCCTCCCAGTATATCCCAGTTTCCTCCCAGTACATCCCAGTAAATCCCAGCTCGCTGCCAGTACATGCCAATACATCGCTGTACATTCCAGTTCTGTTCCTGTACATCCCAATACATCCCCGTTCCATGCCAGTACATCCCAGTTCCCTACCAGTTCATCCCCGTACATCCCAATTCCCTCCCGGTTCACTACCACTTCTTTCCCAGTTCCGTCCCATTACATCCCAGTTCCGTCCCATTACATCCCAGTACATCCCAGGTCCCTCCCAGTACATCCCAGGTCCCTCCCAGTACTGGGAGGGAACTGGGATGTACTGGGAGGCACTACAATGTGCGGGGATGCCCTGGGATGTACTGTGGAGGAACTAGGATGTACAGGCTTGTACTGGGTTGTACCGGGTGGAACTAGCAGGGATTTGGGATGTACCAGGATCTACTGGGATGTACTGGGAGGTAACTGTTATGTACTGGGAGTGAACTGGGAGGGAACTGGGACGTACTGGTAGGGAACTGGGATGTACTGGGAGGGAACTGGGACGTACTGTGAGGACACTGGGATGTACTGTTATGTACTGGGAGGGAAGTGTTATGTACTGAGGGGAACTGGTGCGTACTGGGATGTACTGGGATGGAACTGTGAAGTACTGGGATGTACTGGGAGTGAACTGGGAGGGAACTGGTATGTAGTAGGATGTACTGGGTGGGAACTGGGATGTACCAGGATGTACTGGGAGGGAACTGGGATGTACTGGGATGTAGTGGGAGGGAACTGGGATGTACTGGGAGGGAACTGGGATGTACTGGGATGTACTGGCAGGGAACTGGGATGTACTGGGAGGGGATTGGGATGTACTGGGAGGGAACTTAGATGTATTGGGAGGGAAGTGTTATGTACCACGGGGGAACTGGGACGTACTGGGATGTAGTGGGAGTGAACTGTGAAGTACTGGGATGTACTGTGAGGGAACTGGGATGTACTGGGAGGGAACTTTAAAGTACTGGGATGTACTTAGAGGAAACTGGGAGGCAACTGGCATGTACTGGGATGTACTGGAATGGAACTGGGAGTGAACTGTGTGTGAACTGGGAGGGAACTGGGATGTACTGTGAGGGAACAGGGATGTACTGGGAGGGACTGGGAGGGATCTGGGATGTACTGGGCTGCACTGGTAGGGAACTGGGATGTACTGGGAGGAAACTGGAATGTCCCAGTTGACACCCACTTCCCTCCCAGTTTCCTCCCAGTATATCCCAGTTTCCTCCCAGTATATCCCAGTTTCCTCCCAGTATATCCCACTAAATCCCAGTTCGCTCCCAGTACATCCCAATACATCGCCGTACATTCCAGTTCCGTTCCTGTCCATCCCAATACATCCCCGTTCCATGCCAGTACATCCCAGTTTCCTACCAGTTCATCCCCGTACATCCCAATTCCCTCCCGGTTCACTACCACTTCTTTCCCAGTGCCTCCCAATACATCCCAGTTCCGTCCCATTACATCCCAGTACGTCCCAGTTCCCTCCCAGTACATCCCAGGTCCCTCCCAGTACTGGGAGGGAACTGGGATGTACTGGGAGGCACTACAATGTGCGGGGATGCCCTGGGATGTACTGTGGAGGAACTAGGATGTACAGGCTTGTACTGGGTTGTACCGGGTGGAACTGGCAGGGATTTGGGATGTACCAGGATCTACTGGGATGTACTGGGAGGTAACTGTTATGTACTGGGAGTGAACTGGGAGGTAACTGGGACGTACTGGTAGGGAACTGGGATGTACTGTGAGGGAACTGGGACGTACTGTGAGGACACTGGGATGTACTGTTATGTACTGGGAGGGAAGTGTTATGTACTGAGGGGAACTGGTGCGTACTGGGATGTACTGGGAGGGAACTGTGAAGTACTGGGATGTACTGGGAGTGAACTGGGAGGGAACTGGTATGTAGTAGGATGTACTGGGTGGGAACTGGGATGTACCAGGATGTACTGGGATGTACTGGGAGGGAACTGGTATGTACTGGGAGGGAACTGGGATGTAGTGGGAGGGAACTGGGAGGGAACTGGGATGTACTGGGATGTACTGGCAGGGAACTGGGATGTACTGGGAGGGGATTGGGATGTACTGGGAGGGAACTTGGATGTATTGGGAGGGAAGTGTTATGTACCAAGGGGGAACTGGGACGTACTGGGATGTAGTGGGAGTGAACTGTGAAGTACTGGGATGTACTGGGAGGGAACTGGGATGTACTGGGAGGGAACTTTAAAGTACTGGGATGTACTTAGAGGAAACTGGGAGGCAACTGGCATGTACTGGGATGTACTGGAATGGAACTGGGAGTGAACTGTGTGTGAACTGGGAGGGAACTGGGATGTACTGTGAGGGAACTGGGATGTACTGGGATGTACTGGGAGGGACTGGGAGGGATCTGGGATGTACTGGGCTGCACTGGTAGGGAACTGGGATGTACCGGGAGGGAACTGGGATGTACTGGGAGGGAACAGGTATGTACTGGGAGCGAACTGGGATGTACCAGGATGTACTGGGATGTACTGGGAGGGAACTGGTATGTACTGGGAGGGAACTGGGATGTACTGGGACATACTGGCAGGGAACTGGGATGTACTGGGAGGGGATTGGGACGGACTGGGAGGGAACTGGGATGTACTGGGCTGCACTGGTAGGGAACTGGGATGTACTGGGAGGAAACTGGAATGTCCCAGTTGACACCCACTTCCCTCCCAATGCCTCCCAGTATATCCCAGTTTCCTCCCAGTATATCCCAGTTTCCTCCCAGTACATCCCAGTAAATCCCAGTTCGCTGCCAGTACATGCCAATACATCGCTGTACATTCCAGTTCTGTTCCTGTACATCCCAATACATCCCCGTTCCATGCCAGTACATCCCAGTTCCCTACCAGTTCATCCCCGTACATCCCAATTCCCTCCCGGTTCACTACCACTTCTTTCCCAGTGCCTCCCAATACATCCCAGTTCCGTCCCATTACATCCCAGTACATCCCAGTTCCCTCCCAGTACATCCCAGTTCCCTCCCAGTACTGGGAGGGACCTGGGATGTACTGGGAGGCACTACAATGTGCGGGGATGCCCTGGGATGTACTGTGGAGGAACTAGGATGTACAGGCTTGTACTGGGTTGTACCGGGTGGAACTGGCAGGGATTTGGGATGTACCAGGATCTACTGGGATGTACTGGGAGGTAACTGTTATGTACTGGGAAGGAACAGGGAGGTAACTGGGATGTACTGGTAGGGAACTGGGATTTACTGGGAGGGAACTGGGACTTACTGTGAGGACACTGGGATGTACTGGTATGTACTGGGAGGGAACTGTGAAGTACTGGTATGTACTGGGAGGGAACTGTGAAGTACTGGGATGTACTGGGTGGGAACTGGGATGTACCGGGATGTACTGGGATGTAGTGGGAGGGAACTGGTATGTACTGGGAGGGAACTGGGATGTACTGGGACATACTGGCAGGGAACTGGGATGTACTGGGAGGGGATTGGGACGGACTGGGAGGGAACTGGGATGTACTGGGCTGCACTGGTAGGGAACTGGGATGTACTGGGAGGAAACTGGAATGTCCCAGTTGACACCCACTTCCCTCCCAATGCCTCCCAGTATATCCCAGTTTCCTCCCAGTATATCCCAGTTTCCTCCCAGTACATCCCAGTAAATCCCAGCTCGCTCCCAGTACATGCCAATACATCGCTGTACATTCCAGTTCTGTTCCTGTACATCCCAATACATCCCCGTTCCATGCCAGTACATCCCAGTTCCCTACCAGTTCATCCCCGTACATCCCAGTTCCCTCCCGGTTCACTACCACTTCTTTCCCAGTGCCTCCCAGTACATCCCAGTTCCGTCCCATTACATCCCAGTACATCCCAGTTCCCTCCCAGTACGTCCCAGGTCCCTCCCAGTACATCCCAGGTCCCTCCAGTACTGGGAGGGAACTGGGATGTACTGGGAGGCACTACAATGTGCGGGGATGCCCTGGGATGTACTGTGGAGGAACTAGGAAGTACAGGCGTGTACTCGGTTGTACCGGGTGGAACTAGCAGGGATTTGGGATGTACCAGGATCTACTGGGATGTACTGGGATGTACTGGGAGGTAACTGTTGTGTACTGGGAGTGAACTGGGAGAGAACTGGGATGTACTGGGAGGGAACTGGGATGTACTGTGAGGACACTGGGATGTACTGGTATGTACTGGGAGGGAAGTGTTATGTACTGAGGGGAACTGGGACGTACTGGGATGTACTGGGAGGGAACTGGGACGTACTGTGAGGACACTGGGATGTACTGGTATGTACTGGGAGGGAAGTGTTATGTACTGAGGGGAACTGGGACGTACTGGGACGTGCTGGGAGGGAACTATGAAGTATTGGGATGTACTTAGAGGGAACTGGGATGTACTGGGAGGGAACTGGGAGGGAACTGGGAGGGAACTGTGAAGTACTGGGATGTACTGGGAGGGAACTGGTATGTACTGGGAGGGAACTGGGATGTACTGGGTGGAAAGTGTTGGGAATTGGGATTTACTGGGAGGGAACTGGGATGGACTGGGAGGGAACTGGGATGTAGTGGGACATACTGGGAGGGAACTGGGATGTACTGGGGTGTACTGGGAGGGAACTGTTATGTACCGAGGGGGAACTGGGATGTACTGGGAGTGAACTGTGAAGTACTGGGATGTACTTAGAGGGAAGTGGGAGGGAACTTGGATGTAGTGGGAGGGAACTGGGATTTACTTGGAGGAAAGTGGCATGTACTGGGATGTACTGGAATGGAACTGGGAGTGAACTGTGTGTGAACTGTGAGGGAACTGGGATGTACTGGGATGTACTGGGACGGACTGGGAGGGAACTGGGATGTACTGGGAGGGATCTGGGATGTACTGGGCTGCACTGGTAGGGAGCTGGGATGTACTGGGAGGAAACTGGAATGTCCCAGTTGACACCCACTTCCCTCCCAGTATATCCCAGTTTCCTCCCAGTACATCCCAGTAAATCCCAGTTTGCTCCCAGTACATCCCAGTACATCGCAGTACATTCCAGTTCCGTTCCTGTACATCCCAATACATCCCCGTTCCATGCCAGTACATCCCAGTTTCCTACCAGTTCATCCCCGTACATCCCACTTCCCTCCCGGTTCACTACCACTTCTTTCCCAGTGCCTCCCAATACATCCCAGTTCCGTCCCATTACATCTCAGTACATCCCAGTTCCCTCCCAGTACGTCCCAGTTCCCTCCCAGTACATCCCAGTTCCCTCCCAGTACATCCCAGTTCCCTCCCAGTAAATCCCAGTTCCCTCACAGTACATACCAGTTCCCTCCCAGTACATCCCAGTACATCCCAGTTCCCACCCAGTACATCCTACTACATACCAGTTCCCTCCCAGTTCACCCCCAGTACATCCCAGTACGTCCCAGTTCCCCTCAGTACATAACACTTCCCTCCCAGTACATAACAGTACATCCCAGTGTCCTCACAGTACGTCCCAGTTCCCTCCCAGTACATCCCAGTTTCCTCCCAGTACATCCCAGTTCCCTCCCTGTTCCTTCCCAGTACATAACAGTTACCTCCCAGTACATCCCAGTAGATCCTGGTACATCCCAAATCCCTGCCAGTTCCACCCGGTACAACCCAGTACAAGCCTGTACATCCTAGTTCCTCCACAGTACATCCCAGGGCATCCCCGCACATTGTAGTGCCTCCCAGTACATCCCAGTTCCCTCCCAGTACTGGGAGGGACCTGGGATGTACTGGGAGGGAACTGGGACGTACTGGGAGGGAACTGGGATGTACTGGGATGTAATGGGACGGAACTGGGATGTATTGGGAGGCACTGGGAAAGAAGTGGTAGTGAACCGGGAGGGAATTGGGATGTACGGGGATGAACTGGTAGGGAACTGGGATGTACTGGCATGGAACGGGGATGTATTGGGATGTACAGGAACGGAACTGGAATGTACTGGGATGTACTGGGAGCAAACTGGGATTTACTGGGATGTACTGGGAGGAAACTGGGAGGAAAGTGGGTGTCAACTGGGACATTCCAGTTTCCTCCCAGTACATCCCAGTTCCCTACCAGTGCATCCCAGTCCGTCCCAGTTCCCTCCCAGTCCGTCCCAGTACATCCCAGTTCCCTCCCAGTTCACTCCCAGTACATAACAGATACCTCCCAGTACATCCCAGTACATCCCAGTAGATCCTGGTACATCCCAAATCCATGCCAGTTCCACCCGGTACAACCCAGTACAAGCCTGTACATCCTAGTTCCTCCACAGTACATCCCAGGGCATCCCCGCACATTGTAGTGCCTCCCAGTACATCCCAGGTCCCTCCCAGTACTGGGAGGGACCTGGGATGTACTGGGAGGGAACTGGGACGTACTGGGAGGGAACTGGGATGTACTGGGATGTAATGGGACGGAACTGGGATGTATTGGGAGGCACTGGGAAAGAAGTGGTAGTGAACCGGGAGGGAATTGGGATGTACGGGGATGAACTGGTAGGGAACTGGGATGTACTGGCATGGAACGGGGATGTATTGGGATGTACAGGAACGGAACTGGAATGTACTGGGATGTACTGGGAGCAAACTGGGATTTACTGGGATGTACTGGGAGGAAACTGGGAGTCAACTGGGACATTCCAGTTTCCTCCCAGTACATCCCAGTTCCCTACCAGTGCATCCCAGTCCGTCCCAGTTCCCTCCCAGTCCGTCCCAGTACATCCCAGTTCCCTCCCAGTTCACTCCCAGTACATAACAGATACCTCCCAGTACATCCCAGTACATCCCAGTAGATCCTGGTACATCCCAAATCCATGCCAGTTCCACCCGGTACAACCCAGTACAAGCCTGTACATCCTAGTTCCTCCACAGTACATCCCAGGGCATCCCCGCACATTGTAGTGCCTCCCAGTACATCCCAGTTCCCTCCCAGTACTGGGAGGGACCTGGGATGTACTGGGAGGGAACTGGGACGTACTGGGATGTAATGGGACGGAACTGGGATGTATTGGGAGGCACTGGGAAAGAAGTGGTAGTGAACCGGGAGGGAATTGGGATGTACGGGGATGAACTGATAGGAAACTGGGATGTACTGGCATGGAACGGGGATGTATTGGGATGTACAGGAACAGAACTGGAATGTACAGCAATGTATTGGCATGTACTGGCAGCGAACTGGGATTTACTGGGATGTACTGGGAGGAAACTGGGATATACTGGGAGGCATTGGGAGGGAAGTGGGTGTCAACTGGGACATTCCAGTTTCCTCCCAGTACATCCCAGTTCCCTACCAGTGCAGCCCAGTACATCCCAGTTCCCTCCCAGTCCGTCCCAATCCCCTCCCAGTACATCCCAGTTCCCTGCCAGTATGTCCCAGTACATCCCAGTTCCCTCCCAGTTCCCTCCCACTACATCCCAGTACATCCCGGTACATGCCAGTTCCCACCCAGTACATCCTACTACATACCAGTTCCCTCCCAGTTCACTCCCAGTACATCCCACTACTTCACAGTTCCCTCCCAGTACATCCCAGATCCCTCCCAGTCCCTCCCAGTACATCCCAGTTCCCTCACAGTATATCCCAGTTCCCTCACAGTTCACACACAGTTCGCTCCCAGTTCCATTCCAGTACATCCCAGTACATGCCAGTTGCCTCCCAGTTTCCTCTAAGTACATCCCAGTACTTCAAAGTTCCCTCCCAGTACATCCCAGTTCACTCCCACTACATCCCAGTAGGTCCCAGTTCCCCCTTGGTACATAACACTTCCCTCCCAATACATCCAAGTTCCCTCCCAGTACATCCCAATCCCCTCCCAGTACATCCCAGTTCCCTGCCAGTATGTCCCCAGTACATCCCAGTTCGCTCCCAGTACATACCAGTTCCCTCCCAGTACATCCCAGTTCCCTCCCAGTTCCCTCCCACTACATCCCAGTACATCCCAGTTCCCTCCCAGTACATACCAGTTCCCTCCTAGTACATCCCAGTTCCCACCCAGTACATCCTACTACATACCAGTTCCCTCCCAGTTGACTCCCAGTACATCCCAGTACTTCACAGTTCCCTCCCAGTACATCCTAGTACGTCCCAGTTCCCCTCAGTACATAACACTTCCCTCCCAGTACATAACAGTACATCCCAGTGTCCTCACAGTACGTCCCAGTTCCCTCCCAGTACATCCCAGTTCCCTCCCAGTACATCCCAGTTCCCTCCCAGTTCCTTCCCAGTACATAACAGTTACCTCCCAGTACATCCCAGTACATCCTAAATCCCTGCCAGTTCCACCTGGCACAACCCAGTACAAGCCTGTACATCCTAGTTCCTCCACGGTACATCCCAGGGCATCCCCGCACATTGTAGTGCCTCCCAGTACATCCCAGTTCCCTCCCAGTACTGGGAGGGACCTGGGATGTACTGGGAGGGAACTGGGACGTACTGGGATGTAATGGGACGGAACTGGGATGTATTGGGAGGCACTGGGAAAGAAGTGGTAGTGAACCGGGAGGGAATTGGGATGTAAGGGGATGAACTGGTAGGAAACTGGGATGTACTGGAATGTACGGCGATGTATTGGCATGTACTGGGAGCGAGCTGGGATTTACTGGGATGTACTGGGAGGAAACTGGGATATACTGGGAGGAAAGTGGGTGTCAACTGGGACATTCCAGTTTCCTCCCAGTACATCCCAGTTCCCTACCAGTGCAGCCCAGTACATCCCAGATCCCTCCCAGTCCCTCCCAGTCCCTCCCAGTACATCCCAGTTCCCTCACAGTACATCCCAGTTCCCTCCCAGTTCACACACAGTTCACTCCCAGTTCCCTCCCAGTACATCCCAGTTCCCTCACAGTACATCCCAGTACTTCACAGTTCACTCCCACTACATCCCAGTACGTCCCAGTTCCCCCTTGGTACATAACACTTCCCTCCCAATACATCCAAGTTCCCTCCCAGTACATCCCAATCCCCTCCCAGTACATCCCAGTTCCCTGAGAGTATGTCCCAGTACATCCCAGTTCCCTCCCAGTTCCCTCCCACTACATCCCAGTTCCCTCCCAGTACATCCCAGTTCCCTCCCAGTTCCCTCCCAGTACATACCAGTTCCCTCCCAGTACATCCCAGGACATCCCAGTTCCCACCCAGTACATCCTACTACATACCAGTTCCCTCCCAGTTCACTCCCAGTACATCCCAGTACTTCACAGTTCCATCCCAGTACATCCCAGTACGCACCAGTTCCCCTCTGTACATAACACTTCCCTCCCAGTACATACCAGTACATCCCAGTGTCCTCACAGTACGTCCCAGTTCCCTCCCAGTACATCCCAGTTCCCTACCAGTACATCCCAGTTCCCTCCCTGTTCCTTCCCAGTACATAACAGTTACCTCCCAGTACATACCAGTAGATCCTGGTATATCCCAAATCCCTGCCAGTTCCACCCGGTACAACCCAGTACAAGCCTGTACATCCTAGTTCCTCCACAGTACATCCCAGGGCATCCCCGCACATTGTAGTGCCTCCCAGTACATCCCAGCTCCCTCCCAGTACTGGGAGGGACCTAGGATTAACGGGGAGGGACCTGGGATGTACTGGGAGGGACCTGGGATGTACTGGGATGTAATGGGACGGAACTGGGATGTATTGGGAGGCACTGGGAAAGAAGTGGTAGTGAACCGGGAGGGAATTGGGATGTACGGGGATGAACTGGTAGGGAACTGGGATGTACTGGCATGGAACGGGGATGTATTGGGATGTACAGGCACGGAACTGGAATGTACTGCGATGTACTGGGATGTACTGGGAGCAAACTGGGATTTACTGGGATGTACTGGGAGGAGACTGGGATATACTGGGAGGCACTGGGAGGGAAGTGGGTGTCAACTGGGACATTCCAGATTCCTCCCAGTACATCCCAGTTCCCTACCAGTGCAGCCCAGTACATCCCAGAGCCCTCCCAGTCTGTCCCAGTACATCCCAGTACATCCCAGTTCCCTCACAGTTCACACACAGTTCACTCCCAGTTCCATTCCAGTACAGCCCAGTACATGCCAGTTTCCTCCAAGTAAATCCCAGTTCTCTCCCACTACATCCAAGTTCCCTCCCACTTCCCTCTAAGTACATCCCAGTACTTCAAAGTTCACTCCCAGTACATCCCAGTTCCCCCTCGGTACATAACAGTCCCCTCCCAGTACACCCCAGTACATCCCAGTTCCCTCCCAGTATGTCCCACTACATCCCAGTTCGCTCCCAGTCCATCCCAGTTCCCTCCCAGTAAATCCCAATTCCCAACACTTTCCACCCAGTACATCCCAGTTCCCTCCCAGTACATCCCAGTACCCTCTAAGTACATCCCAGTACTTCACAGTTCCCTCCCAGCACATCCCAGTACGTCCCAGTTCCCCTCAGTACATAACACTTCCCTCCCAGTACATCCCGGTACATCCCAAATCCCTGCTAGTTCCACCCGGTACAACCCAGTACAAGCCTGTACACCCTACTTCCTCCACGGTACATCCCAGGACATCCCAGCACATTGTAGTGCCTCCCAGTACACCCCAGTTCCCTCCCAGTACATCCCAGTTCCCTCCCAGTTCCCTCCCAGTACATCCCAGTTCCCTCCCAGTACATCCCAGTTCCCTCCCAGTACATCCCAGTACTTCACAGTTCCCTCCCAGCACATCCCAGTACGTCCCAGTTACCCTCAGTACATAACACTTCCCTCCCAGTACATACCAGTACATCCCAGTTCCCTACCAGTTCCCTACCAGTTCCTTCCCAGTACATAACAGTTACCTCCCAGTACATCCCAGTACATCCTGGTACATCCCAAATTCCTGCCAGTTCCACCCGGTACAACCCAGTACAAGCCTGTACATCCTAGTTCCTCCACACTACATCCCAGGACATCCCAGGACATTGTAGAGCCTCCCAGTACGTCCCAGTTCCCTCCCAGTACAACCCAGTAGATCCTGGTACGTCCCCGTTCCCCGCACTGTACGTCCCCGTTCCCCGCACTGTACTGGGAGGACAACCGAGCCTGCGCAGTGACTGACATAGGGAACGAGCAAGTTTGTACCCATCACTAGACAAGACAATAATGACTATGTATGAGTATGTGAAATTTTCATCTATAAATTGTACGGGAAAGGTGCGTGAGGTACGCACGCCAGGAGGAGCGATCCCCCGTGCATCCGGCGCCGCGAATAAAGAATGCCTGCTCTTTAATACTAAATTGGTGTTGAGGAGTCGTTTCCGATTTTAACGCGTTTTTCGGTAACACAGGGAGTCAGATCAAGAGAGCCAGAGAACAACAAAACACCGACAGGCTACAGGACAGAGCAGGAGGAATAAAAAAAAAAAAAAAAAACGGAGCCAGAGCCAGGCAGAGAGAGGCGGAGAAAGAAAAAGGAGCCACAGGCTACAGGACAGAGAGAGGGAGGACTGAAAAGACGGGGAGGCAGGGAGCCACTCAGAGCGAGACGGAGAAAGAAGGTGCGGGGGGGCGCAAAAAAAAATAATTTTGCAGCAGGTAAGGAAAGAGAGGGGGCCGGGGGAGAGACAGGGAGGGCCCAGGACGCACAAGAGAGGCAACGGGGCCCCAGTGGCCCAGGACTCACCGCGACTCTCGCTCTCAGCGCTGCTGGCACAATTTAGCCGTTCAGATGCTTCTTTCCCCTCCTCTCCTCCCTGCCTCTTCTGCAGCTCCAGACTCTAGGCCGTCCTCCACCTGAAGAGAATACGTGGGTGTCTTACAGCTCTTACCAGATGAGGCTTCCTAGGCACGTAGCCTAGCTCGCTCGTGCACTACACGCCCGTACCCAACTCCGGGTTACGCGTACAGACCCTACGGTGCACGTTGGTGGCCTGGCCCGCTGCGGGCTATGAAGGGGGATCCTTCCTCCCCCACCTGCATGGACAGGCTCTCTCTTGCCTGCGGCAGGAAGGCAGCTGGCAGCCAGAGCACCTTCAGTTTCTTCTTCTTTACCTTTCGTTGGCGTCTCCAGCTTCAGCCGAGGCAGCTCCTGTCCGCAGCCGGGAAGGGCTTTGTCTATCCCTTTTCGGCCCTGCGCTGCGAGGACGGCGAGGACGGGCAGAGAGAAGCCACGCGAGCCTGAGACGGCCGCAGGCAACGGCATCCCCGGGGGAAGGACAGACAACCACGTCCTCAGCACGGTCTCTGGGAGAGGGAAAGAAGAAACAGCGACCGTCATTACCGTCGATCGACCCTGGCCAAAGCCTCTCCTTCCGCAGGGGCTTCTGGACACACCGCTCCCTCCCCACGCTACTGCTAAGGGCCCCTGCGCCAAGGGGGAATCCAGTGCGCTTGAGGGACGGCTTGCTGCCTTCACGACAGGGCCTGGGGGCGGCCTAAGGCTATGCAGCACGCTTATGGGGAGGTGCCGGAGCTGGGGGCAGGCGCACGGGGCAAGGGGGGCCAGGGGAGGCTGAGCGGGACCTCCGGTGGGCCGGGGACGCGGCCATCATCTGCGCCCTGGGCACGGGGAAAAGGTCATCGTCCTCCTCCTTTCCCTCTTCCCTTCTGTCAGCTCCCAGGGAACTCACCGCTTCTCGGGAAGCGGCCGCACCCGCAAGCCCCCAGTAATCAACACGAAGCCAACCCCAAAAATACACCTCGCGTACCGTACGCGCCACGGCCGCCCGGCACCCGAGCGCCGGAAGACCGCGCCTCCCGCCATGCCCGGCGAACCACGTGACAGGGCCGGCAGCCACTGCGCCAGGAATACAGCTCCCGGCATGCTCTGCGGCACAACCCGGCCGCCCGGCAGCCGCAAGGACTACAGCTCCCGGCATGCTCTGCGGCACAACCCGGCCGCCCGGCGGCCGGTTTGATGCGGAGCCACCCAGCATCCCTGCGAGCACAGCTGCAGGCGCAACAGCAGTTACGCAGCCACAACTAGGCACTAAACAAAGGCTTTCCAACACTGGAGGTCTAGAACAGGTAGACATTAGCACAGAAGCACAAGGGGCTCCGTCACCCTGCACAAATCTCCCCGTGCCTACACACGCACACGTTCAGAAGTTAGTTATCAGAAAACGCCCGACTCAGCCATTTGCCACAGTCACGAGACTCACGACATGATAACACGACATGACACACGAGGTGGGCTCAGAGTTTTAAGGCAAGAAATACCTCCCACGCCCCCCACCCGAGATCTTTCAGGGTCCACACCTGCCATCGCCCCGCACCAAACCTACCCGGCCAAAGGCTTTCAGGTGGCCCGAAACACTGTACACAGAAAATAACCAGGGACAGACCTGCATTGTTCGGAAGCGAACGATGCCCGACCGGGGCTCCTCTGCGGGGCACGGAGCCCCCCGGCCCCGCCCGGAGACACACACCCGCCCCCCGCTGCCCAAACTCACCCACCAGCGCTCTCCGGCCCCCGGACACGGCCGCGCTGCTCTCTCAGGCGGCTGCCGCAGGCGAGGCTCGGGCACCGCCAGGCCTCCAGGCGTCCCGAGGGGCTGCCGGCCACCGCAGGGGATGGCTGCCGGCGGCCGGACCGCCGCGGCGCTCCCCGCCCAGCTCCGAGCAGGCTCCGCCGGCCGCGGGCTTCCCACGCCGGGCCGCAGAGGGGCCCCGGCACCGCACAGGGACGCCTCGCGACCCGGCCGCCACACGCACCGGCCCTTCGGCCTCCACACGCACCGCTCCCGCCCCCGCTCCGACGCGCCGCGCACGCGCCACCGGAAGCCCGAGCCCCGCGGGGCGGCCCTTAAAGGGCGGCCGGAAGGAGCGGCCCCCACCGGCCCCGCCCCCGCGCCGGACCGCCCCCGCGCCCAGCTGGTGAGCGCCAGCGCCCCCTGCTGGCCGGGCCGCGCTCAGCTCGCGAGGGCGCCGAGGGCCGGGCGGGGCGGGA
The DNA here is from genome assembly GCF_949628215.1 of Phalacrocorax aristotelis. Taxonomy (NCBI): domain Eukaryota; kingdom Metazoa; phylum Chordata; class Aves; order Suliformes; family Phalacrocoracidae; genus Phalacrocorax; species Phalacrocorax aristotelis. Next base: position 281,875 of record NW_027441363.1, read on the forward strand.
CGCGCCGGCTCGGGGCCAGCGCCTTCTCGGGGCGAGCGGGAAACCCCTGCGGGCCCCGGTCACGGCCGGGCAGAGCCGCGCGCCCTCCGAGAGCTGCTGAACGCGGCTGCCGCTCGTGACACATACCGAGCCGTCTGCGACGGGAGCGGGCAGAGGAGGAAGGGGCCGGCGGCCACGGGGCCTGGCCGCAGGCGGGGGGGCGGGGGGCTGGGGCCCGGGGGGCCGCCCCCCTACTCACAGTTCCCTCACAGTTCCCTCACAGTTCCCTCCCAGTTCCTTCCCAGTACATAACAGTTACCTCCCAGTACATCCCAGTACATCCCAGTAGATCCTGGTACATCCCAAATCCCTGCCAGTTCCACCCGGTACAACCCAGTACAAGCCTGTACATCCTAGTTCCTCCACAGTACATCCCAGGGCATCCCCGCACATTGTAGTGCCTCCCAGTACATCCCAGGTCCCTCCCAGTACTGGGAGGGAACTGGGATGTACTGGGAGGGACCTGGGATGTACTGGGAGGGAACTGGGATGTACTGGGATGTAATGGGACGGAACTGGGATGTAATGGGACGGAACTGGGAAAGAAGTGGTAGTGAACCGGGAGGGAATTGGGATGTACGGGGATGAACTGGTAGGAAACTGGGATGTACTGGCATGGAACGGGGATGTATTGGGATGGACAGGAACGGAACTGGAATGTACGGCGATGTATTGGGATGTACTGGGAGCGAACTGGGATTTAGTGGGATATACTGGGAGGAAACTGGGATATACTGGGAGGAAACTGGGATATACTGGGAGGAAACTGGGAGGGAAGTGGGTGTCAACTGGGACATTCCAGTTTCCTCCCAGTACATCCCAGTTCCCTACCAGTGCAGCCCAGTACATCCCAGATCCCTCCCAGTCCCTCCCAGTCCCTCCCAGTACATCCCAGTTCCCTCACAGTACATCCCAGTTCCCTCCCAGTTCACACACAGTTCACTCCCAGTTCCATTCCAGTACATCCCAGTACATGCCAGTTGCCTCCCAGTTTCCTCTAAGTACATCCCAGTACTTCAAAGTTCCCTCCCAGTACATCCCAGTTCCCTCACAGTACATCCCAGTACTTCACAGTTCACTCCCACTACATCCCAGTACGTCCCAGTTCCCCCGTGGTACATAACACTTCCCTCCCAATACATCCAAGTTCCCTCCCAGTACATCCCAATCCCCTCCCAGTACATCCCAGTTCCCTGCCAGTACATCCCAGTACATCCCAGTTCCCTCCCAGTACATCCCAGTTCCCTCCCAGTACATACCAGTTCCCTCCCACTACATCCCAGTACATCCTGGTACATCCCAGTTCCCACCCAGTACATCCTACTACATACCAGTTCCCTCCCAGTTCACTCCCAGTACATCCCAGTACTTCACAGTTCCATCCCAGTACATCCCAGTACGCACCAGTTCCCCTCAGTACATAACACTTCCCTCCCAGTACATAACAGTACATCCCAGTGTCCTCACAGTACGTCCCAGTTCCCTCACAGTACATCCCAGTTCCCTACCAGTACGTCCCAGTTACCTCCCAGTTCACTCCCAGTACATAACAGTTACCTCCCAGTACATCCCAGTAGATCCTGGTACATCCCAAATCCCTGCCAGTTCCACCCGGTACAACCCAGTACAAGCCTGTACATCCTAGTTCCTCCACAGTACATCCCAGGGCATCCCCGCACATTGTAGTGCCTCCCAGTACATCCCAGATCCCTCCCAGTACTGGGAGGGACCTGGGATGTACTGGGAGGGAACTGGGATGTGCTGGGATGTAATGGGACGGAACTGGGATGTAATGGGACGGAACTGGGAAAGAAGTGGTAGTGAACCGGGAGGGAATTGGGATGTACGGGGATGAACTGGTAGGGAACAGGGATGTACTGGCATGGAACGGGGATGTATTGGGATGTACAGGAACAGAACTGGAATGTACAGCGATGTATTGGCATGTACTGGCAGCGAGCTGGGATTTACTGGGATGTACTGGGAGGAAACTGGGATATACTGGGAGGAAACTGGGATATACTGGGAGGCATTGGGAGGGAAGTGGGTGTCAACTGGGACATTCCAGTTTCCTCCCAGTACATCCCAGTTCCCTACCAGTGCAGCCCAGTACATCCCAGTTCCCTGCCAGTCCGTCCCAATCCCCTCCCAGTACATCCCAGTTCCCTGCCAGTATGTCCCAGTACATCCCAGTTCCCTCCCAGTACATACCAGTTCCCTCCCAGTACATCCCAGTTCCCTCCCAGTTCACTCCCAGTACATAACAGTTACCTCCCAGTACATCCCAGTAGATCCTGGTACATCCCAAATCCCTGCCAGTTCCACCCGGTACAACCCAGTACAAGCCTGTACATCCTAGTTCCTCCACAGTACATCCCAGGGCATCCCCGCACATTGTAGTGCCTCCCAGTACATCCCAGTTCCCTCCCAGTACTGGGAGGGACCTGGGATGTACTGGGAGGGACCTGGGATGTACTGGGAGGGAACTGGGATGTGCTGGGATGTAATGGGACGGAACTGGGATGTAATGGGACGGAACTGGGAAAGAAGTGGTAGTGAACCGGGAGGGAATTGGGATGTAGGGGGATGAACTGGTAGGGAACTGGGATGTACTGGCATGGAACGGGGATGTATTGGGATGTACAGGAACGGAACTGGAATGTACTGCGATGTACTGGGATGTAATGGCAGCGAGCTGGGATTTACTGAAATGTACTGGGAGGAAACTGGGATATACTGGGAGGCACTGGGAGGGAAGTGGGTGTCAACTGGGACATTCCAGTTTCCTCCCAGTACATCCCAGCTCCCTACCAGTGCAGCCCAGTACATCCCAGATCCCTCCCAGTACATCCCAGTTCCCTCCCAGTACATACCAGTTCCCTCCCACTACATCCCAGTACATCCTGGTACATCCCAGTTCCCACCCAGTACATCCCACTACATACCAGTTCCCTCCCAGTTCCCTCCCAGTACATCCCAGTACTTCACAGTTCCCTCCGAGTACATCCCAGTGCGTCCCAGTTCCCCTCAGTACATAACACTTCCCTCCCAGTACATACCAGTACATCCCAGTGTCCTCACAGTACGTCCCAGTTCCCTCCCAGTACATCCCAGTTCCCTACCAGTACATCCCAGTTACCTCCCTGTTCCTTCCCAGTACATAACAGTTACCTCCCAGTACATCCCAGTAGATCCTGGTACATCCCAAATCCCTGCCAGTTCCACCCGGTACAACCCAGTACAAGCCTGTACATCCTAGTTCCTCCACAGTACATCCCAGGGCATCCCCGCACATTGTAGTGCCTCCCAGTACATCCCAGGTCCCTCCCAGTACTGGGAGGGAACTGGGATGTACTGGGAGGGACCTGGGATGTACTGGGAGGGAACTGGGATGTGCTGGGATGTAATGGGACGGAACTGGGAAAGAAGTGGTAGTGAACCGGGAGGGAATTGGGATGTACGGGGATGAACTGGTAGGAAACTGGGATGTACTGGCATGGAACGGGGATGTATTGGGATGGACAGGAACGGAACTGGAATGTACGGCGATGTATTGGGATGTACTGGGAGCGAACTGGGATTTAGTGGGATATACTGGGAGGAAACTGGGATATACTGGGAGGAATCTGGGATATACTGGGAGGAAACTGGGAGGGAAGTGGGTGTCAACTGGGACATTCCAGTTTCCTCCCAGTACATCCCAGTTCCCTACCAGTGCAGCCCAGTACATCCCAGATCCCTCCCAGTCCCTCCCAGTACATCCCAGTACATCCCAGTTCCCTCACAGTACATCCCAGTTCCCTCCCAGTTCACACACAGTTCACTCCCAGTTCCATTCCAGTACATCCCAGTACATGCCAGTTGCCTCCCAGTTTCCTCTAAGTACATCCCAGTACTTTAAAGTTCCCTCCCAGTACATCCCAGTTCCCTCACAGTACATCCCAGTACTTCACAGTTCACTCCCACTACATCCCAGTACGTCCCAGTTCCCCCGTGGTACATAACACTTCCCTCCCAATACATCCAAGTTCCCTCCCAGTACATCCCAATCCCCTCCCAGTACATCCCAGTTCCCTGCCAGTACATCCCAGTACATCCCAGTTCCCTCCCGCTACATCCCAGTTCCCTCCCAGTACATACCAGTTCCCTCCCAGTACATCCCAGTACATCCTGGTACATCCCAGTTCCCACCCAGTACATCCTACTACATACCAGTTCCCTCCCAGTTCACTCCCAGTACATCCCAGTACTTCACAGTTCCATCCCAGTACATCCCAGTACGCACCAATTCCCCTCAGTACATAACACTTCCCTCCCAGTACATAACAGTACATCCCAGTGTCCTCACAGTACGTCCCAGTTCCCTCCCAGTACATCCCAGTTCCCTACCAGTACGTCCCAGTTCCCTCCCAGTTCACTCCCAGTACATAACAGTTACCTCCCAGTACATCCCAGTAGATCCTGGTACATCCCAAATCCCTGCTAGTTCCACCCGGTACAACCCAGTACAAGCCTGTACATCCTAGTTCCTCCACAGTACATCCCAGGGCATCCCCGCACATTGTAGTGCCTCCCAGTACATCCCAGTTCCCTCCCAGTACTGGGAGGGACCTGGGATGTACTGGGAGGGACCTGGGATGTACTGGGATGTAATGGGACGGAACTGGGATGTAATGGGACGGAACTGGGAAAGAAGTGGTAGTGAACCGGGAGGGAATTGGGATGTACGGGGATGAACTGGTAGGGAACTGGGATGTACTGGCATGGAACGGGGATGTATTGGGATGTACAGGAACAGAACTGGAATGTACAGCGATGTATTGGCATGTACTGGCAGCGAGCTGGGATTTACTGGGATGTACTGGGAGGAAACTGGGATATACTGGGAGGAAACTGGGATATACTGGGAGGCATTGGGAGGGAAGTGGGTGTCAACTGGGACATTCCAGTTTCCTCCCAGTACATCCCAGTTCCCTACCAGTGCAGCCCAGTACATCCCAGTTCCCTCCCAGTCCGTCCCAATCCCCTCCCAGTACATCCCAGTTCCCTGCCAGTATGTCCCAGTACATCCCAGTTCCCTCCCAGTACATACCAGTTCCCTCCCAGTACATCCCAGTTCCCTCCCAGTTCACTCCCAGTACATAACAGTTACCTCCCAGTACATCCCAGTAGATCCTGGTACATCCCAAATCCCTGCCAGTTCCACCCGGTACAACCCAGTACAAGCCTGTACATCCTAGTTCCTCCACAGTACATCCCAGGGCATCCCCGCACATTGTAGTGCCTCCCAGTACATCCCAGGTCCCTCCCAGTACTGGGAGGGAACTGGGATGTACTGGGAGGGACCTGGGATGTACTGGGAGGGAACTGGGATGTGCTGGGATGTAATGGGACGGAACTGGGATGTAATGGGACGGAACTGGGAAAGAAGTGGTAGTGAACCGGGAGGGAATTGGGATGTACGGGGATGAACTGGTAGGGAACTGGGATGTACTGGCATGGAACGGGGATGTATTGGGATGTACAGGAACGGAACTGGAATGTACTGCGATGTACTGGGATGTACTGGGAGCAAACTGGGATTTACTGAAATGTACTGGGAGGAAACTGGGATATACTGGGAGGCACTGGGAGGGAAGTGGGTGTCAACTGGGACATTCCAGTTTCCTCCCAGTACATCCCAGCTCCCTACCAGTGCAGCCCAGTACATCCCAGATCCCTCCCAGTACATCCCAGTTCCCTCCCAGTACATACCAGTTCCCTCCCACTACATCCCAGTACATCCTGGTACATCCCAGTTCCCACCCAGTACATCCTACTACATACCAGTTCCCTCCCAGTTCACTCCCAGTACATCCCAGTACTTCACAGTTCCCTCCCAGTACATCCCAGTACATCCCAGTTCCCCTCAGTACATAACACTTCCCTCCCAGTACATACCAGTACATCCCAGTGTCCTCACAGTACGTCCCAGTTCCCTCCCAGTACATCCCAGTTCCCTACCAGTACATCCCAGTTCCCTCCCTGTTCCTTCCCAGTACATAACAGTTACCTCCCAGTACATCCCAGTAGATCCTGGTACATCCCAAATCCCTGCCAGTTCCACCCGGTACAACCCAGTACAAGCCTGTACATCCTAGTTCCTCCACAGTACATCCCAGGGCATCCCCGCACATTGTAGTGCCTCCCAGTACATCCCAGTTCCCTCCCAGTACTGGGAGGGACCTGGGATGTACTGGGATGTAATGGGACGGAACTGGGATGTATTGGGAGGCACTGGGAAAGAAGTGGTAGTGAACCGGGAGGGAATTGGGATGTACGGGGATGAACTGGTAGGGAACTGGGATGTACTGGCATGGAACGGGGATGTATTGGGATGTACAGGAACGGAACTGGAATGTACAGCGATGTATTGGCATGTACTGGCAGCGAGCTGGGATTTACTGGGATGTACTGGGAGGAAACTGGGATATACTGGGAGGAAACGGGGATATACTGGGAGGCATTGGGAGGGAAGTGGGTGTCAACTGGGACATTCCAGTTTCCTCCCAGTACATCCCAGTTCCCTACCAGTGCAGCCCAGTACATCCCAGTTCCCTCCCAGTCCGTCCCAATCCCCTCCCAGTACATCCCAGTTCCCTGCCAGTATGTCCCAGTACATCCCAGTTCCCTCCCAGTACATCCCAGTTCCCTCCCAGTTCCCTCCCACTACATCCCAGTACATCCCAGTTCCCTCCCAGTACATACCAGTTTCCTCCCAGTACATCCCAGTTCCCTCCCGGTACATCCCAGTTCCCACCCAGTACATCCTACTACATACCAGTTCCCTCCCAGTTCACTCCCAGTACATCCCAGTACTTCACAGTTCCCTCCCAGTACATCCCAGTACGTCCCAGTTCCCCTCAGTACATAACACTTCCCTCCCAGTACATACCAGTACATCCCAGTGTCCTCACAGTACGTCCCAGTTCCCTCCCAGTACATCCCAGTTCCCTACCAGTACATCCCAGTTCCCTCCCTGTTCCTTCCCAGTACATAACAGTTACCTCCCAGTACATCCCAGTAGATCCTGGTACATCCCAAATCCCTGCCAGTTCCACCCGGTACAACCCAGTACAAGCCTGTACATCCTAGTTCCTCCACAGTACATCCCAGGGCATCCCCGCACATTGTAGAGCCTCCCAGTACATCCCAGTTCCCTCCCAGTACTGGGAGGGACCTGGGATGTACTGGGATGTAATGGGACGGAACTGGGATGTATTGGGAGGCACTGGGAAAGAAGTGGTAGTGAACCGGGAGGGAATTGGGATGTACGGGGATGAACTGGTAGGGAACTGGGATGTACTGGCATGGAACGGGGATGTATTGGGATGTACAGGAACAGAACTGGAATGTACAGCGATGTATTGGCATGTACTGGCAGCGAGCTGGGATTTACTGGGATGTACTGGGAGGAAACTGGGATATACTGGGAGGAAACTGGGATATACTGGGAGGCATTGGGAGGGAAGTGGGTGTCAACTGGGACATTCCAGTTTCCTCCCAGTACATCCCAGTTCCCTACCAGTGCAGCCCAGTACATCCCAGTTCCCTCCCAGTCCGTCCCAATCCCCTCCCAGTACATCCCAGTTCCCTCCCAGTATGTCCCAGTACATCCCAGTTCCCTCCCAGTACATCCCAGTTCCCTCCCAGTTCCCTCCCACTACATCCCAGTACATCCCAGTTCCCTCCCAGTACATACCAGTTCCCTCCCACTACATCCCAGTACATCCTGGTACATCCCAGTTCCCACCCAGTACATCCTACTACATACCAGTTCCCTCCCAGTTCACTCCCAGTACATCCCAGTACTTCACAGTTCCCTCCGAGTACATCCCAGTGCGTCCCAGTTCCCCTCAGTACATAACACTTCCCTCCCAGTACATACCAGTACATCCCAGTGTCCTCACAGTACGTCCCAGTTCCCTCCCAGTACATCCCAGTTCCCTACCAGTACATCCCAGTTACCTCCCTGTTCACTCCCAGTACATAACAGTTACCTCCCAGTACATCCCAGTACATCCTGGTACATCCCAAATCCCTGCCAGTTCCACCCGGTACAACCCAGTACAAGCCTGTACATCCTAGTTCCTCCACAGTACATCCCAGGGCATCCCCGCACATTGTAGTGCCTCCCAGTACATCCCAGGTCCCTCCCAGTACTGGGAGGGAACTGGGATGTACTGGGAGGGACCTGGGATGTACTGGGAGGGAACTGGGATGTACTGGGATGTAATGGGACGGAACTGGGATGTAATGGGACGGAACTGGGAAAGAAGTGGTAGTGAACCGGGAGGGAATTGGGATGTACGGGGATGAACTGGTAGGGAACTGGGATGTACTGGCATGGAACGGGGATGTATTGGGATGGACAGGAACGGAACTGGAATGTACGGCGATGTATTGGGATGTACTGGCAGCGAACTGGGATTTAGTGGGATATACTGGGAGGAAACTGGGATATACTGGGAGGAAACTGGGATATACTGGGAGGAAACTGGGAGGGAAGTGGGTGTCAACTGGGACATTCCAGTTTCCTCCCAGTACATCCCAGTTCCCTACCAGTGCAGCCCAGTACATCCCAGATCCCTCCCAGTCCCTCCCAGTACATCCCAGTACATCCCAGTTCCCTCACAGTACATCCCAGTTCCCTCCCAGTTCACACACAGTTCACTCCCAGTTCCATTCCAGTACATCCCAGTACATGCCAGTTGCCTCCCAGTTTCCTCTAAGTACATCCCAGTACTTTAAAGTTCCCTCCCAGTACATCCCAGTTCCCTCACAGTACATCCCAGTACTTCACAGTTCACTCCCACTACATCCCAGTACGTCCCAGTTCCCCCGTGGTACATAACACTTCCCTCCCAATACATCCAAGTTCCCTCCCAGTACATCCCAATCCCCTCCCAGTACATCCCAGTTCCCTGCCAGTACATCCCAGTACATCCCAGTTCCCTCCCAGTACATCCCAGTTCCCTCCCAGTACATACCAGTTCCCTCCCAGTACATCCCAGTACATCCTGGTACATCCCAGTTCCCACCCAGTACATCCTACTACATACCAGTTCCCTCCCAGTTCACTCCCAGTACATCCCAGTACTTCACAGTTCCATCCCAGTACATCCCAGTACGCACCAGTTCCCCTCAGTACATAACACTTCCCTCCCAGTACATAACAGTACATCCCAGTGTCCTCACAGTACGTCCCAGTTCCCTCACAGTACATCCCAGTTCCCTACCAGTACGTCCCAGTTACCTCCCAGTTCACTCCCAGTACATAACAGTTACCTCCCAGTACATCCCAGTACATCCCAGTAGATCCTGGTACATCCCAAATCCCTGCCAGTTCCACCCGGTACAACCCAGTACAAGCCTGTACATCCTAGTTCCTCCACAGTACATCCCAGGGCATCCCCGCACATTGTAGTGCCTCCCAGTACATCCCAGCTCCCTCCCAGTACTGGGAGGGACCTGGGATGTACTGGGAGGGAACTGGGACGTACTGGGAGGGAACTGGGATGTACTGGGATGTAATGGGACGGAACTGGGATGTATTGGGAGGCACCGGGAAAGAAGTGGTAGTGAACCGGGAGGGAATTGGGATGTACGGGGATGAACTGGTAGGGAACTGGGATGTACTGGCATGGAACGGGGATGTATTGGGATGTAAAGGAACAGAACTGGAATGTACAGCGATGTATTGGCATGTACTGGCAGCGAGCTGGGATTTACTGGGATGTACTGGGAGGAAACTGGGATATACTGGGAGGAAACTGGGATATACTGGGAGGCATTGGGAGGGAAGTGGGTGTCAACTGGGACATTCCAGTTTCCTCCCAGTACATCCCAGCTCCCTACCAGTGCAGCCCAGTACATCCCAGTTCCCTCCCAGTCCGTCCCAATCCCCTCCCAGTACATCCCAGTTCCCTCCCAGTACATCCCAGTTCCCTCCCAGTTCCCTCCCACTACATCCCAGTACATCCCAGTTCCCTCCCAGTACATACCAGTTTCCTCCCAGTACATCCCAGTTCCCTCCCGGTACATCCCAGTTCCCACCCAGTACATCCTACTACATACCAGTTCCCTCCCAGTTCACTCCCAGTACATCCCAGTACTTCACAGTTCCCTCCCAGTACATCCCAGTACGTCCCAGTTCCCCTCAGTACATAACACTTCCCTCCCAGTACATACCAGTACATCCCAGTGTCCTCACGGTACGTCCCAGTTCCCTCACAGTACATCCCAGTTCCCTACCAGTACATCCCAGTTCCCTCCCTGTTCCTTCCCATTACATAACAGTTACCTCCCAGTACATCCCAGTAGATCCTGGTACATCCCAAATCCCTGCCAGTTCCACCCGGTACAACCCAGTACAAGCCTGTACATCCTAGTTCCTCCACAGTACATCCCAGGGCATCCCCGCACATTGTAGTGCCTCCCAGTACATCCCAGTTCCCTACCAGTGCAGCCCAGTACATCCCAGATCCCTCCCAGTCCCTCCCAGTACATCCCAGTACATCCCAGTTCCCTCACAGTACATCCCAGTTCCCTCCCAGTTCACACACAGTTCACTCCCAGTTCCATTCCAGTACATCCCAGTACATGCCAGTTGCCTCCCAGTTTCCTCTAAGTACATCCCAGTACTTTAAAGTTCCCTCCCAGTACATCCCAGTTCCCTCACAGTACATCCCAGTACTTCACAGTTCACTCCCACTACATCCCAGTACATCCCAGTTCCCCCGTGGTACATAACACTTCCCTCCCAATACATCCAAGTTCCCTCCCAGTACATCCCAATCCCCTCCCAGTACATCCCAGTTCCCTGCCAGTACATCCCAGTACATCCCAGTTCCCTCCCAGTACATACCAGTTCCCTCCCAGTACATCCCAGTACATCCCAGTTCCCTCCCAGTACATCCCAGTTCCCTCCCAGTACATACCAGTTCCCTCCCAGTACATCCCAGTACATCCTGGTACATCCCAGTTCCCACCCAGTACATCCTACTACATACCAGTTCCCTCCCAGTTCATTCCCAGTACATCCCAGTACTTCACAGTTCCATCCCAGTACATCCCAGTACGCACCAGTTCCCCTCAGTACATAACACTTCCCTCCCAGTACATAACAGTACATCCCAGTGTCCTCACAGTACGTCCCAGTTCCCTCCCAGTACATCCCAGTTCCCTACCAGTACATCCCAGTTCCCTCCCTGTTCCTTCCCAGTACATAACAGTTACCTCCCAGTACATCCCAGTAGATCCTGGTACATCCCAAATCCCTGCCAGTTCCACCCGGTACAACCCAGTACAAGCCTGTACATCCTAGTTCCTCCACAGTACATCCCAGGGCATCCCCGCACATTGTAGTGCCTCCCAGTACATCCCAGTTCCCTCCCAGTACTGGGAGGGACCTGGGATGTACTGGGAGGGACCTGGGATGTACTGGGAGGGAACTGGGATGTACTGGGATGTAATGGGACGGAACTGGGATGTAATGGGACGGAACTGGGAAAGAAGTGGTAGTGAACCGGGAGGGAATTGGGATGTACGGGGATGAACTGGTAGGGAACTGGGATGTACTGGCATGGAACGGGGATGTATTGGGATGTACAGGAACAGAACTGGAATGTACAGCGATGTATTGGCATGTACTGGCAGCGAGCTGGGATTTACTGGGATGTACTGGGAGGAAACTGGGATATACTGGGAGGAAACTGGGATATACTGGGAGGCATTGGGAGGGAAGTGGGTGTCAACTGGGACATTCCAGATTCCTCCCAGTACATCCCAGTTCCCTACCAGTGCAGCCCAGTACATCCCAGTTCCCTCCCAGTCCGTCCCAATCCCCTCCCAGTACATCCCAGTTCCCTGCCAGTATGTCCCAGTACATCCCAGTTCCCTCCCAGTACATACCAGTTCCCTCCCAGTACATCCCAGTTCCCTCCCAGTTCCCTCCCACTACATCCCAGTACATCCCAGTTCCCTCCCAGTACATACCAGTTCCCTCCCACTACATCCCAGTACATCCTGGTACATCCCAGTTCCCACCCAGTACATCCTACTACATACCAGTTCCCTCCCAGTTCACTCCCAGTACATCCCAGTACTTCACAGTTCCCTCCCAGTACATCCCAGTACGTCCCAGTTCCCCTCAGTACATAACACTTCCCTCCCAGTACATACCAGTACATCCCAGTGTCCTCACAGTACGTCCCAGTTACCTCCCAGTACATCCCAGTTCCCTACCAGTACATCCCAGTTACCTCCCTGTTCCTTCCCAGTACATAACAGTTACCTCCCAGTACATCCCAGTAGATCCTGGTACATCCCAAATCCCTGCCAGTTCCACCCGGTACAACCCAGTACAAGCCTGTACATCCTAGTTCCTCCACAGTACATCCCAGGGCATCCCCGCACATTGTAGTGCCTCCCAGTACATCCCAGTTCCCTCCCAGTACTGGGAGGGAACTGGGATGTACTGGGAGGGACCTGGGATGTACTGGGAGGGAACTGGGATGTACTGGGATGTAATGGGACGGAACTGGGATGTAATGGGACGGAACTGGGAAAGAAGTGGTAGTGAACCGGGAGGGAATTGGGATGTACGGGGATGAACTGGTAGGAAACTGGGATGTACTGGCATGGAACGGGGATGTATTGGGATGGACAGGAACGGAACTGGAATGTACGGCGATGTATTGGGATGTACTGGGAGCGAACTGGGATTTACTGGGATATACTGGGAGGAAACTGGGATATACTGGGAGGAAACTGGGATATACTGGGAGGAAACTGGGAGGGAAGTGGGTGTCAACTGGGACATTCCGGTTTCCTCCCAGTACATCCCAGTTCCCTACCAGTGCAGACCAGTACATCCCAGATCCCTCCCAGTCCCTCCCAGTACATCCCAGTTCCCTCACAGTACATCCCAGTTCCCTCCCAGTTCACACACAGTTCACTCCCAGTTCCATTCCAGTACATCCCAGTACATGCCAGTTGCCTCCCAGTTTCCTCTAAGTACATCCCAGTACTTTAAAGTTCCCTCCCAGTACATCCCAGTTCCCTCACAGTACATCCCAGTACTTCACAGTTCACTCCCACTACATCCCAGTACGTCCCAGTTCCCCCTTGGTACATAACACTTCCCTCCCAATACATCCAAGTTCCCTCCCAGTACATCCCAATCCCCTTCCAGTACATCCCAGTTCCCTGCCAGTACATCCCAGTACATCCCAGTTCCCTCCCAGTACATACCAGTTCCCTCCCAGTACATCCCAGTTCCCTCCCAGTTCCCTCCCACTACATCCCAGTTCCCTCCCAGTACATACCAGTTCCCTCCCAGTACATCCCAGTACATCCTGGTACATCCCAGTTCCCACCCAGTACATCCTACTACATACCAGTTCCCTCCCAGTTCACTCCCAGTACATCCCAGTACTTCACAGTTCCATCCCAGTACATCCCAGTACGCACCAGTTCCCCTCAGTACATAACACTTCCCTCCCAGTACATACCAGTACATCCCAGTGTCCTCACAGTACGTCCCAGTTCCCTACCAGTACATCCCAGTTCCCTACCAGTACATCCCAGTTCCCTCCCTGTTCCTTCCCAGTACATAACAGTTACCTCCCAGTACATCCCAGTAGATCCTGGTACATCCCAAATCCCTGCCAGTTCCACCCGGTACAACCCAGTACAAGCCTGTACATCCTAGTTCCTCCACAGTACATCCCAGGGCATCCCCGCACATTGTAGTGCCTCCCAGTACATCCCAGTTCCCTCCCAGTACTGGGAGGGACCTGGGATGTACTGGGAGGGACCTGGGATGTACTGGGAGGGAACTGGGATGTACTGGGATGTAATGGGACGGAACTGGGATGTATTGGGAGGCACTGGGAAAGAAGTGGTAGTGAACCGGGAGGGAATTGGGATGTACGGGGATGAACTGGTAGGGAACTGGGATGTACTGGCATGGAACGGGGATGTATTGGGATGTACAGGAACAGAACTGGAATGTACAGCGATGTATTGGCATGTACTGGCAGCGAGCTGGGATTTACTGGGATGTACTGGGAGGAAACTGGGATATACTGGGAGGAAACTGGGATATACTGGGAGGCATTGGGAGGGAAGTGGGTGTCAACTGGGACATTCCAGTTTCCTCCCAGTACATCCCAGTTCCCTACCAGTGCAGCCCAGTACATCCCAGTTCCCTCCCAGTCCCTCCCAGTACATCCCAGTTCCCTCACAGTACATCCCAGTTCCCTCCCAGTTCACACACAGTTCACTCCCAGTTCCATTCCAGTACATCCCAGTACATGCCAGTTGCCTCCCAGTTTCCTCTAAGTACATCCCAGTACTTTAAAGTTCCCTCCCAGTACATCCCAGTTCCCTCACAGTACATCCCAGTACTTCACAGTTCACTCCCACTACATCCCAGTACGTCCCAGTTCCCCCTTGGTACATAACACTTCCCTCCCAATACATCCAAGTTCCCTCCCAGTACATCCCAATCCCCTTCCAGTACATCCCAGTTCCCTGCCAGTACATCCCAGTACATCCCAGTTCCCTCCCAGTACATACCAGTTCCCTCCCACTACATCCCAGTTCCCTCCCAGTTCCCTCCCACTACATCCCAGTTCCCTCCCAGTACATACCAGTTCCCTCCCACTACATCCCAGTACATCCTGGTACATCCCAGTTCCCACCCAGTACATCCTACTACATACCAGTTCCCTCCCAGTTCACTCCCAGTACATCCCAGTACTTCACAGTTCCATCCCAGTACATCCCAGTACGCACCAGTTCCCCTCAGTACATAACACTTCCCTCCCAGTACATAACAGTACATCCCAGTGTCCTCACAGTACGTCCCAGTTCCCTCACAGTACATCCCAGTTCCCTACCAGTACGTCCCAGTTACCTCCCAGTTCACTCCCAGTACATAACAGTTACCTCCCAGTACATCCCAGTAGATCCTGGTACATCCCAAATCCCTGCCAGTTCCACCCGGTACAACCCAGTACAAGCCTGTACTTCCTAGTTCCTCCACAGTACATCCCAGGGCATCCCCGCACATTGTAGTGCCTCCCAGTACATCCCAGTTCCCTCCCAGTACTGGGAGGGACCTGGGATGTACTGGGAGGGACCTGGGATGTACTGGGAGGGAACTGGGATGTACTGGGATGTAATGGGACGGAACTGGGATGTAATGGGACGGAACTGGGAAAGAAGTGGTAGTGAACCGGGAGGGAATTGGGATGTACGGGGATGAACTGGTAGGGAACTGGGATGTACTGGCATGGAACGGGGATGTATTGGGATGTACAGGAACAGAACTGGAATGTACAGCGATGTATTGGCATGTACTGGCAGCGAGCTGGGATTTACTGGGATGTACTGGGAGGAAACTGGGATATACTGGGAGGAAACTGGGATATACTGGGAGGCATTGGGAGGGAAGTGGGTGTCAACTGGGACATTCCAGTTTCCTCCCAGTCCGTCCCAATCCCCTCCCAGTACATCCCAGTTCCCTGCCAGTATGTCCCAGTACATCCCAGTTCCCTCCCAGTACATCCCAGTTCCCTCCCAGTTCCCTCCCACTACATCCCAGTACATCCCAGTTCCCTCCCAGTACATACCAGTTCCCTCCCACTACATCCCAGTACATCCTGGTACATCCCAGTTCCCACCCAGTACATCCTACTACATACCAGTTCCCTCCCAGTTCCCTCCCAGTACATCCCAGTACTTCACAGTTCCCTCCCAGTACATCCCAGTACGTCCCAGTTCCCCTCAGTACATAACACTTCCCTCCCAGTACATACCAGTACATCCCAGTGTCCTCACAGTACGTCCCAGTTACCTCCCAGTACATCCCAGTTCCCTACCAGTACATCCCAGTTACCTCCCTGTTCCTTCCCAGTACATAACAGTTACCTCCCAGTACATCCCAGTAGATCCTGGTACATCCCAAATCCCTGCCAGTTCCACCCGGTACAACCCAGTACAAGCCTGTACATCCTAGTTCCTCCACAGTACATCCCAGGGCATCCCCGCACATTGTAGTGCCTCCCAGTACATCCCAGTTCCCTCCCAGTACTGGGAGGGACCTGGGATGTACTGGGAGGGACCTGGGATGTACTGGGAGGGAACTGGGATGTACTGGGATGTAATGGGACGGAACTGGGATGTAATGGGACGGAACTGGGAAAGAAGTGGTAGTGAACCGGGAGGGAATTGGGATGTACGGGGATGAACTGGTAGGGAACTGGGATGTACTGGCATGGAACGGGGATGTATTGGGATGTACAGGAACAGAACTGGAATGTACAGCGATGTATTGGCATGTACTGGCAGCGAGCTGGGATTTACTGGGATGTACTGGGAGGAAACTGGGATATACTGGGAGGAAACTGGGATATACTGGGAGGCATTGGGAGGGAAGTGGGTGTCAACTGGGACATTCCAGTTTCCTCCCAGTACATCCCAGTTCCCTACCAGTGCAGCCCAGTCCGTCCCAGTTCCCTCCCAGTCCGTCCCAGTACATCCCAGTTCCCTCCCAGTTCACTCCCAGTACATAACAGTTACCTCCCAGTACATCCCAGTAGATCCTGGTACATCCCAAATCCCTGCCAGTTCCACCCGGTACAACCCAGTACAAGCCTGTACATCCTAGTTCCTCCACAGTACATCCCAGGGCATCCCCGCACATTGTAGTGCCTCCCAGTACATCCCAGGTCCCTCCCAGTACTGGGAGGGAACTGGGATGTACTGGGAGGGACCTGGGATGTACTGGGAGGGAACTGGGATGTGCTGGGATGTAATGGGACGGAACTGGGATGTAATGGGACGGAACTGGGAAAGAAGTGGTAGTGAACCGGGAGGGAATTGGGATGTACGGGGATGAACTGGTAGGGAACTGGGATGTACTGGCATGGAACTGGGATGTACTGGCATGGAACGGGGATGTATTGGGATGTACAGGAACGGAACTGGAATGTACGGCGATGTATTGGGATGTACTGGGAGCAAACTGGGATTTACTGGGATGTACTGGGAGGAAACTGGGATATACTGGGAGGCACTGGGAGGGAAGTGGGTGTCAACTGGGACATTCCAGTTTCCTCCCAGTACATCCCAGCTCCCTACCAGTGCAGCCCAGTACATCCCAGATCCCTCCCAGTACATCCCAGTTCCCTCCCAGTCCGTCCCAGTACATCCCAGTACATCCCAGTTCCCTCACAGTACATCCCAGTTCCCTCACAGTTCACACACAGTTCACTCCCAGTTCCATTCCAGTACATCCCAGTACATGCCACTTTCCTCCAAGTAAACCCCAGTTCCCTCCCACTACATCCAAGTTCCCTCCCACTTCCCTCTAAGTACATCCCAGTACTTCACAGTTCACTCCCAGTACATCCCAGTTCCCCCTCGGTACATAACAGTTCCCTCCCAGTACACCCCAGTACATCCCAGTTCCCTCCCAGTATGTCCCACTACATCCCAGTTCCCTCCCAGTCCATCCCAGTTCCCTCCCAGTAAATCCCAATTCCCAACACTTTCCACCCAGTACATCCCAGTTCCCTACCAGTACATACCAGTTCCCTCCCAGTACATCCCAGTACTTCACAGTTCCCTCCCAGTTCACTCCCAGTTCCCTCCCAGTACATCCCAGTTCCCTCTAAGTACATCCCAATACTTCATAGTTCCCTCCCAGCACGTCCCAGTACGTCCCAGTTCCCCTCAGTACATAACACTTCCCTCCCAGTACATACCAGTACACCCCAGTGTCCTCACAGTACGTCCCAGTTCCCTCCCAGTACATCCCAGTACGTCCCAGTTCCCCTCAGTACATAACACTTCCCTCCCAGTACATACCAGTACATCCCAGTGTCCTCACAGTACATCCCAGTTCCCTCCCAGTTCACTCCCAGTACACAACAGTTACCTCCCAGTACATCCCAGTACATCCCAGTAGATCCTGGTACATCCCAAATCCCTGCCAGTTCCACCCGGTACAACCGAGTACAAGCCTGTACTTCCTAG